>NC_091082.1:80620000-80982500 GCF_032405125.1 Capricornis sumatraensis
TCGGCAATGAAACTGGTTTGACTCACGATGCCATGTTTAATGTGCCCTTATCCTTACTTTTGACCCCAAGTCCTGCAAAGGAACTGATGACAAGCACTCTGTTAAGCAGTTACACAGCCAGGCTCCAACAGCAGGCACCCTTCCTCCAGCTTCTTGTCTGTATGGTTAATCATTGCCCTGTCATTTATAAGTGTACGGGTTCTCTTAGTTAAACTGTATGCTCTCTTAGAAAATATCATGATGGATCCACTTTTTAAAAATCCCTGGATTGATGATTGGTTCAAGAAGGTGTGGTAGGGAATTCCCTGGTGGTCTGTGTTTAGGACTCAGTGCTTTCACTGTCGAGCGCCTGGGTTTGATCCCTGGTTGGGAAACTAAGATCCTGCAAGCTGTGAAGCACAGCTCCTCACCAAACCCAGAAGATGTGGATGATACATACAATGCAATATTACTCAATTATTCAGCCATAAAAAAGAACAAAATATTGCTATTTGCCACAACATGGATGGACCTAAAGACATCATGCTAAGCAAAGTAAATCAGACATAGACAAATATACGATACCACATGAGCTAGAATTGAAAAAATAATACAAATGAATCTGTATACAGAACAGAAACATATTCACAGACATGGAAAACAAACTGATGGCTACCAAAGGGGAAAGGGAGGAGGGGATAAATTAGGAGTATGAGATTAACAGATACAAAGTGCTACATACAAAAGAAACAAGGATTTACCATATAACACAGGGAAATATTTTCAGTAATCTTGTAATAACCTATAATAGAAAATAACCTGAAAAATAAATATAGAACTGAATTGCTTTGCTATACACCTGAAAATAACACAATACTGTAAATCAATTATACATCAATTAAAAATGTCCCTGAATGACTCAGGCCCCAGCCCTCACAAGCCAGTAGCATGAGGTCTGCTCTGGGCTACCGCCTTCCTTTGCCCTCCTGGGGTTGCTTCTGCTTCTTTTATAGCAACGTGGCCTTTTTTTTTTTTTTTCAGCTTACAAGACCATCAGCTTCAGCCCAGCCTGGAAGCCTTTAATCAAAACTTCATCCTGACACCTTATCATAACCATTCTTTCAGCTGTTGCTCACAAATCTCTGTTGACACTTACGAAAGTGTAGGTCAAAGGAGTAGAAAGGGCACAGTAATCATCCAAGGAGGCCAAAGAATTACCACTGAAAAGTTTGTTCGTGGAATTTTAAAATGTTTCTCAAATTATAGTGAAGGTATGGTGGAAATCTGGAAAACCTACTTCTCGTTTTAGACGTGCCCCAAATCCATGCCCTCTTAGCCCTGGCACCCTGTCCTCTTCAGACAGTGAGGGGCACTGTCACTTTCTTCCCCGAGTGTGTGTAAGTCTGCACAGACCTTTGTTAGAGCAGTTCTTCTTCTGTAATAAAGCTGTTTCTATATTTCTGTTCCCTTTTATACTATGAGCATCTCAAGGTACTGTCAAGGAGTAAAATGTTACCTCTACCTGCTCAGGGCCAGCTGAGTCTAAGAATTAAGTTGACATGCCAGGCTAACAGGAGTAAAGTGTACACGTTTTATTTAATATGTTTACATGTACATGGGAGTCTTCATAGGAAAATGAAGACCCACAAAGCAGTTAGGCTCAAGTGTTTATATACTAGGTTGAACAAAGAGAAGCAACTATGGGAAAATAACCGGAATACATGGGAAGACTAAGGAAAATGAGCGTTACTTTAACAAAGGCTGTTGGTAAAGCTTTCTCTTGGCCTCAGCTCCCCATCTCTGGGGATAAGAATGTTTTTTCCTCCTGGTATAGGAAGGGCATCTTTCCTATGGAGTTTCATCTACTGCTTTGAAGGAGAAAAAAAGGAAACCAGAGCACCTTTCTTACATCTGCTCTTTTAAAAGTAGCATATTTTTCTACCCTTCAGTGGCATCCATTAGGTACTGAATAAGTGCTTGCTGAATGTTTGTTGATTCCATTTATCTCCTTGTGCAACTCTAATACTCAATCAGCTTCCAGTTATCCATGCTAGTGGAGGAGAGAGGAGGCTTAGGATGAAATAAAATAATTGACGGTTCTGAGATCCAAATCCCTGAGTTGACAGGCTCTGTATATTCAGTGATGCAGTCACACCTCTGCACACAAACAGCTAGACAGCTAGGAAGATTTGAGAGGAAGTCAACTGATTCAGACTCTACAGGGTGGCTTAGCTATTCACGGGAAACAGTGAAACCAGCAAGATGGAATTTGCTCTGCCAGAACGCCTTTGCAGCAAATCTCAGTGGTCAAATGTCTTTTCCTGTCACAGCTCCAGGCCAGCAGCTTCACTTCATTAAAATTGCAGGTGATTTGTTTTATCCTGTATGCCTTGATGCCAGTTTCAGCCTAGGAGGCGTGGAAAGTAAGGTTGAAGAATTAAGCTGGCCTTGCCTGTGGGGAGGACTTGGAGTTGGAGTGGAACCACTAAACAGCAGGAGAGGAACATGCAGAGAGGTGGCTCACTGAGCACCCATCCGAGGATGGCATGAACAGGGCAGAGGGAGGCAGGGAAAAGTCATTTGGGAGGGGGCTGAGACAACAAGTGAGAAAAAAAAGTCTTTGAATGGAAGTAGGCTATCAGTTCAGTTTAGTTCAGTCACTCAGTCATGGCTGACTCTCTGCGACCCCATGGACTGCAGCACGCCAGGCTGCCCTGTCCATCACCATCTCCTGGAGCTTGCTCAAACTCATATCCATTGAGTTGATGATGCCATCCAACCATCTCATCCTCTGTGGTCCCCTTCTCCTCCTGCCTTCAATCATTCCCAGCATCAGGGTCTTTTCAAATGAGTCAGTTCTTCACATCAGGTGGCCAAAGTATTGGAGTCTCAGCTTCAGCATAAGTCCTTCCAATGAATATTCAGGACTGATTTCCTTTAGGATGGACTGGTTGGATCTCCTTGCTATCCAAGGGACTCTCAAGAGTCTTCTCCAACACCAGAGTTTAAAAGCATCAATTCTAAAGCAGAAAGGGAAAAGTGATAAAGGACAATAAATTAAAGCAAGGCTCGGAAGCAAAGAGAGTCCATTTTAGATGACCTCCAATTTGTCAGGTATGGGGGAAATGTGAGGAGAGGAGCAGAGGTTTCATCTTTGGATGGCAGTTTGGATTGACATGGGCATCGTGGGGAATTTGAAGGATCGACTGAAGTTAGTCCTCTGAGGCCTTTTTCAGCCAGCAAGACCCGCCACCTCCCAGTGCAACCTAGAGGCATCTGCTTTGGAGAAGAAGTCAAACAAGGCAAAGAGCAAGTCTCTGGGACCAGACAGGACAACTGTGTACCTCTCTGGGGCCCATGCATGTGTCTCTTTGGATGTCTTTCCCCATTTCAAGCACTCAGCAAAGACATACTTTGAGATACTTTGCAGAAGCTGTGTTGTTTTTTTTTTTTCCACAAATTGGAGATTTGTGGCAACCCTGCAATGAGCAAGTCTATTTTTTTTTTTTTTTACCAGCAGCTTTGTTTTTAATTGAGGAATGTACTTTGTGTTTGAGACATAATGCTATTGTGCACTTAACCGCCTACAGTAGACTGTGAACATAGTGTTAACGGGCACAAGGAAACCAGGTAATTTGTGGGGCTTGCTTTGTTGCGATATTCGCTTTAGTGTGGTGGTCTGGAACCCAACCTGCAGCGTCTCCCAGCTCTGCCTGTGTTCAACATTCATTCATTCAGTTTGCGTTTATCCATTCATTTGTTCATTCAGTTTGTGCTTATAGAGTGCCTAGTATACACTGTACGAGGTGCTGGAGTTAAAGCAATGAACAAATCACATGGGTGAACTAATCTTGTCTAATGTTTCAGTTGGGGAGACAGGTGAGAAGTAAAAAAAAAAGTCACAGTTCCTCATCTCTCTCTCTTTTTTTTTTTGACCGTGCTGCACAACATGTGGGATCTTAGTTCTCTGACGAGAGATCGAACCCATGGCCCTGCACAGGAAGCAGAGAGTCTTAACTGCTAGACCCCCAGGGAAGTCCCTGCTCATTTTGATAAAGGCTATAAAGGGAGGAAGTCAGGGTTATTACGGGAAAGGTTCGGAGGAGGCTTCGTTTGAGCTGGGAGGTAGGGGATGGCCTCTCTGAGAGACAGTCACTGAGCCGAGATCTAAGACAGAAAGCTCCAGCTGTGAAAACCCAAGGCAAAGCCCTGCTGGGTGGCGGGGAACGAGTGCACTAGCTTTGAGGTGGGAATGAATCCAGAGCTGGTAGACAGCCGCAGGGGAGCCAGCGCGGCTGGGATGCAGGCAGGGGTTGGGGGCGGGGGGGAGGCGGTGTGGGGAGGAGAGGAGGTGAGTCTGAAGCAGCAGGAAGCAGACAGGTGGGGTCACCAAAGCCCCAGCTGAGGTCTTGAAAGGTTGCTTTCTCCTCTGCGCTCTGCCACCGATTTCCTGTGTGGCTAAGGACAGTCATCCTGGGTCTCAGTTTGCTTGCTGCAAGATGACAGAGGCTTGGCTAAGATGATGTGGCCGGCCACAGCGGAGCACTTCTTGTTGTTTATTTCAGAGAAAGAATCTTTAACGTTCTTGGCAGTGTGTTCTAGGCCCAGTGCTGCTCGGGGCTGATGACCACTCTCTTGTCAGCTGGCTCCAGGTTCCCTTTCGAACAGTGTTTCCCCAAAGGGTGGCCCTTAGGACGCCTTCACTGGGCTGCTCTCCCTGTCCTAGAACACAGCATTCTGCCCGCCTCCCCGGATCTGCTTATGCTCAACACCCTCCTTTCTGTTGTGCCTTTGTTCATCCCTCAGCTACTTTTGAATTGATACTTTTGAGCTGTGGTGCTGGAGAAGACTCTTGAGAGTCCCTTGGACTGCAAGGAGATCCAGCCAGTCCATCCTAAAGGAGGTCAGTCCTGAGTGTTCATTGGAAGGGCTGATGTTGAAGCTGAGACTCCAATACTTTGGCCACCTGATGTGAAGAACTGACTCACTGGAAAAGACCCTGATGGTGGGAATGATTGAAGGCAGGAGGACAAGGGGACAACAGAGGATGAGATGGTTGGATGGCATCACCGACTCAATGGACATGAGTGAGTACACTCTGGGGGTTGGTGATGCACAGGGAAGCCTGGTGTGCTGCATTCCATGGGGTCGTGAAGAGTAGGACACAACTGAGCAACTGAACTGAACTGAACTGAACAACTACTTTTTGGGCTTCTAACGTGGCACTAATGTGAAAGAACCCAGCTGCCAATGCAGGAAACACAAGAGACATGCATTCAATCCCTGGATCAGGAAGATCCCCTGAAGGAGGGCATGGCAACCCTCTCCAGTATTCTTGCCTGGAAAATCCCATGGACAGAGCAGCCTGGTAGGCTGTAGTCCATAGGGTCCCACAGAGTCAGATGCCGCTGAAGCGACTTGGCACACACCACACATCTACTTTTAAGGTCTAGATTAAACCCCACCCTGTTCATAAAGCCTTCTTTGAGCATGCATCCTCCTTGGAGACCCAGGTTCAATTCCTTGCTAGGCAAGATCCCCTGGAGAAGGAAATGACAACCCACTCCAGTATTCTTGCCTGGACAATCCCATGGACAGAGGACCCTGCAGGCTACATGGTCTTGGTGTCACAAGAGTCAGATATGACTTAGCAACTAAACCACCAACAACCTCCTTAAATCCAAGACAGTTGATTCCCTCCATTGAAGAGCAGTCACATGTTATTGGTTGTTTTCCTTTATACACGTTTTAATCTTTCCAACATTATTCATTATTCTAACTTCTGGGTGGTATATTAGTCAGGGTTATCCAGAGAAATGGAACAAACCAATAAGGTGTGTGTATATGGTGTGTGTCTGTGTGTACTGAAAGATACTTATTTTCAGGAATTGGCCCACACAATCTGGGGGGCTGGCAAGTCTGAAATCTGCAATCTGTTGGCAGGCTGGAGACCCATAGAAGAGTTGATGTTCCAATCTTGAATTTGAAGACACCCTGGAGATATTAACAGAACTGTCTTTGTTCTTAAGACCATCAACTAACTGATGACCAACTAACTTAAGACCAAAAGCTTATAGAAGTCAGGTAATTTGCTTAATTGTGTTAGGTGTGATAGGCAGGATTGTAAGTTGTTGATGGTCTTAAGGCAGGTTCTTAAGACCACCCATGTTAGGGAGGATAATCTGCTTGACTCAATATCTACTGATTTAAATGTTAATCACATCTAAAAAATACTTGCACAACAATGTTTAGACTAGAGCTTGACCAAACAACTAGGTGCCATAGCCTAGTCAATCCTAAAGGAAATCAATCCTGAATATTCATTAGAAGGACTGATGCTGAAGTTCCAACACTTGGGCCACCTGATGTGAAGAGCTGACTCATTAGAAAAGACCCTAATGCTGAGAAAGATTGAAGGCAGGAGGAGAAGGGGGCGACAGAGGACGAGATGGTTGGATGGCATCACCGACTCAATGGACATGAGTTTGAGTGAACTCCGGGAGTTGGTGATGGACAGGGAGGCCTGGCGTGCTGCAGTACATGGGGACTTGAAGAGTCGGACACGACTGAACGACTGAACAACAGCAAATAGCCTAGCCAAACTGACACATGAAATTAGCCATCATAGGTGAGGGTGTAGCCTTAAAAATCTATGTATTCTTCAGTAAACACAGCATAAATGCATTGTGTGCAGTAAATACTTGATGAAGAGATAACTAAAGGGCTCTAGTTAGTGTGTGTACTCCTTCATTCCACAAACACTATGTTTCATGAGCACCTACTTTGTGCCAGGGAAGATCCCTTGGAGGAGAGCATGGCAAGCCACTCCAGTTCTGTTGCCTGGAGAACCCCATGGACAGAGGAGCCTGGCAGGCTACAGTCTGTAGGGTGGCAAAGAATTGGGACTGAAGCAACTTAGCACCCATGCACTTTGTGCCAGGTACAGTTGTAAGGGTTAGGGAAATACCACTGAGCAGAATTGAAAGTAATTAGATCTTGTTCTTTTTTGTTCATATGTTTTGACATCTTGTAGACCCAGTCTGAGAGGGTTTTTATTTCTCTGCTTTCAGTTTTTGTTTTGTGTTCAGTTAGCTGATGCTGTAAAGTTATAGAAAGTGAAATCCCTTTAAAGCTCTGGTCATCAAAGCTATCAGAGTAGAATCCTAAAAAGCTTATAGAAGTCTGGTAATTTGCTTAATTGTGTTAGGTATGACAGGCAGGATTGTAAATATGGCCCCTCAACATTCTTATCCTCTGGTAATTCAGTCAAACACTTGTCTAGGAAATGCTTAGAAAAGATTTTGCTGATATCATTAAAATCCCAAATAGTTGATCTTGAGATATAGATATTATCCAGGTGAGCCTGACCCAAAAGATGCATTCTTTAAAAGCAGAGCTATAGAAGAGGAAGTCAGAGATTCAAAGCATTCAGGGGATTCAATAAACCATTGCTGGCTTGTAGAAGAAAGTGCCTGTTTTCCAAGGATGGGGGCAACCTTAAGGACCTAAGAGCTGCCTGCCAATACTAGCAAGGGAATTGGACCTCGGTCCTACAACCACAAGGAACTGAGTCTGGTCAACAACCTAAATGAACTTGGGAGCAAATTCGTCCCCAGAGCCTCCCGAGAAGAGTCTGTTGGCCAATTCCTTGGTGGTGATCTTGTCAGACTCCACACAGAAAACCTGGTGAGCTCACACAGACTTCTGACCTACAGAAATAATAGACAGATGTTACTTTAAGCAGCTAAGTTCTTGCTACTAGGTTAGGCAGCAATAGAAAACAAATATAGAGTGCCTTGCTAAGCAGTGATTTAGCCTGTTTTAAAATCTTATTTTTTAAGTGGGGGAGAAAGTAAAAATTTTTCTCATTTCAATAATCCTTGACATGTATTTGTATAAAAGAAGAATATTTTCTTATGTGGTCAGTGGTATTTATTTACAAAAATACCACAAATCTAAGACTTACCAGTGCTGCTTTGAGTGGGGGGGGGAAAAGTCTATGGCTAAAGTATTAAGTTATTATGCTCAAAGCAAAATAAATTAATGAGGATCCATAAGCCATATCTCCTGTCATTTGTGTAAAATATTTAGTATCATCTTTATCACGTGTTATGAGAAGGAGTAATAATATGGTCAAACTCCTGGTGTTAAACACCCTAAGGACTAAAGAACTTATGAAGGAAATGAATAATTTGTTAATGCTTTGGAAATGAAGGCTTTAGGCAAGCAAAGCTGAGTTTCCTGTTCTTAATAAATGCAGATGGAAGTGTTTCATGATAATTTAATATGTCTGGAATAAACTCCCACTTTGCATCTGGCAAGTTTCTCCCTTTTTATTTATTAGATTTTTTTCTCTCTCTCTCTAGATTCACTCATCTCCCAAAACCTCTTAGAACCACCAACACACCCTGAAGGCAATCCAAGCCGAAATACGACTTTGGACTATAAATAGAATATGGGAACAGAAAGGGTGTCAGGAATGATCCGGCTCAAAACATCCACAGTTCAGGTGAGGAAACTGGGCCCAGAAAAGGGCCTTGTCCAAGTCAGGGACTTGGGTTGTGAGGTTGGGGCTTAAACTATTTTTAAGATGGCAAGTAGAAATCCAAGGAAAACTGTCTAGATCGATACTTGTCAGACTCAACTTGGTTAACATGTACGAGCTACCTGGGCAGTTTTCAGTTTTGAATTCTGGGTCCCTAAACAAAAATAACCAAAAAGTCTCCATCCTCCTTATATTTGTTAACTGTAAAAGGGATAGACTTCCTGTACTAGGTCATCTTTGAGGACCGTTAGATAGTATTTATGTATATGTACATTTAAAATTACTGAAGCGTCCCACAGTTTAGCTGATCTATGAAAATAAGGTTAGCTTTGATATGCAACAGACAAAGAAGCAGAAGGCAAGGCAGAAAGTCCCTGACCTAATAATGGAGCCAGGAGTCCTGGCTCCGCAATGACTTCTGAACTAGGACTGTTAGATAACATATATAAGAACCACTAGCCAAAAGAGGACAAGAATATTAGCTTTATTAACGACTTGGCAAGGGTCCGATAATCTCCCCAATGTGGGGGACTCTATGGTGCAACTTAGACTAGAAAATCTACTTACAACTGATGCCCTGCACTCTGCCCTGGACTCTGAGCCTTGGGAGAAGCAAGAGGATCCTAGGGTGCGCTGGGATGGGGGCTCTGGGTCTGAAGGGAATCCACTGAAGCAAGGCTGCCAGGTGGAGGCCCAGATCACACACAGGACCACAAGCAGGGTAGACAGTACTCTTTGCTGTACAGACAAGGGCCAGGCCCTGGGATCCGCTTCACCTCTGAGAATAGATGTTGGGCCTGCACTCCTCAGAGGACCTCCTGGACCCATTCTTGTTTTGGAGGCCAATAACCCTGCCCTCTATAAAGAGTCTGGAATTAACCATTTTTTTCCTATCTGGGATGGAGCCAGTTGAGAGTTGGAGATTTGAACAGTTGGTGGCAGTTTCCTCCTCTGGGAAGAGGTGAGAAGGGAGGGAGTGTACTAGGGAGTCTCCCTCCAGCTGAAAATGGTGATTCTTCTTTAGACAGAGTTTGAAATCAACTTGGTTTCAATATTTTAGAGACCTCTGAAGCAGAAGAATTATTGACTGAAACTTCTGAGAAACTGACAGAGCAGACAATTGCTCCTCACCTTGGCCTGGCATTTAAGATGCCTTGCCAGCAGAACATAGGGCCTGTGGAAAGTGATGGTGGGAGGACTCCACTACTTGCGGGCTGTATGGCCCTTGGAAAGTTCTATCCCCTCTGAGTCTCATGAAATGGAGACCAGCTAATCTGCCATAAAGGGTTGTTAGAAGATTAACAGCCCATAGTAGACACTTAATAAACGGCATTACTAACAGCTCCTAATTTTTCCACAGGTAGGGATACTAAGAGAATGAAAGGAGAAAATACATTCAAGCTAACTGGAGAAGAGAACATTCTAGCTAACGAATAAGATTAGACTTCCCTCTGTCCAGATTTTAAAATAAAGACTCTTAGTTGGGATCTACAGGTCTCTCTCTGTCTATATGTACATGTAAGTGTGAGAGAAGCTGCTCTAATATTGCTCTGATCGGTCTAATGCAAAATACTTAACATATAAAAATATTCAATATGTACCAGGTACAGCAGTAAACACTATATGTATATTATTTTAATTCTACCAGAAACCTGGCACATAGTGAAGACTCCATAAATACATGTTGATGAAATAAATAAATGATTCTCACAAGAACATTATATGTATCTCTCTTTTGCAAATGAGAAAATAAAGTTAGGTAGGCAGAGTAACTTTTTTGAGGTCCCATACCCATCAAGCATTAGAGCTAGGGTTGGAAACCAGTTCTGTATGATTTCAGGACCTTGCTCCACTGTATCACACTACCACACACACACACACACACACATGCATGCTTACACACGTGTTCATATGACAGAAACTCCTGACTTACATATATGTCTTTACTCACACAAAGGGACTCTCTTCATGCTGCTATGGTATGCTATTGATTTTCTTTTTTAAATCACTGCCAAGTTTAGTTAGACAGACACATAAGGGTTCCATAAGGGACAAATGAGTATGACAGTTAATGTTATTTTTATCACCAGGTAAATATTTATTGTATTAGGCCCCATGGAAGATACAAAGATAAACAGCCTGTACATACTGGATCTTCAAGGAACCTCCAGTTTAGTGGAGGAAATGATACCTAGATATTTATGGTACAAGGTGCAAAGACATAAACACCATAGAACAGACACAGATAAAGTGTCATAGAAGAAGAAAGAAACTGAATGCAGGTTAACCAAGAAGGTGAGATTAGAATTTGTGAAGGAAGTTAGGTGAAATGGGCCTTGAGGATGTGTGGATTTAGGAAGGGAATTCCAAGATGGTGAACAGCATGAGCAAAGGGCAGAGGTAGAAAAGCATGAGGTCTGTCTAAGAAACTGCACTTTCAGAAGGGACTTCCCTTGTGGTTCAGATGGTAAAGCGTCTGCCTACAATGCGGGAGACCCGGGTTCGATCCCTGGGTCAGGAAGTTCCCCTGGAGAAAGAAATGGCAACCCACTCCAGTACTCTTGCCTGGAAAATCCCATGGACGGAGGAGCCCTGTAGGCTACAGTCCATGGGGCTGCAAAGAGTCGGACATGACTAAGTGACTTCACTTCAAGAAGGAAAATGGAGAATGAAAATTAGGGAGATGGGGCCATATTGTGGGGAGGAATGATGTTAAATAGTAAGCCAAGAAGTTTCAATTTGGTGATGGGAAACTGGTGAAAGATTTTTAAAAACGAGAGCTCCTTGATCCTAATGCTGTTATAGGACATCAGCCTGATAGCGATGCGTAGGATGAACGTCCCAGGGAGAGCCTAGAGCCAAAACTCCAGCTAGGAGGTGCTCACAGAGCACTCGGTGGGCAGTCTTGAGGGCTGGGCATGAATGGGGCAGCGTCAGGGGGACAGGATGATGGGGTCAAGTGGACAGGACCGTGATCCGGGGGTAGACTGAGGAGGAAGAGCGCCGGGTTCCAACCTGTAACTGACATGAGACAAGAGTGACAGGCCTGGACACAGCAGCCCCGTGAGGTGTGTGGTGTTATCCCTGGTTTACACTCAAGGAAACCAGACTCAGAGCGATCTGTCCCAGGTCATGCCCTAGACCCCCCCAAGGTCATGGCCTAGAGCTCCGGGGGCTTCAGTTTCCTCATCCATGAAATAAATGAGTGATGGGCTAGGTTGTAGATTCTTTTGAAGATTCTTCCGAAGATTCTTTCTGCTCTCACGTCAGGAGGAAGGGAAATATGGCTCTGACCCTGAAGGCGGTGGTTTATCGCTCAGTCCTGTCTAACTCTTGCGACTCCGTGGACTGTAGCCCACCAGACTTCTCTGTCTATGTGATTCTCCAAGAGAGAATACTGGAGTGGGTTGCCACTTCCTTCTCCAGGGGATCTTCCTGACCCAGGGATTGGACCCAGGTCTCCTGCATGGTAGGCAGATTCTTTACTGACTGAGCTACAAGGGAAGCCCCTGACCCTGAGGGAGGTAACATGTAGAATCAGCAAGCCTTAGAACTAATTAGGTGTTAGAGTGGGGAGGGTTAGAAGGAGGTACCCTTTTAAGAAGACACGCATTTCCAGACCTGGGTGACTGGGGGAATGGTGAGGTCAGTAACAGAAACTTCAGCGACAAAGAAGGCTCATGTCGCGGGGGACCTGCTGCGTCTTCAGATTTGAACATGTTGAATTTGGAGAGCCAGCGGGACATGCAGGGGCTCATGCTCTAGTGGGAGATGGCAGCGGAACACACACCTGCAAACGGGCTCATCTGTACTCTCGGCAGGGATAGAGACCCAGACGTAGAGAACGGGCATGTGGGCACAAGCGGGGAAGGGGAGGGCGAGATGAATTGGGAAATTAGGATTAACATATATACGCTATGGGGCTTCCCCGGAGGCTCAGACTGTAAAGAATCTGCCTGCAATGCAGGAGACCCAGGTTCGATCCCTGGGTCAGGAAGATCCCCTGGAGAAGGGAATGACAGTCCACTCCAGTATTCTTGCCTGGAGAATCCCATGGACAGAGGAGCCTGGTGGGCTACAGTCCATGGGGTGGCAAAGAGTCCAACACGACTGAGTGACTAAAGTTTCACTATGGACACGGCCACGTGTAAGAGATGGCAGGTGGGAAGCTGCTGCATGGCACAGGGAGCTCGGCTCAGCGCTCCGTGACTGCCTGGAGGTGTGTGGGTGGGTGTGCGGGTGGGAAGGAGATCCAAGCGGCGGGGACATGTGTTACCTAGAGCTGACGCACTTCATTAGACAGCAGATACTAACACAGCGTGTGAAGCAATTGCCCGCCAGTGAAAAGGTTCACACCTGTTCATCACTCCTTTGTTAGTTGAACGTCTCCCTTTCTCCACTCCTCAGACTCTTTGCAATCACTCCTTCCCCTTTCTCCCTCCCTTCTTTCTGGTTTTGGTTAATTTCCCCTCTCATTTCCTCTTCTAATCTTTTTAATCCTTTCCCTCTTTTTCTCAACTGAGTTAAAACATGCAGAAGTCTTTTTAAACTGAAAAGCTACAAAAATATAAGGGACTAATATTAATATTCTCTTTCTTCTCTAACAGTGCTTTTCAACTGGGGACCATTTTCCTCTCGGGGGACTCCTGGCAATGACTGAAGACATTGTTGTTTGTCATCCACGGGAAGAAGGTGATCCTGGCACCTCATGGGCCGAGGCCAGGAACACTGTTCTCCTACAATGCATACTCGCTTCCCCCCAGATATCAGTAGTGGAACGGTCGAGAAATTCCACTCTGTGCCCTAGGTCTGGAGTGACCACTGCAGCCTGGCTGAGTTCCACCTGTGACTCTAGTTCAAGGCAGGGAAGATTGGCTTATTCACTCAGAAGTCCGGCCATTGTAGATGGAGGCATAGGAGAATCTGAAATTTTTGTGATGGATTGTTTTTCAAATGTGAAAATAAGAACTAACCTTTATTGAGCACTTACTATGTGCCAGGCATTTTTCAAAATGGTTTACATATTTTAACACAGCTATTCTTCCCAACTATCCTTTCAGGTAGGAACTAACTAATTCACACAGGAAGTAGGTAGCCAAGCCAGGAAACAAATCCAGCCTAGTTCCTAAACCACACTCTTAAACATGTCACCATGTTGCTCAATATAGCAAGAATGAGACTCTTAAGATGCTTGGCCTATTCCTTTAATGGTTTTCCTAATAGAGGCCTAGATTATAAAACTCCGTTTATATTTTCTCACTAAGGCTTGCTTTTCTTAAGCTACTTTTAATTTTACAGTGACTAGGTGGGCTACGCTCCCATGGTCATAAAACAGAGATTTTCCTCTCCACAAAGCTAAGTAATTCCTCTCCACAAATATTAAAGGATCTAATTCAGCCTCATTAGCAAGACAATTGCTTTGTGCCTCAGTTTCCTCATCTGTAGATAGAAATATTAACTACATCATAGGATTTCTCACGAGGGTTAAATGAGATAACAAAACCTCCTTAGCATATGTGCTCTTCAACATATGATCCTTGGGTGGGTGCCAGTTACTGGTACATATGAAAATACGTATAGAAATTAAGAGTAAGAACTGAGAAACTTTGATAGCAATTTGCCAGAGTAATTTTACCTCTGTTAAATCTAACAGTTAAAAAAGCTTCATTTTGAAATTTTTAATAAAAATTTCACTTTTCTAATAATACATTTTTATTTTACAAAACTGTCTGTCCATAACAGTTAGGAAATTAAAAAACAAAACAAAACTGGTTCATCATCACAGATAGTATGCCAAGAACTGAATTAACATGTGTTGAACACTTAAAATGGCTCCTGACATTGAGGAAGTGCTTAATAAATGTTAGTGAATAGTAATAATAGCATTAGATTCTAACAAAATGAGCTATCTATCCCAAAGATGTATGTTCCTGAGATTTATCTTCCATGTCATTGTGAGTTCATCCTCAGCTCTATTAAATCTCTTTTCTACAGTGTGAGCCATTAAAGAAAGTGCTACTATACTCCTCACTCATTTATCCTATATTAGCAGACACTAAATATTTTAACAGCTAGTGTCTGCCATTGGTCCCAAGGGGAGTATCTCCAGCATCCTACACAGCTATTCTGGCTGCTATTCTGCCACAGAAGGTGACGCAGTCTTACACGGAGCCCCAGCTGCCCAGGGACCTGTCTCCCTGACTCGTCGTCAGGCTGATGTCAGGAAGGCCAGGGGCAGATAGTAGTTTGTTCTCGTTCAGTCGCTCAGTCATGTCAGACTCTCGTGACTCCCATGGACTGTAGCTCACCAGGCTCATCTGTCCATGGGTTGCCATTTCCTTTTCCAGGGGATCTTCCCGACCCAGGGATAGAACCCATGTCTCCTGCATTGGCAGGCAGACTCTTTACTGCTGAGTCACCAGGGAAGCCTCTGTGTTGGGCTGCTTTTAGTCGCTCAGCCATGTACTACTCTTTAAGACCCCATGCCAGGCCCCTCTGTCCATGGGGATGCTCCAGGCAAGAATACTGGAGTGGGTTGCCGTGCTCTCCTCCAGGGGATCTTCCCAACCCAGGGACTGAACCCAGGTCTCCAGCACTGCAGGCAGATTACTTACCATCTGAGCCACCAGGGAAGCCCCTAGAAATCAAAATAGTAGTCAAAATAGATTCTACTCAGGATTATTGCAAAGTGAGAAAAGAGACCTTGGTATAGAAATGGGCAGCCTTTCAAATGCAGCATGGACAAGAGGGGATTTATAGCTGAGGAGCATGGTGGGGGTCAGTGGATGGGAAATTACTAAGAGCAAACGGCAGGGGTCAGGAGATTCTGCTAAGATGACCTAACAGGATTCTTGCTGAAGACAAGTTACGTGATCAACTATCACCTTGGAAAGCTGGGGAACACCCTCCCCCATCAGATATCAAAGGTGATCAGATATTAAGGGCCAGGGTTTCTTGGTAAAACAGGATTTTAGAAGGAAGTGCACAGACGAGCCTGGGCTTTCCCGGTGGCTCAGTAGTACAGAATCCTCCTGCCAGTGCAGGAGAGGTGGGTTCGATCTCTGGGTCGGGAAGATCCCCTGGAAAAAGGAAGTGGCAACCCACTCCAGTATTCTTGCCTGGGAAATCCCATGGGATTACAGTCCATATGGTCATAAAAGTCTGACATGACTTAGCTACTAAACAACAACAAGCACAGACAAGCCTAGGGAGAAGGTCCAGGATCCTGACTAAAGTTTGGCGGAGCAAAAAGTCTTGGTCAGAGGGAGACCACTGACTCACCCTTCCTTCATCATCCTTGCATGGTCTAGTATCCCCTCCTTGAGGAGCTACACTCTCATCAGCCCAG
Source organism: Capricornis sumatraensis (assembly GCF_032405125.1). Taxonomy (NCBI): domain Eukaryota; kingdom Metazoa; phylum Chordata; class Mammalia; order Artiodactyla; family Bovidae; genus Capricornis; species Capricornis sumatraensis. The sequence goes on from NC_091082.1 coordinate 80,635,873, forward strand.
GCACTGTTAGATCAGTGTTCCTCAGTTTCCTTCAATACGGCGTCAGAGGCACATTTCAAATTCCTGGGTTATAGAAATATTACTGTGGAATAGTATACCCCTCCCTGATACTGTTGATTGCCTAACCTATTTTCATTTAGAGGATAAATGAAAGGGGTGTGAGAAGTAAAAAGAGAAAAATCCATTGCATGCAAGTGGTCCAGCTCATCTGAGCAGAGTGCACACTGACTTCTTCGAATTAATGTTTGCTTCCTTCCCTGTGACCTACTCCGTGCAGCCTATTTTCTCTGTCCTCTCTTAAACCATTACAGGCGTATCGCCTGCTCCTCTGAAAGCCCCAGTGGTTTTACAAGGTCACAGACAGGCAGGTCCTGACTCTCTCCAGCCTCATTGTTCTTCCAAATTAATGCTGCCTGATGCCCTCTGATTCAAGAATCTCTTGAGAATTTGGTGATGCCCATTAGGATAACCAAAAGTGGGATGACTTATTGGATATCAACGCAAAGGTCTAAAACAATTTTCCTGAAGACTCTCGTGGCTCACCAGGCCAGGTGCCAAAATGAAACTTCTTACGGAAGAGTGTCATATGAGCCCTTTTCTCCAAGAGTTTTTCCTCTGGAGTGGGAGTCAGAGCGCTTGGAGAAGCAGGATGCAGGGCTCACATTTTCCTCTGTATTGAAGCTCCCAGGGAGGGCTTCTTCCCTGCTTAATCATTCACATCATAATAAAATCTCTTTGCCCCAGAGGAACGTGACCAGATTTCTTTTGTTAAAATCTCATTAAAGCCTGCCTCGGCCTGTAATAATTTGTTAATAGATGGCAGTGCTACTTGGCTGCTATCGGGTTTCCTTTCATTTCTTCTCAGGTCTCGTAATTGTTGCCTTATCTCCTAGGCATTTGGTTGTCACTGAAGTGTAAACGACGCTAGAGCCCCTGCAGACCAGTCGGGGAGCCAACGTTATCTGTGAGGAAAGGGATGTCTCATTAGTTTCCTTCGCTCCTCTTTTTCCCTTTTTAAGAGCCTTCCTCTCCAGTTGAAAAATGTGACTCTTCTCATAAAGCCAGGCCAGATGCCTAGATATTGCCCTTGTTCAGTGGTGTGAGTTAAGCTTACCCACTGAGGGTCTCTCCCTTGGGTTGTGTCTTCATAAAACCATTCACAGGCGGTAGTTTAGATTTTTTAAAAAGGTGCTTTCTTAAAAAATGTGCTTTTTAAAAAGTGTGCCTCCAAATGGCAGCGACGAATGCATTTCCAGAGACATGTGACAGACCCTGTCTGTGGGTGGGGAGGTTAAAACCTCAGTGGGGCACGGTAGAAGTCACAGAGGGTCGTAGAGGTGGATGTGCTTTATAAAATCTAGCCCCTGGAGATGGAGGGCCACGAAATGATTTGGAGTACCTGGCCTCTGGCTGAACTGTGGGAGGCTCTGGTGCGGTAAGTTTAAATAGAGGCATGAGGTACTTGTACCCAACACTAGATCTACTGGGCTAAGAATTCCTTCGTATTTTATAAAGCAGGGTGAGTGAGGAGGGGTGGGTTGGTGTTTTCATTTGCACTGCTGTATCTGTTGATCAGTTCCTGCCATGAGTGAGAACATAAACATGATGGCTGAGTCACACAGCCATTCCCCTAATCTCTCCAGTAGTTATAAGGGTAAAAATTCTTCTGATGATTTGATAAGGAATATGGAATTCCACCTGGAAGGAAATGGCGACCCACTCCAGTATTCTTGCCTAGAGAATCCAATGGACAGAGGAGCCTGGTGGGCCGCTGTCCATAGGGTCACACGGAGTCGGAAACGACTGAAGCGACTTAGCATGCATGCATGCATTGGAGAAGGAAATGGCAACCCACTCCAGGGTTCTTGCCTGGAGAATCCCAGGGACGGCGGAGCCTGGTGGGCTGCCGTCTATGGGGCCGCACAGAGTTGGACACGCCTGACACGACTTAGCTGCAGCAGCAACATGGAATTCCACTGCTACTACTAACAACATCAATAGCTAACATTTACTGAACTCTTCCTCTCCACCAGGCACTGTTCTAAGATCAGATATCTTTACTTGTATTTATTCCTTTACTCGGGCTTCCCAGGGAGCACTAGTGGTAAAAGAATCCGCCTGCCAATGCAGGAGACACAGGAGATGCGGGTTCGATCCCTGGTTCAGGAAGATCCCCTGGAGCAGGAAATGGCAATTCGCTCCAGTTTTCTTGGCTGGAAAATTCCATGGACAGGGGAGGCTGGCAGGCTACAGTCCATGGGGTTGCAAAGAGTCAGACAGGACACACCACACACACACACACACACACACACACACACACACACACACACACACACGGAGGTCAGGGGGGCATGGGGATGAAGCAGAAGAAACTGTCCGAAAAGTTTTCCAGGTTTGGCGTTTAAAGTGATTGGGTGGATGCTGGAGCCAGTATAACTAATTTAGGTGGAAGAACAGAAGAGTCTTACTGCATTTTGAGTTGCACGTGCTGAGTGGGTCTTGAGTGGAGAACTCTGAACTAAGGCTGTCGAACCTGCCACTGGAGGTGAGGATTTCTTGCTCAGAACAAGAGCTGAGACCAGAGACAAAGGCTTGGGAGGTTTCAGCCTAAAGATGGCAGAAGATTGTGTGATTATCCAGATCTGAGGCGAGAAGGGGCCAAGGACTGAGCGCTTAGGGAGGACAGTGTGTGGGGCAGTGTGTGGAAGAGCTCATACGAGCCTGGAACCTCTCTGCTCACGCCATGCTGGGAACGTCTTAGAGCCCTGGCTGTTTCTTCCTGGCGGCAACTGGATAAAAACAAACAAAAGAGCCCTTCTGTTTGCCTTTGAGGATAGCAAGGAAGAGTGTAGTTAACGAGGAAATAACCTCCTCCAAAATTAGTCCTGAGGAGCAAGGACAGCTGGTGACGCGTGGAGGGGCTGCTGAGAGATGAAGGAAGGGGATGCAAGGCCCCTGGAGCTGGGCTGAGAGAGTGCTTGCCTGGCGGGAGACCTCCGTGTTTTCTGACCTGGTGGTCTGAGCTGAACGGCCTTATTGTCTTTCAGGGAACATGGATAATGTCGCCAGATCACAGGAAGCTGACCGCTATAAATGCCAAGTTGGCGCCAAAGGGACTTTGTTCTCTGGTAGACATGGCTTGAAAGGCCCACAGAGGAATGGGCAGTCATTCAACAAGATCGCTTCGGGTTCTCTGTGTTGAGAAAGAAGAGGTGGGTTTGTCTCACCTCAGAATCTTCACCTTTGTGTATGCTTTTTCTTTTTCCTTCCCAAATAGAAGAAAATATACCATGAAGACTCTCTGAAGCCTATTAACTTGGTTTTGTGGAGACCAGCTGTCTGGGCTGCGTGAGATGTACTATTCAAAGTGTCCCAGGTTTGTAAGCTGCTTAATGCCAAGGATTGGAACTTTTACTTACTAAATTTTCTGGTGTCAGACTATGAGCTAGGCAATATTGTCTTCAAACCCACTTTTTCTTGACTTTCTGAAACCACACTCATCCTAACTCTATCACATCTATAGTCTATTTTCACTGGGTCCCAGGGCCTCCATCCAAACTCATTTGTGAGGAAGTCTCAAATCTCTCGTGCTGATAAGTGCTTCACAGAGCTGCCATATACAACCTTGCGGACTGGCGCTGTGCAATTCTAAGAGGCTTAATGGGTGATACTTCCTGGCGATGCCTTGCACTGGGCAAAGGCAAATCTCCAGCCAAGGAGCACATCTGAAATGTGGGATCTTAGTCATCACTTGAGCAGAAGAGGGGCTTCTGAGGAGGACCAGGGACACCTCCCCCAGTCCCTGAAAGCAAGCAAGTAGCTACTTCTTCCAGTGACAGCAGACTGTTCTTGCTCCCAGCATAACCTCAGAGGCCATTAAGTCAATCTCCTGTTGCCAATAAAAAAAACCCAATTGACATTATGTTAAAAGACAGCGTGTGTCAGCCATTTGCCTTCTCTGTAGACCTCCAGCATTTCTCCTCCACCAAGGCTAACTTTCCCACAGAGATTTTTATATAAGGCAAAGTCATTTTTGCTCATTGAGCTCGTGGGATTTTTCTACTTCTCAAGTAAATACTTTTGGTGAAATAGGTCCAGCTCTTTGGAATACAAGTCCTCAGCTCGAGGTTGCTTGAGTGGACATTTTTAACAAGCCATTCCCTCAGCTCCAGAGCCATGCAAAATGTGATTTGTCTTAATGTGTGTGTTCTCACAGAAGCTAATAAATGGACATTCCTCTGGTATGGACACATCCTGTTACTCAGCTTGATCCTAATATCACTGGCAAAAACCCATTTGCTGCACTAGCAAACAGCTGAATTCATTATGTCCAGCCACATGAATAATCCCCAGACAGATTCTTGTTGACACAGACAAAACGCCTGTCGCTGAGGGATGACAAGGCTGCCAGGTGGAGCAGTCGGTGTTGCCATGGTCCCTCCTGCTGCTCCTGAGGTATCCCACTAATAAGAAGTCACCACTTGCTGCTGATACAGTGATGGATGGCAGACTCATGACATCTCATTATTTCTGAGACAAAGGGGTGGGGGAAAGGACACCAGGAAGGAATGAATAATCTCCAGGTTTGGGCTGGGGGGGGTGGGGATTGATGATCAGCAGAAGATACGTGCCATCACTCAGGGAGCTGAAAAACAGGCCTTCAGTATGCAGCTAGTTGCACAAGGTAATCCTGGATTTTCAGGTTGAATGGGCTCCCTGAAGGACATCTGGTCTTCTCTCTGCCTTGGGGCTGAATCACCCCCACACCCACACCTGCCTGGGTTGGGAAGACTTCCCTGAAAGGAGACTGCATGGCCACCCCATCACTCATTCTGGTAGCACATCCCATAGAACAAATTTGAGAAGGACTGCTGGATTCAAGCATGACAACCCTTGAGACAGAAAGCACCCATCATGTCCTGGGAGAATTCCAATGGTCAACTGAGCCTGGCCTTGTGGAGCATGAACAACCTGCAGGCTACCAGGCAGTCTTCTCAGCAACCCTTTCTTGGCCCGAAGCTACCTCTGTTTTCCAGACGATTCCCAGACTGGTCCGGGGAAGGTAAAAGCATACCACCAGTCCACACCAGGCCATCTGATTGTACTTCCCATTGTATTCAAGAATGAGTTAATTACTGGCGTGTTCATTCTTCTAAGTGTTAGTGTCCCAAATGACTGTGTCCCTTGTTGGTTCTCAGCAAAGTTATTTTCTTCTTGGGTTGTCCTTGGACGTCAGGCGTCTAGTCCCCTACCTCTTCACTGAAAAATCTTCTCCATGAAGCTCTTTCCAAAACAAGCCTTCAACCCGATGTAGTTTCCTCCCCCTTATATTCCTATAGCAGTTTGTGTGCTATTGCGACTCCACTCAAATCCCATGGACAGAGGAGCCTGGTGTGCCATAGTCAGTGAGATTGCAAAGAGTCGGACAAGACTGAGCATGCGGGCACCACTGTTACTCCACTCACTCATTCATTCATCTAACTAGTACCTATCGGACACTTGCTATTCGTAGACCAGGCATTGTTCTAGGCCAAGGGGACATAGTTACGACTAAGACAGACGACATCCTTATCTCAGGGAGCTTACACTCTAGTGGGGGAGATCTTCAGTAAACAAGTTCCATTGACTGTTGCTGAGAGTCAACCATTTTTTCAGCCAAAGAAATAAAAATTATAAGCCCTCCAGATTCTCTGATTCAGTCCTGGTTCAAATCATAACAACGGTTCACAGCAATGTTTGACAAGCCTTGGTTTGAAACAAATGTCTATCTTAATAAACAGTGTCTTTACACTCTTTGAAGTGCTTTCCTGAAGCTGCCAATCTCCAAAATTATTTTATGATCCCAAATTCCCCACTTCTCCTTCTCCAGCCAGAATCTTTATTCTTATAGGGCAGCTGCTTAACTAAGTATGAGAAAGAAAGCAATTTTATTGAGTTAATTCATACTAATGTGTGAATGACTGATTCACACATAGCTCTCAAAGTGTTTCTGACATTTTGTGATAATCTTTGCTGACCCTAAATAATATCTAGACTTTTTCAGTCCTTATTATAAATTGGAAAAAGGAAGGCAACATAGGAAAAGTTTCTACTAGATTGTAAGCTGTGGGTTTTCTTGAGGACAGAAGCCATCTCATTTTGAGGTGCTCAGTTATCTAGCCCAAATGATTGGGAATTAATCAACATTTATTGAATTGAAAAGAATGGAGAAACACAGAGAAAGATGATAGGAAGAGAAAGGCAGAGGGTAGGAGAGCAGAAAGTGAAGAGAAGGAAAAAAAGAAGGAAAGAAAGAGAGGAAGGCAAGAAACCCAGAAGGAGGGAGAAAGAGAATTAACAGAGCCCAAATTATTTCTTCTGTGGTCAAGGCCCTCAGAGAAACTGTAGCAAGGAGGAGTCTATTTCAATAGAAAAGGAAAAAAACTGCTGTTGCTTCAGAGTGCCAGCAAGAGAATGGAGCCAGGAAATGTCGAGCCCTAAGGATAGATATTGATCAAAGCCATAAATTTCTCTTTTCCAGCACGATAGAAATGACTCATGACAGATGACTGGCCACTGTCAATTAGCCTCCCTGAGGGGCCCCTGGACCCAGAGGAATGGATCCATTATTACCTAACAAGCACAGGAACTCAGGAACTAACCCTGTTAGGGTTATAAAAATTGATCTCTGTAAATTCAATATAATTAAAGAGTCTGCATTCATCCATAGAAGGCCGCAGTGGAATTTTCCATTGAACCTGAACTAAAAGGGAAACTTGAGAGAGAAGTGGAGGTAAGGAGGCAGGGAGCCAGGACCACCAACTTCCTTTTGGATCTTAGAAAATAAGAGGAGGAATCATTTTAGACACTAGAGAAAGAAGTGAAGCGGCAGACTCTGGATACAGGGCACCCAAGAGAGCAAATACTCCAGCATTCAGAGAGAAATGGGCTCAGGCACCCTGCACAAGGGAATCCTGGAGCAAGATGGGCCTAAGAAACAAAGGGAGTTGCCATTGTCTTTGCTAAGATACACCTCTCGAAGTATAATCTGTATGGTCTGTGATGGGTCTTCTCTAGACAGGTATATTAAGAATAGGTCTGCTCAGTTCACAGCCAATGAAAGTATATGCCTTTAAGTGTTCACTTTGATAGGCACCAAGAACGAAACCATGATGCCTGGATTTAGAGTCAAGTAGAATCCTGATCTGAGCACTCACTAGTTTTATGACCTTGGTCATAAAATTTCTCTGTTCCTTAATTCCTCTACTTCTCCGTTTCCTCATCTGTAAAATGAAGAAAATGGCCTCTCTGTCTACCATTTAATGAGTTTTCTATTGCCAGATACCGTGCAGTCTAATAATCTTCTTTACTCTCCACTACCACCCCAAGAGGTAGGTATTATTATCATCTATTGACAGGCGAGGAAAATGAGGTTTAAAGAGATTGTAGACTTGTCCAAGGTCACAGAGCTGGGAAGTGTTGGAACCGACACTCGGTCTAACTTCAGGGTCCGCAGCCTCACGCTGGGTGGCATGGCCCGTCCAGTTGTCCCAAGACCGTGGAATGAAGAGGGAGATTATCCACATTTCTGTTCAAACACAGCTGAAGGAGTACCCCCTTCCCCCACCCCAGCAAGATCTATAGAAAACAGGGGTCCTCTCCTGCTTTTTTCTCAGTTAACAGATGGCATGGAGGCTTTCCTTCTAGCTTGGCTTTGTTTTGGCTTAGTGGCATAGACTCGTTCTAAACTTATGGGCAGGGAAACATGAATCTCAGCCCCAAGGTCTCCAGAACAGAATTATTACAAGGAATTGCCATTTGTCTGGCTTTCTCATTACCCTCCACAGGGCAAGGGCACTGCTAAAGCATGGACCCCGTTTCTATGGACCATCGGCAGCTACAACCTTGGAATTCAAACTCTCCAGCTTATTAGGACAACAAATTACCCAGGAAGAGAACTGCAGTGCATTCAGATGGAAAATGGTGTCTCCTTTTTAATGAAGTGATTTAATTAGAAGCCATTTCCCATCAGCTGGGATGTCAGAGCACAGCTCGGGCAGCCACTGAGAAAAGCACCAGGCCTCTGCCTTGCCGGCTCCCTCCTTTCTGCTGCCACCTCTCGGAGAAGGAGGAAATTGAAATCACTTTAGGAAAGCACAGGTCAAGCTGGGAAAGGAGGCAGGTCAGGCCTGAGGGCCATGTTGTACGATCGTCGAGAGAGTCGATTGTCTCAGGCTGCGCTCTCCAATCTGTAGCGCTTTTCTCCAGCACAAGGATTTTTCAAGCTTTTTTGCATCTTGTGCTTCTGTATTCTGCTTCTTGCCCCTAGTCATGACCTCCTGCAGCTCTGGTGGCTGAGAAAGCAAAACAATTCGTAAAGGGATCTTTGCTGAAAGCGTATGACTCTGAAGGATGTTCTGGGTGGAGAACTGTGGGAGGTTGAACCAAGTTTGGTCTGTGCTGTCCAGAGCCTGGAAAGTCTCTAACAGCACTGGCAATCTAATTATAAATACATATAAAAGCCCATGTGCCGGGGCTTCCCTGGCAGTCCAGTGGGTACGGATCCGTGCTTCCTCTGCGGGGGTCACAGGTTTGATGTCTGGTTGGGGAACTCAGATCCTACGTGCCTTGTGATGCCCCTCACCCCCGGCCCCAAAGAAAGCCCATGTTCCATTCTGGACAAGCTTGATTTGCACATTTTTGGTGTGCTGCCATTGTATTTTCAGCACTCAAATATGCAGAATTTGTATCTTTAGAGAGACTATGTCACCCCTGCATCATCCATCAGAGCCTCCAGCCCTCTCTCACAGAGCTGGGAATAAGCAGGGTGAGAATCTCCCAAACCCCAGTGGGAATTTTGTTTCCTTTGCAGATTCCTAGAGGGAAGAGGATAAAGATGAGGTTTAGGATTAGCGACCGCAAAAATGTATAACAGTGCTGAGGGGATCAGAGCTCCGTAAGTTTAGTCTGGAAAGAACTCATGGAGAAAGAGAGCTTTGAACGTGGTTTGAAAATTTTTGACAAATCTGTGGCTCCCTTTATGCATATTTAAACTTTTTTTTTTTAACCCAAGAAAACCCAATAGCCCAGTTCTTTTCTGCTCACTTATGGAATGTGGCATACACATGTAATCTTTCAAAGGGAAATATTTTCAAAGGGAAATACTTTTGTAAGAAAGTATTCCTTTCTGTTCGATGTACAGCTGTGATGGCTTATGAGTGATGCTGTCACCTAGAGCAGTGTTTATCAAACACTGAGCTGAGCTGAGACCTTTTAGTGGGTTGTAAGGTCAAGTCATGGAAAAAGCAAGAGAGTTCCAGAAAAACATCTATTTCTGCTTTATTGACTGTGCCAAAGCCTTTGACTGTGTGGATCACAATAAACTGTGGAAAATTCTGAAAGAGATGGGCATACCAGACCACCTGACCTGCCTCTTGAGAAATCTGTATGCAGGTCAGGAAGCAACAGTTAGAACTGGACATGGAACAACAGACTGGTTCCAAATAGGAAAAGGAGTGCGTCAAGGCTGTATATTGTCACCCTGCTTATTTAACTTCTATGCAGAGTACATCATGAGAAACACTGGGCTGGAAGAAACACAAGCTGGAATCAAGATTGCTGGGAGAAATATCAATAACCTCAGATATGCAGATGACACCACCCTTATGGCAGAAAGTGAAGAGGAACTAGAAAGCCTCTTGATGAAAGTGAAAGAGGAGAGGGAAAAAGTTGGCTTAAAGCTCAACATTCAGAAAACGAAGATCATGGCATCCGGCCCCATCACTTCATGGGAAATAGATGGGGAAACAGTGGAAACAGTGTCAGACTTTATTTTTTTGGGCTCCAAAATTACTGCAGATGGTGATTGCAGCCATGAAATTAAAAGATGCTTACTCCTTGGAAGAAAAGTTATGACCAACCTAGATAGCATATTCAAAAGCAGAGACATTACTTTGCCGACTAAGGTCCGTCTAGTCAAGGCTACGGTTTTTCCAATAGTCATGTATGGACGTGAGAGTTGGACTGTGAAGAAGGCTGAGTGCCGAAGAATTGATGCTTTTGAACTGTGGTGTTGGAGAAGACTCTTGAGAGTCCCTTGGACTGCCAGGATATCCAACCAATCCATTCTGAAGGAGATCAGCCCTGGGATTTCTTTGGAAGAATGATGCTAAAGCTGAAACTCCAGTACTTTGGCCACCTCATGCGAAGAGTTGACTCATTGGAAAAACTCATGCTGGGAGGGATTGGGGGCAGGAGGAGAAGGGGACGACAGAGGATGAGATGGCTGGATGGCATCACTGACTTGATGGACGTGAGTCTGAGTGAACTCCGGGAGTTGGTGATTGACAGGGAGGCCTGGCGTGCTGCAATTCATGGGGTCACAAAGAGTCAGACACAACTGAGCGACTGAACTGAACTGAAGGTCAACTGAGTGGGTCATGACCAACACTTTTTAAAAGGAGATAATCGAATGGAGGAGAAAAGAATAGCAAATAGTTTAGGACTGTAGGTGTGCCTTTGCTCACATACTGAGTCACACTATAAAATGCACTTCTTACAGCCTAAATTTGGCATCAGAAGACCTAGGTTCTAATTTTGGTTTTTCTATTAACTGAGCTTTCTTGGTGGTTCAGCTGGTAAAGAATCTGCCTGCAACGCAGGAGATCCTGCTTCAATGCCTGGGTCAGGAGGCTCCCCTGGAAAAGGGCATGGCAACCCACTCCAGTATTCTTGCCTGGAGAATCCCATTGATAGAGGAGCCTGGCGGGCTACAGTCCAGAGGGTTGCAAAGAGTTGGACATGACTGAGTGACTAAGCACAGCATTAACTATGCGACCAGAAGCAAGTACCTAACATCCCTTCCCTAAACTTGACTTTCAGGATCTGTAAAATGAAGGGCTCTGGTAAAATTCTATGCTTCAGTAATTCCATAAAATAGGAAGAATAGAAATTTATTCCTGCACAAATGTACTACAGCCCAAAGTCAAGTAGAAATGGGTTGAGGGGTTTTTTTTGGAGTATAGTTGCTTTCCAATGTTGTGTTCGTTTCTACTGCACGGCAAAGTGAATCAGCTCTCTGTATATACGTCCCCTCTTTCCTGGATTTCCTTCCCATTTAAGTCTCCACACAGCCCCGAGTAGAGTTCCCTGTGCTGCACAGTAGGTTCTCATCAGTTACCTGTTTCATACGCAGCAGCAATAGTGCATATATGCTGATCTCAATTCTCCCGGTTCATCCCCTTCTCTTTCCCCCTTGGTATCCATATCTTTGTTCTCTTTATCTGTGTCTCTATTTCTTCTTTGCAAATCGGTTCATCTGTACCATTTTTTCTACGTTTCACATCTATGTGTTAATATACAATCTTTGTTTTTTCTTTCTGACTTACTTCACTCTATATGCCAATCTCTAGGTCCATCCATGGCTGCAAATGGCACAATTTCATTCCTTTTTAGAGCTGAGCAATAGTCCATTGTATATATGCACCACATCTGTTTTATCCATTCATCTTTTGATGGACATTTAGGCTGCTTTCATGTCCTGGCTATTGTAAATAGTGCTGTAATGAACATTGGGGAGCATATATCTTTTTGAATTATTATTTTCTCTGGGTACATACCCAGGAGTAGGATTACTGGGTCATATGGTTGTTCTCTTTACAGTTTTTTAAGGAAGCTCCATCCTGTTCTCCATAGTAGCTGTACCAACTTACATTCCCACCAACTCTGTAGGAGCGTTCCCTTTTCAGTAGCGAGTGTTTTTAATTATCTGCACTGTGGCTCCTCCAATGACATCTATGTGGCCACTCAAGACTTGGCCGAGATAAGCCTTTGGATCCATCCAGCCACACTGTCCAAGGAATGCTAAGCTTACTGCAGGTTTTATGGAAAGATATCAAATTATGATAACATTTTAAAAATAAGTATGTCAAAGACAGAAATCCTGGTACAGGATTGCTTGTGGTCTAAGCCTCTCCTCTACCAAAACTTCATGTCCCTGAAAAAAGAAGTATAACAAGAAATACGAAGCTTTGTGGAGCTGGAGACCATGCCTTGTGAGGGCTGACACACTCCCTGTTGGTCCCCTTTCACATGAAATGTCACGGAGGCATTCCGGAATGAGAACTTTCCTTTACATGTTCTGCACCCTGGGCTCCTCCCCACTTCTCTGCAATTGACCAAGAGTCTCACTTCCACCTTCACTGGCGACCCCCAGGCTGCAGTTTGTCAACCCCAAGTCTAGGTGACCCCCAAAGTCTCTTTAAGTTTCAACAGTTCCTTTAGGTTAGAAGTGAATTACTTGGATACCAGATACACAATACATTAAATGTAAGATCCCATATGTAAGAATGCCAGCAGTTTACCTGTTTTTCAGATCGCCTTTTTCTTCGGCTGTCCATCAGGCCTCAAATGCAATCCGCCATGGCATTGCTGTGTGGATCAGTCCTAGCCTGAGTCAGGATTTTGCTGAGAATTCATAACCATCAGTTCTCACAGGCACACATTTCAGATGGCCCAGCCAATTTCCTGTATATCCTACACATAGAGCATTGCTATGTCCTTGAACCTGTTCCCCTCTAACCTCTGAAACTGAAATGTAATGGATCTTGATTTAAGTCCTCATAGTTGATTATAGCACAATAATTGGAATGTTTTGTAATCATGTAATTGTGTATCTCTTTCATCACAGGGTGAATAACTTGAGGTGTACAATTTTGTCACTCTGTGGTGAGATTCCCCTCCAGCAAAAGCAGCTCTGGGCACATTCCAGCCTCTCAGTAAATGCATCTGAAACTCAGCTCCTCGCTGGGGAAGAGGAAAAATGTGATCTGAAAGAGCAAGTAGACTACTGGAGCTCCTACTCTGGGATCTTACGTTTAAATGCACTGTGCATCTGGTGTCCAAGTAATTCACTTCTAACCTAAAGGAACTGTTGAAACTTAAAGAGACTTTGGAGATCACCTAGACCTGCGGTTGACTACGGCCTTGGCGTCAAATTCAGTCTACCACTAGTTTCTATAAATCAGGTTTTGTTGGAACACAGCCATGCATTGTCCACCGCTGTTTTGTCCTACAGCTGCAGAGTTGATCATTACAACAGAGACCGTATGACCCACCAACCCTGAAACACTTGGCTGGCCCTTTACAGAAAAGGTTTGCTGGCCCCTGATCTAGACAGAGCACCACTCTAATTTTATATGCAAGGGCACTGAGGTCAGGGAGAGGAGGTGACTCATTAACAGCACTCTGTGTCTCCACACCCCTGTGTCATCTTCTTCATTATCTCACTCTTCCTTCACCTGAATAACAAGAACTCACTTGGGAGATTGGATTCAGAAGAGCCAGAAAACTGTCATGAGCTCCTCTGCTTTGCCAGGGAAACATCCCTGAGCCTCTCAAAGCTGTCATGTGATGTCCTCTTTTCCCACGCGTGTCCATCTGAAGCAGTGGCAGGGTTTCCACCTGAACTTGAACTCTGTCCACCCTGGATTCAGACAATGTGAGCATGTTTGGAGAATCACAGCACTGGGCCTCCTCAGAGGGCTTAGAGTTTGGAGAATCATAGCATGGCCTCCCAGAAAAGAGTTCATCTTATGGGCTTCCCAGGTGGCGCTAGTGGTAAAGAACCTGCCTGCCAGTGCAGGAGATGTAAGAGTCGTGGGTTCCACCCCTGGGTTGGGGAGATCCCCTGGAGGAGGGCATGGCAATCCACTCCAGTATTCTTGCCTGGAGAATCACACTGACAGAGGAGCCTGCCAGGCAACAGACCATAGGGTTGCACAGAGTCAAACACGACTGAAGCGACTTAGCATGCATGCATAAGGAGCAAAGGGTTCAGTTCAGTTCAGTTCAGTCGCTCAGTCGTGTCCGACTCTTCACGACCCCATGAATCGCAGCATGCCAGGCCTCCCTGTCCATCACCAACTCCCAGAGTTCACTCAGACTCGCTTCCATCGAGTCCATGATACCATCCAGCCATCTCATCCTCTGTTGTCCCCTTCTTCTCCTGTCCCCAATCCCTCCCAGCATCAGAGTCTTTTCCAATGAGTCAACTCTTCGCATGAGGTGGCCCAAGTACCGGAGTTTCAGCTTTAGCATCATTCTTTCCAAAGAACACCCAGGGCTGATCTCCTTCAGAATGGACTGGTTGGATCTCCTTGCAGTCCAAGGGACTCTCAAGAGTCTTCCCCAGCACCACAGTTCAAACGCATCAATTCTTCAGCGCTCAGCCTTCTTCACAGTCCAACTCTCACATCCATACATGACCACTGGAAAAACCATAGCCTTGACTAGACGGACCTTAGTTGGCAAAGTAATGTCTCTGCTTTTGAATATGCTATCTAGGTTGGTCATAACTTTTCTTCCAAGGAGTAAGCGTCTTTTAATTCCATGGCTGCAATCACCATCTGCAGTGATTTTGGAGCCCAAAAAAATAAAGTCTGACACTGTTTCCACTGTTTCCCCATCTGTTTTCCATGAAGTGATGGGACTAGATGCCATGATCTTCGTTTTCTGAATGTTGAGCTTTAAGCCAACTTTTTCACTCTCCTCTTTCACTTTCATCAAGAGGCTTTTGAGTTCCTCTTCACTTTCTGCCATAAGGGTGGTGTCATCTGCATATCTGAGGTTATTGATATTTCTCCCAGCAATCTTGATTCCAGCTTGTGTTTCTTCCAGTCCAGTGTTTCTCATGATGTACTCTGCATAGAAGTTAAATAAGCAGGGTGACAATATACAGCCTTGACGCACTCCTTTTCCTATTTGGAACCAGTCTGTTGTTCCATGTCCAGTTATAACTGTTGCAAAGAGTAGAGTTGCACAAATCTGGGTCCACGTGGGAGGAATAGAAAACACAGGTGTTCTTCCCTTCAGGTACTTAGGACACCTGCTCGAGCTCCAGGGAGAAAGGGTGCAATAAGGAAAGAATTAAAACTATGTGAGCAAGATTTCCTTGGTGGTCCAGTGCTTAAGACTCCACGCTTCTATTGCAAGGGGCACAAGTTCAATCCCTGGTCTGGGAACTAAGATCCCATATTCCACCTGGTGCAGTCAAAAGAATAACAACAACAAAAAGCCTAAGTGAGTGGTTCCACAGCACCTGGCAGGGCACTGAGGGTGTAAGACAGACGGGCTTTGTGACCCCACTGAGGAGGCTTTGGCACAATGAGTGGTGGTGTGATTGCCTCCAGGCAGCTTCATGGGCAGTTCTCACAGAACCCAGCCCAGCAGGCTGGGGCAGGACTGGAGAAAAACGATGGATGTTCATGATCACCCAGCGGACTCTTCTATCTGTGGACCTGAAACGCCCCTTGGGGACCCCTAGAACCACGGAGTGGGGGGACTCTGATGAGGCTGGAGGGTTCATAGTAGCAAATGGGGCTAAAAAGGTGAAATGCTATTGTCTCTATCCCCGGTCAGGAGAGCAGGTAGAACTGAGCGTGACCACTGCCAACCCCCACCTGCCTCAGCTGGTGTGAGAGTGCCTTAGAGGGTGAGTCTGGACTTTCCCCAAGTCATATCTTTGGATGTGGACAGTTAAGCCTCCCAAGCTCTGCTGTTGAGTTCATTAACCCTGGTTCAATAGGGCAGGGATAAACTCCAAGTCATCTAACAAGCAATTCCCTCACTGTCAGTTGCTGCTGCCTATAAATATAGTCAATGTAGTTGATGGTATTGGCACAGCCAACCTAAACTTGAGTGGGATCCAAAGGAAATGCTTTTGGCCTGTGAGGGGAAAAGCGAAAGAGAACAAACGCTTGCTTAACAACCGTGATTCCCATTTATAGTAGGACACATTGGCTCATAAACAGGGCTTAAAATAAGTTATTCACTCCATTTGAGTTTTTACTGCCACAAACTAAAGACCGTGGAGGGAGGTGTAAAAATGGCAAAAGACTGAGGGCAGGGAAAGCAGGCAGTGTCTGCAGTTTGGGTTAGATATAATTTCTTTATATAATGCCTTGATATATATATATACATATGGGTTTCCCTGGTGGCTCAGGTGGTAGATATTCCACCTGCAATGCGGGAGACCTGGGTTCAATCCCTGGGTTGGGAACATCCTCTGGAGAAGGGAAAGGCTACCCACTCCAGTATTCTGGCCTGGAGAATTCCATGGACTGTATAGTCCGTGGGGTCATAAAGAGTCAGACACGACTGAGAGACTTTCATTCACTTCACTTATATATACATATATATTCTTTATATCTAAAGAATAAATTTTTTTAGACATTCTTTATACATATATTTTATATTAAATAAAATATTTATCTAAAATATAGACTCTGTATTTGGCTGCTCCTGGCCTTAGTTGCACATGGGATCTTTAGTTGTGGCATGTCCAGATGGTCTAGGTCCCTGGCCAAGGGTTGAAAGTGGACCCCCTCCATTGGGAGCATGGAGTCTTAGCCATTGGACCACCAGGGAAGTTCCTTGGGTTGGATAACTTCTGGGAATGATTTTCTAGGCTCACCCATTATCATATGCGGTGAGTTTATTTGTATGCAAATGATACGAAGAAAAATTAGCTAAAAGTTGGAAATAAGACAAAAAATATTACATGTGCCCTTTAGTGTCATGCCATCACTCTGTCTAACAAGCCGACTTAAGGGTCTTCTGATGCTCATAGTGAGGTAACCTAGTTAGACTTGCGAATTATTAATGATCCAGGCCCAGATTCTCTGGGAGACCTTAACTTCAGAATATTGCTAGGCTACAAATGGCTTGTATTCAGTAGAAATGCAAATGAATTCTGTCAGGCAGAAAATGTAACCCCAAAAGGTCTGCTCTTCTTGTCACATGTGACATTAACTAGCTTTATCTACTGTGCAAACTTACTTCCACATCCTTTCTTTTAAGGATAATATGAAACAGTCCCTTGTATTGCCCTGTGATTGGGCTTTGCCATCCTGCTGATTCTCTAATGAATTAGATAAATCTTTGACTATATGTCTGTATGAGAATCTTGGTTTTTAATTTACTTATTTTAATTGCAGGCTAATTATTTACAATATTGTAGTGGTTTTTGCCATGCATTTTATAGAACCTCCCCCCGCCAAAAAAAAAAAAAATTCACTGTGGGCTTCCCTGTTTGTAATTATCCATCTTACTCTCAGTGGATCATAAATTGGACTCATCTGGCTTTCATTTCTCAGCTGGCAGTTTAGTCAAAATTTTTTGTTGTTGTTGTTGTTTTTTTAAGTGAAAGTTCCTTTTATTTCTGCTATGAAGCTAATTCACCTCAGCAGGTTCCTTAGTGACCTTTTGGGCCCGGCGTTGTACTGGTTACTCCATGAATTACAGAAGAAAGGCCAGAGCCCTCTCCTTAGGTATCTCACAGATCAGTTGAAGAGATGAATCTCATGCATCTTTAAATAGTCATCAGCGTTGAGACATGCCTGTGATAAGCTCAGACCAGCTAGCTACCTTGAGCTCTGAGGCTAATCTAATTTTACTCAAGGATCCAGAAAAAAAGGTAGCAAGAAAGATGAGTGTGGCTGTGACAAGTTTCTGCCTCTCTTGGCTCTTGCCCAACTCATCGGCCTGGGAGATTGAATTCCCCTCCAGCCAGCATCTTGCTCAGCATTTCTGCTCATCATGCCCCTGGCACTGCTTCCTCAGCGGACTGTCCATCATCCCTAAACCGTCGCTGGTCCTCTTGATAGATCAGCAGACGGATGCTGGGGATACAGATGGAAATTCAGAAAATATCACCTGATTCACAGACTCATTCCTTCCTTCTTGTTACCTTGCCTGGCTTCTGACATCAGAGAGAGTCATCAGGCAGTCTGGCAGTGAGTCAGGAGGAGTGTGTGTGCGCGTGCGCGCGTGTGTGTGTGAAAGATAGGGATGGGAGCACCGGGACTAAACGGGAGAAGATTCCTGGTATGAATTTGAAGGAAGAAAGCTTCTAAATGGGGTGTCCTCTAACCTCTCTGAATTTTTATAAGTCCCTCTTTTAGAACGGTTTTAGAGAATGAAGCTGGCAGTACAGTCTCTTCAAGGTCAGAAACAAAGGCCAATGTGTTCCTTGTTGAATCAAACAGAGAAGGGGCGGAGAGTGGGCTTCGGCACCCACATGTCCATTGGGATGAGAGGCTAAGAACTGGGTGGGGTTAAGTGGGGAGGAGGCAGAGATACCACAGACACTTTTGGCAATACTTCCATTAAGCAACTTTATCAATGAAACCTAGCTGGGGTCTCCCAGTCCCTTCAGATCCAGATAAGGTCTGTTTGAAATGTCTGCATTATTCCAAAGTGGGAGCCCCCTCCCAGATTTCTGTGAACTATTAGGGGCTGATAGGATCTTGTCCATCTCTGGCTCTCACTTTCTGCCCCTGCTGAGTTCGTGTTGTCTGCCCTACGTGTTATGACTGTTCCTTCATTTTCACCCAGCTTTAACCCAAACATGGAAGAAGAACTTGGCCCCCTTTCCATAAAATAACCATCCACACAAAGAGATGAAAGAGATTTACAGGCAGCAAGAGAAACTATTTAAAATTGGATAGTGGATATTCCTCTTCTTAAAAGCCCCTTGGCCACTCTGCCCTATTGCCCTGCTATCCTAAATCCTCTTGCTCCTTTTTGCAAAGGCAGTGTGGTATAGTGGTTTTAGGGACATGAAGGCTGCCTGCTGGAGTTCATATCCTAGTCTAACCCTCACCAGCTGTATATGTTATGTAAGTCCCTTCACCTCACTGTGCCTCAGTCTTATCATCTGTAAAATGGAGATAATAATCCACTTACTTCATAAAGTAGTGGGAGCATGAAGGAAGATATATATGTGAATAAGCACACTGAAGGGTGTATGGCATCACTGGGTCCAAGATAAATGCAAATCCAAACCACAGGGAGCTACTCCTTCATACCTGGATGGCTAGAATTGAAAGTTCAGATAATAACAACTGTTGGTGAGGATGCAGAGAAATCTCATCACGTTACATCCGAATGTGATGTGAGATGGGTTAGCTGTTTTGGAAACCAGTTTGGCAGTTCTTCAAATGGTTACACGTAGATTTACCACGCATCTCAGAAATTCTACCCTAAGAGAAGTGAAAACACAATAACTTGTACCTGAGTGTTTGCTGTTTAGTTGCTAACTCTTTGCAACCACGTGGACTGTAGCCCTCCAGGCTCCCTTTGTCCACGGGATTTCCAGGCAAGAATACTCGAGTGGGCTGCCATTTCCCTCCCCAGGGGATTTACAGAAGCACTGTTCATAATAGCAAAGCATGTAAACTATCCAAATGTCTATCAGCTGACGAGCGGCTAAACAAAACATGGTCTAACCACATAATGAGGTGTTATTCAGCAACAAAAAGGAATGGAGTATTGACACATGCTGTAATGTGGAAAAACCTTGAAAACATTATGCTACACAAAAGAAGTCAATCACAAAAGCCCACATGCTGTATAATCGTTTCATATGAAATGTCCAGAATAGGGAAATCTAGAGAGAGTAGATTAGTAGTTGCTTAGGGCTGAGAAGTGGTGGCTGCTGAAGGAGTTTATAGCTAAAGGATATGGGTTTTATTGTTAAGTTGACAAAATGTATTAAGATGACCATGTTTCCATCTAACAGTGAATATTCTAAAAAACAACTGAATTGTATACTTTAGGTGCGTGAATTGTATGGTATGTGAACTATATCTCAATAAAGTTTTTTAAAAAGAAAAGAGAGAGGATGTACATTTATATTCACAGCAGTACCTAGCACATAGGAGGGGCTTCCCTGGTGGCTCAGATGGTAAAGAATCTGCCTGCAATGTGGGAGACCTGGGTTCGATCCCTGGGTTTGGAAGATCCCCTGGAGGAGGGCATGGCAACCCACTCCAGTATTCTTGCCAGGAGAATCCCATGGGAAGAGGAGACTGCTGGGCCACAGTCCGAACGGTTGCAAAGAGTCAGACACGACTGAGCAACTAAGCACAGCACATAGGTGAGTTCTGAGTCCTGAGAGGAAACCATGCAATATTTAGATGAGTCATGTGTGTGTGTGTGTGCGCGTGTGCGCTTGGAATTTTCCAGCTAAGAATACTGGAGGGGGCTGCCCTTTCCTTCTCCTGTGGATCTTTCTGACTCAGGGATCGAACCCATGTCTCTTGCTTCTCCTGTACTAGCAGGCACATTCTTTACCACTGCACCACCTGGGAAGCCCTAGAGGAGTCCTGAAGGAGAGATAATGAAAGGTCTATTCCCAAAGATGTGGAAAGGGGAAACTAACGAGGTGGAGTGTCCTGTGGGCAAGAGGTGGGAATCCAGAGAGTGAGCTGTGGCAGCAGAGGGTGGCCAACAGGAGCTGTGGTTTTCAGAGCCAAAGCAGCCCCTGCCTCGCAGCAGCCCACCAGGGAGGAGCCGGGAGAGGGGATGCTTTCTCACGGTCACGTCCCATCTGCTGGGACTCCCTGTCATCGGCACCCACAGGAAAGCCTGAGACGCCCGCTGAGGAGACCACAGATGCTGTCCATCCAGACTCAATCATGTGGACCAATTTATTCTTTCCCCCTTTCCTGGTACCCTCGTAACAACCCCACCCTAGGACCCATCTTTTAGGACCCAGCTTTTCCCACTATTGGTTTCATAAGGTAGTTTCTTAATGATTGTTTTCTTACTTGGTTACTTTTCTGCAGCAAAATACTTGCTGCCTTTTGCAACCACAAACTTGCTCTTAGAAGAGTTAGAGAAAGGAAAGGAAAACATGACAATGCTTCTCCCAGGCTAATCATGAAGACCGGGGTAGAGGTGGGTGGCTGGCTGGTCGCCCTCACCTTGAGGCCCAGCGTGCTAAGTTGCCTGGGTCGTGTCTGACTCTCTGCGACCCCGTGGACTGTGGCCCGCCAGGCTCCTCTATCCGTGGGATTCTCCAGGCAAGAATGCTGGAGTGGGTTGCCACGCCCTCCTTCAGGGGATCTTCCCCAGCCAGGGATCGAACCTGCATCTCTTACACCGGCAGATACATTCTTTACCACTAGCGCCACCTGGGAAGCCCACGGCCCAGTGCAGGAAGTAGCAAGAGTACCTGTTGGAAAGAGACAGGTTCTCAACTTCCCCTTCTAGTAAGGATACCTACAGAGGCCTGTATTTATGCTCCCCAGGGGCATTCTCTCCCGAAGGTGTGGCCCCTTCCAGGTAGTCTGGTGACTCTATATGTAGATTAAGGTCTGGGCAGAAAGTGGGTATGACTACCTGCTATTGCTATGCGCTGAATTGTGTTTCCCCTCTAATCTATATGTTTAAGTCGTAACCCCCGTCCTTTAAAATGTAACTAACTCGGAGACAGAGACTTTAAAAAGCTGGTGAAGGTAAAATGGGTTTTATCAGGGTGGGCCCTAATCTATTACGATTTATGTCCTTATAGGAGAAGGCAATGGCACCCCACTCCAGTACTCTTGCCTGGAAAATCCCATGGACGGAGGAGCCTGGTAGGCTGCAGTCCATGGGGTCG
Organism: Capricornis sumatraensis; assembly: GCF_032405125.1. Lineage (NCBI taxonomy): Eukaryota > Metazoa > Chordata > Mammalia > Artiodactyla > Bovidae > Capricornis > Capricornis sumatraensis. Next base: position 80,657,294 of record NC_091082.1, read on the forward strand.
CTAAGAGTCAGACACGACTGAGCGGCTTCCATTTCACTTTTCACTTTCATGCATTGGAGAAGGAAATGGCAACCCACTCCAGTGTTCTTGCCTGGAGAATCCCGGGGATGGGGGAGCCTGGTGGGCTGCCGTCTATGGGGTCACACAGAGTCGGACACGACTGAAGCGACTTAGCAGCAGCAGCAGCAGGAAGAAGAGATTAGGACACAGGCACAGACGGGCCATATGAAGTCACAGAGAGGAAAAACAGTCACCCACAAGCCAAACACAGAGGCCTCAGAAGTAACCAATGCTGCAGACACCTTGATTTTGGATGCTCAGCTTCCAGAATTGAAAGTAAATGTCTGGGGTTTTTTTGCTGGGTTTGGTTTTTTTGGGCCGTGGTGGGTCTTCACTGCAGCGTGCAGGCTCTCTAGCCGTGGCACACGGACTCAGTAGTTGCATCATGTAGGCTTAGTTGCCCGATGGCGTGTGGAATCTTAGTTCCCTGACCAGGGATGGAACCTGCTTCCCGGGCAGAAGGCAGATTCCTAACCACTGTCGGCCCCTCCTGTTGGCCTTCATCCCTGCCTCTAACCCACGCACAGCTGTCTGGAAGCTTGTTCCTTTGGCCCCTGTATATCTGCTCCCCTTCTCTTCCCTCTCTCCAAGCCCACCCGAGGAGCTGCCACTCTCAGACTGGCACATATGGTAGTTACTCATAGTGACAGGATCAACTTTCCTCTGTGGAATATCCAAGGAGCTTTTCTTGAGGGTAGGTGGTGGTTTGGAAAATGCAAAGAGGAGTAACACAGTGGTTGTCCTCAGCCTCATAGAGGGGCCATGATTGAATCTGATAGTGAATTGTGACGATTTCACTGAGATGATCATTTGAAGACAAGTACAAGTTCGACAGTGGTGACCAGGCATTCTGTGCAAAGGAAACAGGATGGCCAAAAAGATCTCAGTGCTTTGACCTTGCTCTATTTCATTCCAGCATTTAGCACCACCTGAAACTATATTTTTATGTAGCTTCTAGATGTTTATTTTCTGTCTCCCTCATGCCCTCTAATTCCCTGAATGTAGGAAGCAGGTCTGTCCTATGTGCTCCAAAGAATTCCTGGCACACGGTGGGTGCACGGTGCACGTGTGCAGCATGGATGAATCCACAGGCAGTCCAAGCACAAGGGCGGCAAGAGGACTTTGACGAGATCTACAAGTACCTATGTCATTTCACGTCATCTGCGTTAATTCCACTCCCGAAGAGACGGCACTATCTCCATACTACAAATTAGGAAACGGAGGTGAGACAATGGCAAGCAACTTGCCAAAGGTCACACACCCAGTAAAAGGTAAATCTGGGATTGAAGCCTAAGCTAGCAGTTTCCAAAGTCTGGGCTATACCAGGAAGAGGCTAACAGAGGCCTGAACTAAGTAAAACTGTGGGAAGGGAGTTGCATTCATGCCTGCAAGGTGTTGTGCTGATAGAGTGGACCAGACTTGGCCACAGGCTGGAAGAGAGAATCCTCTGTAGTTTCATCTCCATCTGAGCCGCTGGCCCCGGCCTTCCCAATCGCATGGGGATGACAGAAAACCCGCGGCATTGGCCACCAAGGAGCTGGTTCACTTCGGAAGACTTAGATATCTACCTTCTCAACGAATATTCCCCCACAATACGGGGACAGATACCAGCTTTACAGTTGTGAGATGATGCGGGTAAGGCACCCAGGCCAGTTCCTGGCCCATAGGAGGTGTTCAATAAATATTAACTCCCTTCTCTTTTCCCCATGGCCTCCTGCCGTCTTTTCATCTGGGAAATATGGTTCCTGAGAAGAGGACCAAAGAGGGAGGAAGTGTAAAGAGGACATCTGCTCTGGGGTGGGTAGGGAAGTGGACAATCTCAAGAAGGAAGGCAGGGACAAGCCAGGCCTGCAAGAGGTAGGTGGATAAGAGACCAGGAAAATACCCCACGGTGTCCTCTCCAAGGAAAACTCTGACCCTTTAGAAGGAAGATTCCAACAAGCCACCAGAATCCCAAATCTTGTGCTCAATCCTCCAGAGCCTGCTGCAGAAGCAGGGGACCATGTGACTTGGGCCTCATATATACATATTTGGTTGTATTTCCAAAGGAAGTTATTCGCTGAGTTATAGTTTGGGGTTTGTGTTTAAAACGTTAATTTTTAACAGTTATTTGTGAGTTTAATTATGGATTGCACCTGGCGGTGATTTTCCATTTCTGAAAACATAATGTGCACTGCTCTATAAAACCTAGTTCCTGACATAAATATGCTATTTGTGGGATCATTTTTAAAAGGTGTTAACTCATAATTGAATTATAGCACAAGATTTTGTAAAATTGTTTTTGAATTTCCATATTTCCTCTGTGTTGGAAATGTTTTCCATTTTTTTTAAAAAGAAAAGAGGCCTGGGTTTTTCCGTCTCACAGGACAGCAGCCTCTCAGAGGCCATCAGAGGGGAGGCCAAGAGCCTGTTACTGAGCTTGTTTGCAGCGCCACCTGGTGTTTATAACTCATTAAACTCTAACGCTCCTAGTCCTTAAGCCCTGAAATTTGCTGAGTAAAATCCCCACAGTGACTTTTTGAAGCACTCCCTCTCTCAGAAGTTCTCATTTACTTAAAAAGAGTAAGGGTTGTAAACCAAAACAACAGCTGCTGCACAAGGACTTTTGTTTCATTCTAGCTTCGTGTAAATGTGGGAGGCCAGGTCTGTTTGTAATACCAGCTAAGACTGACTGAGCAGTGACTATGTGCCAGGGAGTGTTCCAAGTGTGCTGCATGGATTAAGCCACTTCACTATTATAACAATTCTAGAGACAGGCATTATTATTAACATGCCCATTTTACAGATGCAGCAACTGAGACACAGAGCGTTTAAGGAATTTGCCAAAAATCACACAACTAGAAATCAGCAAAGATTTCAGGCCAGGCAGCCTTGTTCCACTGCCCATGATTTTACCCACTTTTCCATGCAAGTGCATGTTTCAAGAAAAGGTACCTTAATTTTTATTTGGCCTGATATTAAAAATTTAATTTCTCTGGGTAAAGTTTGATGGACCAAGGATAAACAGAGCAACAAACAAGGTAAAAAATAATGCCTTCAATAATCCTCTGCTATATGAGATAGTAAGCTTCTCAGAAGCACAGACTGCCCTTTAGAATGTCATGCAGTCTGGAAGGATGGTACACAGAACACGTTCATTAGTGTTTGTTTATAACACCTCCCTGCACCCCAGTCAGGAAAGTATTATATTCTTCTCAGTCTTTTTAAGAGTTCAACAATTTCAAATCTCTCCTTTAAAAGGGTAATAATAACAATAACAATAGATATAGTGTATTGAGTGCTTTTTCTTGGTTTTTGCTTGAGAGAAGCAATGATCTAGTGAAAAATAATGTGGATTTGAAGGAATCGTACTATCTGGGCTCAAATCTTAGCTGCTATTGACTGCACAAGTTCCTTCATATAGCTAGGCCTTAATCTCCCCTGTAGAATAGGGAAAATGATGGTGCCTGCTTCAGAAGAGTATGTGAGGATGAACTGATTTAATTCATGTAAACAGTTCAGAAGAGTTTCTAGCATGTAGTAAGTTCTTCTGAAAATGTTACCTTGTCATGTAATGTGCCAGGCACCATGCTAAGCAGACAGGTGACAAAACCACCTTTTAATGCGAGGGTCTCTCTGTATAGACTGTTGGCTGTTAACATTATTAATGCAGAAAGGAATCTGAGAGGAAATATACCAAGATGGTAATCGCTGCCACCAAGTAGGCGTACTTTCATTGTTTTTCACTGTTTGACTTGTCTGCCTAATAAGCATGGGTTGTTTCCTAGAAAGAAGACCAAAACTAAAGATTAACAGGAAAAAAAAAAATTCATTGAAGGAACTAAGGATAATTGACCAGAAAAAAGAAGTCTCATGGAGGACACAGTGTATGTCTTCAAATTGTCATTTCACTTCAAACTGCAATGTCTTCAAGTTGCTGAGTTAACAAGTGGAAGAGAAAGACCTGCACGTCAGAGCGAGGACTGATGGATGGAAGTTTCAGTCTCTAGTGAGCAAAGGTGACTGAAAAGCCACAGAGAGCAGCTCATCCTTGAAACATTCACCCAAGGCTGAGAACACCTCCAAGAGACAAGGAATAGGCAGGCAACTCATGGGTCAAGCGGCAGGACCTCTCTAGTCCTAATTTTTCATTTCCCAATTTTGCTCTGAAATCCACCGGAAGAAATGAAAAAACAGGTGATCCCCAGCTTGCAGAGAGCTGAAGCCTGTGTTCTTGCCAGGTATTTTTGTCCTATCCTGTTTCCATAAACCCTATGAGAAGACACGTGTCTTCCCTCATTCTTAAGGACCCAGTTGGATTGGAGAAAATGGAAGCGATGGCCCAAAACCAGCGACACCTTAGCACTCACATCCCACCAAGTGCCAGACGGCAGCCCTGAAGCACAGTCCCTCTGCTGGTTACTGCAGAGACGAGATGAAGGAAAGAATAGGCAGGGCCTTTGGCTCCCGGGACTCGTGATCCCATTTCTGTCCTCTGCAGCCGTTAGGAGTTGCGGACGATAGAGCCTGGCCTTGGCGGCTGAAACAAACACAGGTTCAGGTTTTCACAGAGGAGGGTGCAGGGAGGACACGCAGAGCTGCGACGGCAGCCTCGGGATGCAGCCTCGGGAGGCAGCCAGGGAGCCAGGGAGCCGGGCTCCTGCTGCCTTTCGGTGCCACCATCTGCTGGGCACAGACGTCTTCCCGGGGAGCTTCGACCGTCACGTCTGTGCTCCAGGCAGGAAACAGGAAGCACAAGAGGCGAAAGAGGGGCTCCTCTCAAAGTGCTCTCTTAAGAATCTGCTCAAAGTTGAGTGCCTGCTCCTCTGGCCGCACCTTACCTCCACGGGGCTCGGGCACTCTGGCCACCCGTAAAACCCAGGGCCCCGTTACTAGGGGAGGAGGAAGCGCATGTGGGATGAATAGAAGCAGTGCCTGCCACTGTCTCTCCGCCCGTCAGGATGGCAGGGCTTGTCCCCCACTCTACAAAGACGAGACAGCTGAGAGGCGGCCAGGAGGACCTGTGCAGAGCCGCAGCGGGGCGGTGGTGGTGACGGTGCCGACACCCAGCTCGGGGCCGCTTTGGAAAATGGCGAACGCAGAAGGCAGAGACTCACGAACATCTGTGGACCAACAGCAGGTGTGAGCCCGGGGCCATCTCCCCGCGGGGAGTCCAGCTGGCAGATGAGAGGGGCTGCAGAGGGCAGCGAGGACAGGGGCCGCAGGACTCCACGCTCCGTGTCATCCCCTGGTTGGCGAGAGCTAGACGGCTCTGGCCTTGGCTCAGCTGGGAGAACAGATGGGCAGGGATTCAGCACAGCGTCCAGAGCAGCCAAGCGGCAAACCTGCCTTCCCTCCCTGTCAGCCGAGGTTACGGTTCCCACTGGGTCCCAGCCAGCGGCAGAGGCTCAAGCCTGAAGACTCTGACAGCTGGGCCAGGGCTGTGCCATTCCCCGCCCACCATGGAGGCCAGGACGAGGGCCAGCGAGTCAGGGGCTCCTCCGGCAGCGAGGGGGACGCACCTGGGCGGAGAGGCCCACCACGCTCACATTTCCCTGTGCAGGGCGAGCAAGCCTGTGGCGATCCGATCTCGGCCCTAACCTTTGGGGCCCGGGACTCACTCCGACCACGGAGATGGCAGCCCGTTTGTGTGGCAGAGGCCTGGAGCTGTTCGGGTCCTAGTGTCCCACAGGAAAGACGGCCATGTGGCCAGAGTAGTAAAGGGGAATGCAGCAATTAGTCTGAAAAGCCAGCAGCGCGCATCTAAAGAAAGGCGGGTCCTTGGGGAAAGAAGGAAAACCATGAGGGGATAGGAACACACACCCAGCTTCAGAGAAAGAAAAGACATAAAATGCATTGCATAGAATTTTATTGCAGCTCTGGCTGGAGCGTACTGTATAAGAGGAAGAGACACAAGTCTTTAGAAAGACATGAACTTCCTGCTGTCAGCTGGACATGGTGGATGCACATGGAAGGAATGACTAGGGATGAAAAGAGGTGTGTGTGTGGGGGTTCTTTCACCTTCCACAGACTGCATCAATGTTGGATTATCTGTGTTACCTACTCCCAGGTCACCGGCTCTGACGTTACAAGCGGACTGAAACTTGTTTAGAATTCTGTTTAGCTGGAAAAGTAAAGAGACTGAAGTTTGTTTAGATTTCTATTTAGCTAGAAAAGTCAGAAAAGCTTTTTTGAATGGTATGAAGATGACGAGCAGAACGCCTTTGAAGAGAGAAGCTGGGGAAGAGATGGGAAGGAGAGGGTGGGCCAGTGGCGGGCCCCACCCGAGAGGCGGCTCCCTGTAAGGAGCCGGCTGTGCATTTCTACTACACTCTTCCTCCGGGAGGCTGGGCACCGCGTGGCCACCTGCAGACTGCACAGTGAGGCTCTTCGGATGGTTATAAAGAACTCCCAACCCTGTTCCCTTACCCCTGGCCTTCTGTCATCTCGAGATTCTAGACTCATCAAAGCTATGCCCTGCGGCCTGAAAGGCTGCTCGTGCGGCTGAGGGCGGGCTGGGCAGCAGGCTGCCAAGCGGGCTCCCACCCCACCCACCTCCCGCTCCGTCCTCAGCAGCCCCGACGAGAGCACCATCAGGGCGGAGGCTTCACGAGCCGCCCTTGGCCCTCTGGGGTGAGAGGAGTCAGCAGGGACACGTACCCACCCTGCCGGGGCCATCTGCACTCAATTACAAGCCCTTTGGAAGCCGGGAGAGGGCTGTTTAGCTGCCGCTGGTTCTCTATGATTAGCTAGTTCTTGTCTTTTGAATACTGCATATGGTGCAGCCAGCTGTAGAGAGCATTCATGATTCAAAGCTCTTTTCCCCTCAAAAAGAAAAGTGCTAAGCTAGTTTTATTACCACGGGAAGAAGAAAAAAAAAAAGTTTAAAACTCTTACCTTCGGGTTAAGTTCCTTTTCCTTCCTTAAAATTCCACCTCTTCCAAGGATTGGGACCATTCCATGTTCTGTCTTCTACCAGCACTATACAGGCGCTCGTTTGCTCAAGGTGAGCCTTGCAAGGAAATATCAAGATCGTGTGTAATTCCAGCGTAGACGTTTTTATCCATAGTTCAGCAGACTCTCTCCTCTCGTTTTTTATGGGAGACCTGATGTGAAGTTATCCTTGTAGTGAAACCACTCCAGATTCCGCCCTCTGCAACCAGCTGAGGAGCCAGGGCCACTGCAAAAGCTTACTTACCTTCTTCCGCAGGTGCTGAGCCAGGAACAGAAGCAACACGGCTTTGTTCACACTTGATACTCTCAGTGTTCTCTGTGGGTAAGAAGCAGTTAGCTGGCTATAAGCCAGCATTAAAGTCAGCAGGAAAGCTTAATAAAATGTGTATTCCTGGGGCTACATCACAGACTTGAAATCCGGGCTCACATGTGAGTGGAGGTCCAGAGAAGACAGAGATTTCGGAGTCTCATGACTAGTGATAACGAAAGCCACGGATCGGCTACAATTCACAGGGAAAAGAATGTGGAAATAGAAGACGAGGGTAATCAGAGTCTCTTCTTCCTCGTTTCTCTGAACCAGGCAAATAATTTTTCTCTCATAATACACAGGCTGTCTGGTAAACAGCAGCACAAATATGCCAATAACCACAGGGCACTCTATGGATAAAACAGCTCTTTGTAGATAAATGTGCATGTGTAGCTGATTCTCTCTGCTATACACCTGAAACTAACAAAGCACTGTAAGTCAATCTTGTGGCTCAGCTGGTAAAGAATCCACCTGCAATGCGGGAGACCTGGGTTTGATCCCTGGGTTGGAAAGAGCTCCTGGAGAAGGGAAAGGCTACCCACTCCAGTATCCTGGCCTGGAGAATTACATGGACTTTAGGAACCCATCTGTATTTGGAATGAATAGTTGTACTCTCCATATTGGGGAAAGAGAGACATAAAAATGCCTATATAAATATTTAGCAGTAAGAGAACCCCAGAAGTAATTTTACTTTTTTTTAATAAGAAATTTCAAGCATTTCCAAGAGGAACAAAATCTGTTCCAATTATGGATTGTTCCACTGAGGATAATGGGAGCCACAAGTCTCACTATCTGAGAAGAAAATTATTAATATGGGAAGGGAGACAACAAAAGGAACCCTGTGCTGTCAGTCTGAAATGGAGGCACGGGATAAATTCGTGGTTTTTAATATGGATACAGAAATAAATTTAGATGTCATGGGCACACAGGTATGTGCATACATGTACACACATGCAAATATTCCTAAACTCTGACTGTTGAGATAACAGTGGCTCCACAATAGTATTGAGCACACTTCGCCCTCAAATCTTAGTTTTAAGATAGTGTTCCACTAAGGAAAGTAGCGGTAAAGCGTCTGTCTACAATGCGGGAGACCCGGGTTTGATCCCTGGGTGGGGAAGATCCTCTGGAGAAGGAAATGGCAACCCACTCCAGTACTCTTGCCTGGAAATCCCATGGACGGAGCCTGGTAGGCCCCAGTCCATCGGGTTGCGAAGAGGTGGATATGACTGAGCGACTTTACTTCAAGGAAAGTAGGGCCGGAGTAATGAAAAGTACAAGACAAAACTGGACTGTCCTACAGTGTCAGAAAATAAAGAAAAAGGCCAAGTATAAGGGAGACATGTCAAGAAGACACAGCAGTCAGCTTGAAGGCGCTCCTGCTGGCCACACCTGAGATGATTTAAGCATCTAAAGGAATAACCGTAATAATTAATTATAACTCACTGGATACAAAAATGATTCCATACTCGTAATATAATATAAACTAATAAATAAATGGGGAATGAGTGACCCTATAGTGAAAAAGGCTGGCAAGCACCACCTTAAACAAGTGGTCGGTTAGTGTTAGTGATGAGACAAGCGGAAATCACACGCCACACAGCGTACGGGATCTTAGTTCCCTGAAAGGGGACCGAACCCGGGCCACGCCAGTGAAAGCGCTGAGCCCTAACCACTGGACGAATTCCCTAAAACTGGTTTTAAAAGGCCAGCTTCTCAGTGTAACAGACAAGTGACTGCGGCAATGACGGAGACAAGGCGAATTTGTAGCATCAAGAGTGTCACAAAATTATTTCTTGAAATAGAGCAGAAATTATTTTATATAATGTGATTTTTAGGTACATATTTTAACAAAACCACTTATTATTATGAGTTAAAGAAAGATCAGTGGATGAATATACTCTTCTAGGTTGAATTAAAATAGGATATGTAAGGTTTAAAAAAGTTTGGCTGGGGGAAAGTAACAGTTTTGCAAAACCTGTGCGATCCAAAAGATGCTGTTCGACAGCAAGAAGGGTTCCAGTTTCCCAGCACCAGTTCTCACAAGCATAGAAATGTATGCCTCAGTGTAAGAGGGTGTCAAACAGAAACAGGCAAATCTGACAGACTTTACCAAGCAGGATAAATCTGATGTAAAATCACAGTAAAACAATTTACAGCTTACAAAAAGACTCGCAAGTCGAGGATTCCTTCTATCGATTTCTCAGAGCCCCCACGAGCTCCTCCTGTCCTCTCAAAGATAGGTTGTACCAAAATCTGGTCCACATCGAACCTTTCAGGGATGCATGACCTGAAAAGGAAGAAGTGTCTGAGAAGATGCTGCCTGGCGCCCCTTCCTGCTGGCAGCCCTTCTTTGTAGAGGCGATCAGAATCAGGTCCGAGTGGCGCAGAGTGTCAGGCATCCCACGCCGCGCCAACACCGTTTCCTGCCCAGCCAGCTCTCATCTTTCTCCAGTAACGAAGAGATGGACGTTCTTCTTGGACTGCAGCATCTGGGCGGCCCGCTCCACCCCGACCACGGCGGCCAAGCGCTGGGCGTCGTACTTGGAGTAGAGGACAGTGCAGGTCCAGGCGGCTTCCTCGCCGCTGCTGGCGGCTCGCAGCATGTTACAGACTTCACTGTAGAAGTGCGGGTATGTTGGCAGTTCATAGAAAATCAGGTTCCTGATGCCTTTTATTGTGTATCTGCCAGAAGGAGAAAGAGAGGCTATGTCTACGGGAGAAATTTATGGAGAAGCCACCTTGGAATTTTACAGGGACACAGTCACTCATACCGCTTCGTGCTCAAGGAGGAAGAACAATAACAGACAGACCAACGGTTACTCTAATTTGAGCTGGAAGGGCTCACTTTTTGTGACAACGTGTTTGAATTCCTAATGTTTGGTTTAGGATAATGATAAAATGAATTTGCCTTTCTTGAGCCTGCTCTGAGCAGAGTGAGGTAGGCTGGGGAAGAATAGAAGACAAGGGTTAAAAATCGGTCATCAAAATAAAAAGCAGACAACTTGCAATTTAACACTATCCTTATAATCAGGGAAAACAATGTTCTGTAATGGAGATGAGGTCAGATCCAGTACATAAAATAAACTGCAAATACTCTCCCATTAAGTCTTTTCTTACCACTTTGACAACATGTTAACTCCATGGCAGATGGTCCAAGTTCATCCATTTATAACACTGTGCCCAAGGACCCATCAGGCATTCTGGGAAGGCGATTAGTATCAGGAGCTTCCTCACTCTTTCCCTGCCCCACAGGGCTGCACCGAGGTGGTCAGAAGGCACACCCTAAGGACTCACCTTGTGGTTAGATCGAGGTCAAGCACTGCCTCCTAACAAAAGATTTCACAGGCTGACAAGGTTCTGATTTTTCCTGTCTGACACATCTTGATGTTAGACTTCCTCGGGAATTTTATTTTATTCATGGAGGATAAGTTTTCCTTGTCTTTTTATCCCATGGCTCAGCCTTATCTCTCTGGAGACCCTCCTCTTCCAGAATATAACTGCAGTCCATTACTTGGTTCATTTTCCACATCCCCGTTCTATAAAGGAATTCTAATGCTAATGAGTGAAGTTGACAAGACACAATTCTGCCTCAGCAGTTATCAAAACAAAAACACACAAACACGGAGTTTTACTTCTGCTTACTATGTAGAAAATTCAAGAGAATACTGCTTCCATGCTAACAAGAAAAACAATCTACAACAATATTCCTCTTCTTGAGCCTAAACAGCCGATGTGAGGCAACCAGGTGGACTGATTCAGCGGTGCCCTGGTGTGTGTTTAACTGGTTCTCAGTGGGGGAGGGAAGGTGCTGATTTGAAGCACTTGCCAGTTTTTGTGGTGTAAACCCTTCATTTCAAGCGAACAATGTCATGCTCCTGAACTTGGAAATGGGAAGAGATGTGCGACCAGATCTCAAGAGCAGGCATGAGCCAGCTTCAGCCCATCACTGACTGAATTCCAGAGCGACAAGCTGGTCTGAAGAAAAACAGGACACTTCACCATGGGAAAGGGGGTGGCTGCCATGAAAGCGGGAAGGAAGAAACAGCTATACTTTGAACACGTTCTCAAAGGGCAATTATGGGTTTGCATGAGAGTCCAGGAGCCCTGGGATTTCCGGACGCACTTCACTTCATTTTCACGAGGTCCTTTCCACAGGGCTCCACTGGGGGCCCTGAAGGCAAGGCAGAAGACCTGAGAGAGCCCGCGGGCGGCACAGACAGGAAAGCTCACTCTTTCCCCAGACCCATACTGTGTATGGAGCTAAAGCCTGAAGCCAATGAACAGGACAAAAGGTCAACTGCTGGGGTGGAGTCAGACAAAGCAAAAATCCGCTACCCTAAGGGAGCGGGGTTTCCCTTGTGGCTCAGCTGGTAAAGAATCTGCCTGCAATGCGGGAGACCTGGGTTCGATCCCTGGGTTGGGAAGATCCCCTGAAGAAGGGAAAGGCTGTCCACTTCAGTATTCTCGCCTGGAGAATTCTACGGACTGTACAGTCCATGGGGTTGCAAAGAGCTGGACGCGACTGAGAGACTTTCACTTTCAAGGGAGGGGCATTAACCCCCTCACCCTGTCCCTCCCCACCACAAGACTCACACCCAGTAAAAAGCAAGAGCAGTCTGTCCCTAAGCAAAGGGCATGAAGCCTACGGAGCCCAAGCCTGCGCTGATGCAAGCAGAGGCTTGCTGCCAGTGGGGAGAAGCAGGAAACTCTTTGCAAGACCCTCAAGGCAGAGAGAGGTCTGCCACCACGCAGGGTGGTGTAGGAACCCTGAGAAAGCCCAGGGTGGAGAGAACCTGCCTGCATCTGAGCCGGATGGGTCGGAGGGCCCCTGCCCCACTTCAAGCCTGTGCGGAGGAACGAGCAGGAGGGGCTGGAGTGCGGGGAGAAGTCCCTGGGCACAGGGGCGCAGGGCTCGGGGAAAGCTGAGAGTGGAGCAGGTCCTGAGACAAGACCCTCCAGCAGGGCCCCGTGCCGGGCCACCGTCTGCTGGAGGAACTGCAGTCTGGGGTACCTGGACGGTAACCACGGTAACAACCAGATCCTCGCTAGGCTCCCAACTCGCACTCTAGTGGCCTGACGCAAGAGGTGTGTCCAGGCCAACTACCCACTCAGGAACTCCATTCAACTATTACAAAAAACACAGAAAAGCAAGAAACAGACATGAAAACCATGAGGCATCATTTCGACTATCAAACTACTGGCAACAGGTAGGGTTTTACACAGATAGGTTAATGGAGCATAAGTTATTGTATGTATCTTGGGGGGGAAGGGAGAAGATGGGAGTTGCAACGTACAGCAAACATTAAATTGTGCACAGTTTTTGAACAAACAAGTTTTCCTTTCCAAATTTATCCCAAGGAAATACCTAGGCAACTAGGCCATCAACTACACAGATGGCTGCTCATGGCATTACTGTACCTAATAGCGGAAAATAACAGCATGCCTGTTAAACGGAAACTGGGTTAACTATATCCCCATTCAAAGTACATAACAGTAACCACTGAAATGGATACCATGCACACCTCACAGGTTACTCATAAGCAAACAGAAAAGGTGTCTTTACAAGGCAGAGATCTAGCAGCCCTACCTTGACCAGGTGATTACGTTTAGCATCACCCAAAACGGGATAAACTGACACCCTGTGCCTTCATGTAGAATTCTTACCAAAATAGTGTTTAAATCTGTGATTCCCAAACTTGGACGCCTGTCGAATCACCTATTTGTTTTTAAAAAATATCTATTCTATAATTGGTCCCCATCTCCAACACTATGATTTAATTGATACTGGGGTATGACATGGGCATTCAGATTTTTTAAAAGCTCTACTAGGGGATTCCAATGTGTAGTAAAGTTTGGGGACACTGACCTAAATAATAAGGAATGAAGCAAATCCAGACTGTAGGACATTCTAAGGGAAAGCGGACTACACTTTTCAAAAAAAATGTCAGTATCATGACAAAGAACAAAAGGAAGAGAATTATTCCAGATGAGGGTTTCTTAACCGCAGTATTACTGACATTTTAAGCCAGATAATTCTTTGTTTTAGGGGCCATCCTATGAACTGAAGGGTGATTAGCAGCACTCAGGCCTTGACCTGTGTGAACCACTAGAATAACCCTCCAGCTGTAACTACCAAAAATGTCTCCAGATATTTCCAAATGTCCCTTGGGGAGCAAAACTATTCCCAGCTTGAGAACTGCTAAAATAAACTGAAGAAACATGTTAACCAAATGCAATGTATGATACTCAACTAAATCCTAAATCCTGGATTGCTGGTGGGGGACAGCTGTGATCGTCACTGGAAAACAACTAGGAAAATCTGAACACAGACTAAATATTAGATGATGTTATTGCAATCATGTCAAGTGGAATGTCAATAAATGACAGAATTTTGTTTTTAGCCAGTTTACATGCTGAAAGATCTAGAAGCTAAGTGTCATGAAGCTTCCTATAATTTACTGTCAAATGGTTCAGGAAGAAAAAAAATAAGATGTGGGAGGAGAGAGAGGAGAGGCAGAATGTGAGTGCATGTGAACGGGGCAGAATGCTAACAGCTGGCCAAGTCTACCTGGAAGGAGTTACAGACGTTCACTGGGAGAGCTTTACAATGTCTTTTGAAATGAAATCTTCCCACATAAAAAGTTGGTGGGGGGAAGATGTAACAGAACCATATATAAACTTATAAAGACTTAGAAATACACATCCATAACACGCAAGCATGCACGCCAAAACACTAACTTGTTTTTTTTCAATGAGCACATAAAACACGTAAGATAAAAGAAAAAAAGTCCCTATGTGTATATGGGGATCTCAACTTTGGTTTTATTTTTTTCAAATTGCCTGTGTCTGTGTGCATGTACACAAGTTTTTTGACATTAAAAAGTCAGGGAAGAAATATACCAAAATGAGTATTTGTATCAGTGGGATTATAGGTGATTCCATTTTTTTAACCTAAGTTTTCCAGGTTCTGTAACAATAATGCTCTTATAATAAGAGTATTTTTTAAAAAAAAATAAAACATCAAGACCGACTCCAATAGCCATTACACTTAAGAACTAAGAAAATCTCTTAGTGCCGATCTGTCTACAGTAGAGACTAGGGCTTCCCAGGTGACTCAGCGGCAAAGAATCTCCCTGCAATGCAGGAGATGCAGGTTTGATTCCTGGGTGGGGAAGATCCCCTGGAGAAGGAAATGGCTACCCACTCCAGTACTCTTTCCTGGAAAATCCCATGGACAAAGGAGCCTGGCAGACCACAGTCCACGGGGCCTCAAAGTCGGACACGACTTAGCGACTAAACAACGCGACAGAGAGAGGCCAGGCGTCTTCTGGAAATAAGAGAGTGTGAGCAGGGCCTCTTCAGAGGGGCAGTCAGTACCAGCTCCTCTAACCTTCTGCACCGCTTCCCCTGCCTTCCTCCTCTCCTGTACATGTTTTGTGTCTTTAATGACCCCAACAAATATGGCCCAACACTCTGACAGGACCTAAAATTAAGGACATTCCAGATATCTATGCTACCTGCCAACTGTCAATGATATGAGGCACCCACAACTGACTTGAAACGCTTGTTCCTCCATAGTCTATAAAGACTCCATCTGCTACTTCCATAGCTGGGGTTCTCACTGGGGCAAGGAGCACCTGGAAACACCCCAGGCGGCCTTTCCCAACTCTAGAAACCCCACCTCCAGAGCTTCTGAGTGCCAATCTTTCATGCTGTGCTTACCCACTGATAATGCTCAGAGAAGAAGCTGTGAACTGTCCTCACCTCAGGAGTATCATGACCAAAGGCCAATCCAGCCCTAAGATTCTATTGGTTTCATCTCCCTGAAAAAAACAAATCTTCAGGCTGAAAATTTTTCATTAGCTCACAAACGAACTGCAGTATTTCTAACACTATTTCCTCAGAGAATACAGACACAGAATTTTAGAGTTGGTTACTAAAGTTGAAAACACATGTACTTTTCCCTACGGTCAAATTTACAAAATCAAATCAAAAGACACTGCAGATCAAAATACCTATCATCACTTTCGTGACCTCTCAAGCAAAAAATTCTATAGCTGGGAACCTTGAGACAATTGGCAGTTGCAAATTACTTAGATTCACATTTAACACCCAATAACTGGATCCAGGGTGTAAAGCAAATGGCACATGTCAGGTCTGTCTTTACCATGACTTTGGGAACAAAACTATCTGGTCACTAAATGAACAGTTTAAGACAGGAGACTGTCCCACTTAAGAGAAGGGGCTCCTCTTAACACCACGCCCTCTCCTTGAAGATCTGCTCTTTGAGAGAGGTCCTCATCCCAGCTTAATTCACAGCTGTGAGAGACAATCACGTTGCGAAGTTTTCCAGTCCATCCACTTCATTCAAAGGACTTGCTTTGATGTGTTAAGCTTTTGGAAAACTAAGGGCTCTTAAGACCTGCTGAATGCAAATCCCTCCCAAAATACCACTTTCCAATGCGAATGAAAACAACAAATCACTGGAAGGAAGCAAATAATAATGCCGGGAAGCAGGCATTTGTTAAAACTCTTGGGCCAAACAGCCAAGAATGAAGCCCAGTCAACACAGATGCAGTCACACCTCGCCTCTCTGCTGACAGATAACCGTTGTCAGCAGAATGCCAGAGGTCATGCCGTGCCAGCCTGCTTCACCCGGAGGGTGCTGGGTCTTCCTGGTGAGGAGAGGGTTTCTGGGGAACACCACCCAATACCAACATAAACTAAAAGGCAATGCAATGCCAAGGTGTACCAACTAATAAGCTCCAAAGCCTAAAAGATTTCTGGCTTAGCTGTTAAGAGATTCTCTGAGGAAATGTGTCCCTCAGTAGTATATGACTGAGAATTAATAAAATAGTAAAGTCAGAACTAAACTCACTGAACATTACTGTGAATCAGGAAAGAAAAGGTTATAGGATGCAATTTCCATCTCTAGGTAAGGGCTTAAAGGAGGCTTTTACACTTGGCAGTAGAGAGAATTAGCAAAACAAGAAAATCACCGAGCTCTGGGTGCATGAAGGGCTGCAGCTATTCCAAACAGTAACAGAAGGATCAATATTACTAACACTCCAATTTAAAAAAAAGGTCAACCCAACATTTTTGTCAAAGTCACATGGTGGGGAAGCTAAGCAAATGCTGAAGCTCTTAAATATTCACCTTGAAGGCCCTCGCCTTTTGCTCTTCCTGAACATCCAGGGGCCCCTTAGCCCCTGTTCTCTTTGGTGAGGAAGTGTGTGCACACCACCTCTGGACACTGAACACTGACGCTGCACTCAGCTTCGATCTCCACACAGCCCCCAGTATTTCATCTGTGTTTCTACGACAGGCTCCATCCACCCTTTGCTGCCCTCCAGTTGTCCCTGTCAAGAGCTGCTCAGCTCTGTAACATCTTCCTTGAGGGGCATATCCTCAAGACAGCTACTTAGGAAGTACCCTAAGCATGGATCCACTCCACATCTATATATAACATGGCGCAGTCACTCATTCATTTCTACAACCTTTTCCAGCAACACCCATTTTACAAGAAAACCAAACAACCCATCAAGAAAAGCCTGTCCAGCCCCTAGAACTCTGGCGTCTCTCCAGGAGGTGGAATAGGGAGGACCACGGCACGGCAAAGCCCCCCATACACTCAGAAGCAGGCCCTCCAGGGAGGACGCTTGAAGCCCGGCCCTACTTCTCACCTTTTGTAGAAATGGAAGCGCTCGGTGAGCAGCAGGAACTGCTTCTCCCCTTGAAGGAAGAAGTGTCTGGCCCTGGAGACCCCAGACTTCTGGGTGTACTCGCAGATATGAGTGAAGTTCAGTTCCTCCTTCTTGAAGTAATTTCGGAGACGCACAAAGTCAAAGTAGGAGGGGACATAGATAAGCGTGTGGGACATGACTGCATCCCGATATTGAGGCAGAATCTTGTTCACGAAAAAGTTGAACCTGATTTGGAAAGGCAAAGGGCAAAGTCAGCGGTCTGGAAGTGAGCCCGTAGGGTCACTGCTAACTGCATGGCCCTGGGCAAGTCACTGTCTCCCTCTACCTGCCCTAAGAGGCTAATCTGGTCTACCGCTCTGCAAAGAGGTGAGACTTGTTCAACACGCTACAAAGTAAGTGCCAGCACCACTCATCATAAAGTATGGATGTGACACTGGTATATCCCGAGAATTATTCTAGGAAGTTCAGTTCAGTTCAGTCGCTCAGTCATGTCCAACTCTTTGCGACCCCATGAATCGCAGCACGCCAGGCCTCCCTGTCCATCACCAACTCCCGGAGTTCACTCAGACTCACGTCCATCGAGTCAGTGATGCCATCCAGCCATCTCATCCTGGGTCATCCCCTTCTCCTCCTGCCCCCAATCCCTCCCAGCATCAGAGTCTTTTCCAATGAGTCAACTCTACGCATGAGGTGGCCAAAGTACTGGAGTTTCAGCTTCAGCATCATTCCTTCCAAAGAAATCCCAGGGCTGATCTCCTTCAGAATGGACTGGTTGGATCTCCTTGCAGTCCAAGGGACTCTCAAGAGTCTTCTCCAACACCACAGTTCAAAAGCATCAATTCTTCGGCGCTCAGCCTTCTTCACAGTCCAACTCTCACATCCATACATGACCACAGGAAAAACCATAGCCTTGACTAGACGTATATATATTCTAGGAAGTATATAACCACATCACTCATTCATTCAGCTGTCAAGTCAGTCAACAAATAATTACTGAACACCTACCATATACTAAGCACCATTCTGCTGCCAAGTGTCCCCCGACTAAACGCAATGAGCAAACAGGAGAAAATAACATAGAGAATTAGAAAAGGACTTCTTGCCCTGAAGGGCTTACAATTAAGTTGCTGACATGCAGCATTAAGCAATTCATGTAATTTTAAAGTGCCATCCTCTAGGGGAAAGTACCCCTGATTCACCAGCTCTGCCACTAACTAGACATCAGAACTAGGATGAGGCATCGCCGCTCTGGGCGTCAGTGTCCTCCTCTGTCAATGTCACGACGGAGGGGAATCACTCATTTCATCTCACAGACGGTCATCGATAAAGTCAACATGGAGTCCGATTCTAAGTTTGAACGGCCAGGTAAAAGCCCTCTCTGTGACTCCCAGGGTCCAGTGGGAAGGGCGGGGGATGTGGGTACCTGGCATCAATCACGGAAGCGAGGCTTTCCGCTTCCATCCTCTGGAAGACATGCGGGAGCTGCACCAGGACCTGACTGATGGAGCCTGTCATCGGGACGTTCCTCACGGCCACCTGCCAGGGGTCAGAGAGAGCATCAGGAGGTGAGCTATCCCTGCTGCTGACCAGATGTAATCCTCCCCTTCTGCCTCGTGACCCAAACAACACCCGACACTTCCCGAAGGTCAGAGAAAGGGGAGACCCCACCTGGCCTTGCACATTGACGCAGTACTTGTTGAACACGGAGTTGATCTGGGCATCCTGCAGGGCCCCGAACAGCAGGGTCTGGCGATAGTACTTGGACCAATTGTTGAGGCTCCACATCCGCACTCGAGAAAAGTCCACCCCATGTGAGTCCAAGGGCAATAGGTTCATGTGGTTCATCAAATGCTGCGAGCAGAAACAATACTCCATTAATACTTATCGAGCACTCACCTGGAAGGCATTGCTAAGCGTTCCATAAGCCTTTTGTCTTACCTAACCTGGAGAAATGCACACTATCACCTCCCAAGTTACAGCAAGAAAACTGCGGCTCAGGCGGGAGAGTGACTTGTCCGTAGTCAGGTAAACATTCCCAACACGAAAATAAAGCTCAAACTGGCTACCTCGTGGATCTTTCAAAAAGGATCGAGATAGTATCTATACAGTGTATTTCTGAAATGCCACCGTGGTTACTCTATAAGCAACCTGGCTTCAGGCTTGGACAAGAAGGAAAATGACACAGAAAACAGAATTGCTGTCCTTCCATGACCTGGTTCTCAAAACATTAGGAGATTCCCTGAGTGACTACACGTCAACCAATTAAATATGACTCAACCATTAGCTTCCTTGTAGCTCAGTCGGTAAAGAACCTGCCTGCAATGCAGAAGACCTGGGTTCAATTCCTGGGTCAGGAAGATCCCCTGGAGAAGGAAATGGCAACCCACTCCAGTATCCTTGCCTGGGAAATCCCATGGACAGAGGAGCCTGGTGGGCTACAGTCCATGGGATCGCAAGAACGGGACACAACTTAGCAACTAAACCACCACCACAACTATCAACATGCCTTTTCTATGTTAATCATATTTTTACCTTGTATACTGAAGGGTTACAAATACTATAAATTTATTCCTTACTTTATAAGTACTCCCCTTTATTTGCTACAAACTTTAAGTCCCGGAGTTGTAGAAAAGGTAAGTTCTCACTTGCCTTATACTGTCAAAATACACCTATGGTTCCATGAGGAGGACTGTTCCAAAGCACAATCCTAAACTCAAAGACACTGCAGAACATGCGGAGAGGGAGAAAAAAATCCAGCACTAATTATGGCAGGAGGATGGACGCACCTCCCATTTATCAGTAAAATGTGAGCAATCTTTTCCCAAACTCTGCCAAACACTGAACAGAAGCGAATGAGCATAAACTGCAGGAGGAATTATTTCAGATAAAGACATTCTCGGTGAGGAGGGATTTCAACCAACCAACCACAGTACAGCAGTCTATTAGTAGAAGCCACCTTTATAAGGGGAGGAACTCTTATCTGGTGATTTGAGAAGATCGACAAGAGTTTTATCTTTCTGGATACTGACCAACCTGCGGCTAGCAGAGGGGACACTTCTCGTTTACAAACTGGAAAATGTGGAACATTTCCATTTCCAAACTAACTGAGTTTTAATCTGGACTTGAATAATCCTTTCAGACTCAACCCACTGAGCTTCTTGTCTCTAAATGTGAATGACCAACATTACCAGGACATGCTCCCAGTTCTGCATCAAGTAAATGTCAGCTTGATCAATGATGAGTAGTTCGACAGAAGACAGGAAGTCAAAATCTCTCTTCTTCTCTCCTTCTCCACCAATGATGGTCCTCAAGCCCAGAGGGGAGGCGATGAGGATATCCGAGGAGTAGAAGGGGGCGTAAAGTCGGATGCTCCTCTGCAGAATCGCCACTCCTACACATGAAACAGCCAAGGACACGTCAGTTCTTTAATCACCACCAAGCCACCAGCTTCCACCTTCTCAAAGTGCTGCCTGTCCTTGTACCTTCCAGCTTCCCCCTTAGCATATAACTGAACTCAAACTGCTTTCATTATTAAATCATCATCACCCCTCCTTGCTTTGATGGTCCCTTCCAGCCCCCACTCTCTTCCTTTTCTTCATTGGCAAATCTTCCCAGGAAATTGTTTCTACTTTAAAATCTCCTCTTCACTCCTCAACGCACTGCAGTCTGCCTCTGATTCTCAGGACGCCACTGACATGATCCTTGCTAAGGTCACCAAAAGCTCTCGGTTACCAACGCAATGGCTCTTCGGTGTTTCTTGTCATTAACACATAAGCACATCCTCCTTGAAATGCTTTTTCCTTACTGGTGGTTTCCATGACTTCAACACTTACTTTTTTTTATCACTGACCTGGTCCTTATCTATCTTTCCATATTCAGACAGCTCTTCTACAAATCCCTGGATTCACCTGCAAGTTCTCTTTCACTATACATAAAGCTCTGGATAAATATATTCACTAATGATGGTTTTAACACTACTGTCACAAAATTTTATATTTCCTGCCCACATCTCATTCCTAAGCAAAAAGCAGCAGTTTGTAAAGAGACCAAAGCGTACGTGAAGGAGACTGACTTGCTTATCTGAAAGCATGTACCAGAGGGGCAGAAGACTGCTGGGGACTCTCTCTGGGGGTAGAATGCTGGTGGAAACCACTTTTACAAACGCCCTCAACCTTGATGACAATGGTGGGCACCATTTCTGCACGCTCAGCCTAAGCTGCCCACAGTGGCAGGTGAGCGCCCCCCACACCACCGCCCTGCAGTGCTTGCGGGCAGCGCTGGCAGACACAGACAGCGAGCAGCCCCACCGACCCCCTCCCACGCCACTCGCAGGGCACCACCAGGGCCAATGATCGTGTGCAGCCCACACAGGGGACAGCCCCTGAGCGCCAGGCCCAGCCAGATGGCGGGCAGACAAGCAGAGAGTTTGTGGGACAATCAAGAACTAGGAAAAGGTTAGAGCCACTCCTTCAAGACAGGGAGCCATAACTGCTTTGCATAATATACAGAAACAAATAGCCAAGCAAAATGAGGAAGCAGGGGAACATGTTTCAGCTGAAGGAACAAGATAGAACCCCAGAAAAAAACTGAATAAGACAGATGTAAGTAGTTTATCTGATAAAGAATTCAAAGTTATGCTCATCAAAATGCTCACCAAACTTGGAAGATTAGGAATAAACAAACACATTGAGAAACTCAATAAAGAGAAAATATTGAGAAAGTTCTAAAAGAACTCACAGAGCTGAAGAATATAACTGAGCTGAAAAACACACCAGAGGGAATCCACAGAAGAGACGATATGAAAGAGTGTCAGTGATCTGAAAGACAGGGTGGTGGAAAGCACCCCAAGAGAATGGCAAAGGGGAAAGAAAAAACTCTTCTTTAAATGAGGACACTTTACGGGACAGCATCTAGGGGTCTATCATCAGTGTTAACGAGTCCCAGAAGGAGAAGAGAGAGAGTCACTAACATCCACATTATAGGGGACCCAGGAGAGGGAGGAGAAGAGAGAAAGGGGCAGAAAACTTATTTGAAGAAATAATGGCTGAAAATTTCCCTAACCCAGTGAAGGAAACAGACATTCCAGGAAGCACAAAGACATGGTATATTTTAGAGAAAACCCTAAAGACTCCACCAAAAAACTGTTAGAACAAATGAATTTAGTAAAGCTGCTAGATACAAAATTAACATACAGGAATCTGGTGCATTTCTACACATTCACAATGAACTACCAGAAAGAGAAATTAAGAAAACAATCCCATTTACAACTGCATCAAAAAGGATAAAATACCTAAGAATAAATTTAGCCAAAAAGGTAAAAGACTTGTAGTTGGAAATTATAAGGTCTTAAAGGAAACTGAAGACGATACAAACAAATGCAAAAATATACCATGCTCATAGACCGGAAAAATTCGTACTGTTAAAATGTCCACAGTACCCAAGAAAACTACAGACTCAATGCAATTACTATCAAAATACCCATGACATATTTTACAGAACTAGAATAATCGTAAAGTAAGTTTAGAGCTACAAAACACCTTGAATATCCAAACTGATCATAAGAAAGAAGAACAAAGCTGGAGGTGTCCTGCTCCCTGATCTTAAACTACACTGCACGTCTACAGTATTCAAAGCTGTATGGCACTGACACAAACAGAACAAAAATAGAGAGCCCAAAAATAAACCCATATTTGTACAGCTAATTAATCTATGAAAAGGAGGCAAGAATAAACACTGTGGAAAAGACGGTCTCAAGAACAAGTGGTGCTGGGAAACTGGAGAGCTGCATGCAGAAGAATGAAACTGGGCCACGAGCTTACACCAACTACAAAAATCAGCTCAAAATGGACTAAAGACTTGAACATAAGACCTGAAAAACCACAAAACCCCTAGAAGAAAACATAGGCAGCAACTTTCTTGACATCAGTCTCAGTGATTTTTTTTTTTGGATCTGTTCCACAGGCAAGGGCAATGAAGGCAAAATTAAACGGGACTGCTGCTGCTGCTAAGTCGCTTCAGTCGTGTCCGACTCGGTGCGATCCCACAGACGGCAGCCCATCAGGCTCCTCTGTCCCTGGGATTCTCCAGGCAAGAACACTGGAGTGGGCTGCCATTTCCTTCTCCAAAGCATGAAAGTGAAAAGTGAAAGTGAAGTTGCTCAGTCGTGTCCAACTTTAAGCGAGCCCATGGACTGCAGCCCACCAGGCTCCTCTGTCCATGGGAGTTTCCAGGCAAGAGCACTGGGACTACTTCAAGCTAGAAAGATCATACACAGTGATGGAAACCAAGAACAAAACAAAAAGGCGACCTACTGAACAGGAGAAGATATCTGCATATGTCGTAAGGGGTTGATATCCAAACTATACAAAGAATGCATGTGACTCATTATCAGCAAAACAATAAAAATGGGCTAAGGATCTGCAGAGACATTTTCTCAAAGTCATAGGGATGACCAACAGGCATACGTAGAGATGCTCAACATCACTAATGGTCAGGGAAATGCAAACCAAAAGCCACTTCTGGAAAAAAATCAACACTGCAATGAGGTACTATCCCACTCCAGTTAGAATGGCCATCATTAAAAAGTCTACAAACAACAAGTGCTGGAAAGGGGTGGAGAAAGGGGAACCCTCTTACACTGTCAGTGGGAATGTAAGCTGGTACAGCCACCATGAAGAACAGAATGGAGCTTCCTCAGAAAACCTCAGAATTACCACATGATCCAGTCATCTTACTCCTGGGGATATACCTGGCCAAAACTATCATTCAAAAAGACACACATACCCCTATATTCACAGCAGCGCTATTCACAACAGCCAAGACATGGAAACAAGCTAAACATCCATTAACAGAAGAACGAATAAAGAAGATGCGGGGGTGGGGGGGGGGGGGCGGTGTGTGTGTGCGTAACAGAACACTACTCAGCCATAAAAAGAGCACAATCATGCAGGGTGTGTGTCTGTATGTGTGTGTATATATACAAATATATAAATATATATATATAATGGACTACTACTGTGTGTATGTGTGTGTGTGTGTAACAGAATACTACTCAGCCATAAACAGAGCACAATCATGCAGGGTGTGTGTCTGTATGTATGTGTGTATATATATATGTAAATATATATATATATATATAAAAAACGGACTACTACTGTGTGTGTGCGTGCGTGTGTGTGTGTGTGACGGAATACTACTCAGTCATGAAAAGAGCAAACTAATGCCATGTGCAGCAACACAAACACAACCAGAGCTTATCACACTGAGTGAAGAGTGAAGGAAGTCAGAAAGAGACAGGCAGATACCGTATGACCTCACTTACACGTGCAGACTCAAATAGGGCACAAATGAAGCTGTTTACAAAACAGAAAGAGACTCACAGGCACAGAGAACGGACTTGCGGCTGCTGAGGGGGAAGGGGGAGGGAAGGACTGGAGGTTTGCAGTTAGCTGATGCCAGCCGTTACATTTAGAATGGATGGACAACAAGGTCCTCAGGCATAGCCCAAGGAACTATAATCCAATCTCCTGGGATAAGCCATAATGGAAAAGAATATTGAAAAGAATGTATATATAACTGAGTCACTTTTGCTGTACAGCAGAAATCAGCACAACATTGTAGATCAACCATACTTCAATTTAAAAAAAGAAAACAAATAATGTATCAGGTGGCTAGTAAGTGCGATGATCAAAATGAAATAATATAATAGACTGTGACACTGGAGTTACAGAATTCTTATGGCCATCATGTATGCTGGTATTATCCTCATTTTACATTTGAATAAACCAAAGCAGAGAGGAAAAGAGAAACACAATGAAATATTACCTCACACCTGTCAGAATAGGTTTTATCAAAAAGACAAGAAATAACAAGTGGCAAGGATGTGGAGAAAAGGGAACCCTTGCGCATGGTTAATGCGAATGTAAATTGGTGCAGCCACTATGGAAAACAGTACAGAGGTTCCTCAGAAATGAAAACTAGGACCATCACCAAAAAAGAAAAAAACAGAGCCACGGCCCAACTGAGCAACCCCACTTCTGGGTACTGATACAAAGGAAACAAAAACACTAATTCAAAAAGATACATGCACTCCTCTGTTCACTGCAATATTTATAACAGCCAAGGTATGGACGCAGCCTGAGAATCTGTAGGTAGGTGAATAGATAAAGCTGTGGTATACAGACACACACACACACACACAATGCGCAGCCTAAGAGTACAGATACACACACACACACAATGCGCAGCCTAAGAGTCCATAGGTAGATGAATAGATAAAGCTGTGGTATACAGACACACACACGCATGCACACACGCACGCATGCACACACACACACACACAATGGATATTACTCAGCCATAAATGAATGAAATCTTGCCATCTGTGATAACAAGGATGGACCTTGAAGGTATCACCATAAGTGAAATAAGTCACATAAAGACAAGTATCAATACCATATGACATCTCTTAGATGTGGATCTAAGAAACAAAACAAAAAACTAGACTGACAGATACAGAGAACAGACCAGCGGCTGCCAGAAAATGGGGGCAGGGGTTGGAGGGTGGGCAACATGCACGGGGGGTGATCAAGAGGTACTACACATTCAGTATCAAGTGAACCGGCCACCAACGTACCCAACATATGAAAAGGATCCAACGTATGCCAAAGGAGAATATAGTCCACAATACTGTATTAACTCTGTATGGCAACAAATGGTAACTATACTTATTGTTGTGATCAGTTTGTAAGGTATATAGACACTGAATCACTACGTTGTACATCTGAAACTAGCACGTCAGTTATACATCAATTAAAAAAAGTGATTCATCAGCTGCTTGCTGCCCACCTGCACATGTTTAAAACCAAACATCAACTCTCACCCCCTGCACCTCACGCTCCAGCCGTGCTAAAGCCTCTGAGTCCGAGGTCATGCTGTTTATTCATCCTGATGTCTCTGCAGTTTCCTGTCTGAAACTTTTTCCTCCACTCAGATCTCCCTACTTCGTAACTGGCTAAATCCTATTTGGGTTTCAACTTAGTACAGACAGTACATCCATCAGCAGATCTTCCCAAACAGTCCTGTGTCCACTTTGAGTAGGGATATTTTCTTTAAATATTTAAAACAGCCACTGCACCCTCTAACCATAACACATCTTCTATCTCATACTGTCTGATTTGCGTTTAGGCTGGACTTCCTTAACAGTAACTTTTAATCCTTCTAATCCTATGTCCCCAGCTACTTTACAGTGCTTAACATAGTAGACGCTAAATAATTAATAAATGAGCATATGTGACAGTAAATAGTCTTCAAGAACTTTTTCAATGTACAACCAACCAAATACATGGGAGCTGGATGCGACAAGCACACATGTGAAAAGCTGGCTGGGGGTCAGGAAGTCCGGAGTAGAGACAGCTCCCTAAGGCAGGCCGGAAGGGAGTCCACTAGGCACAGGCCCTTCAGTCACTCATCCTCCCCAGACGGACGCACTCTGCCCCTTCACCTCCCTCTCCCTCAGGACTCCTGCAGCACTGACGACGAGCTACCAGCTACGGGCGAGCCGAGACATCTATTATACATGTGCATATGCTTTTCACATATGCCTTTGGAGACGCTCCATTTCATTATTCAAGCATCCACCCAATTAGCCAAGGCAAGGCTCTCCCCTGGCAGAAGAGATGTCTCAAATGCACTGGTTCTGCCAGGAGTCTACCAGTGACCCTCCGAGAGAATGTCTAATTCCAGGCTTCGAGCTCCCAGTCATGGGCACCTCACACCCCAGGTCCCTCGGGGTCTCAGTCTGGACAAGGAGGAATTACCGATCCTGAAGTGGTCATCGATGTTTCCGACAAACACAGCTTCATAGTCCTCAGGCCTCTTCAGGTTGGGTGGTCTCTCCTCGGGATCGGAACCGTACTCTCCATTAAACCTCTTTTTGTTGCTGACAATGATTTTCTTCTTGCTGTCGCCCTCCAGGAGGCTGATGAAGAGCTGCACCACCCGCAAAGCAGCTTCCCGGAATGGCACCATGATCAGCACCTGCCAAGAGAGAGGTGGGCAGCCTTGGAGGGGCATGGGGAATGGAGGGCAGCTCAAGGCGAGGCCACTGGGGACCTGGAGCTGACGAGTCCCCCGTTCTGCGGCCCCGGGCCAGGGATCACACCCGTGTCACCCCCCTTATACAGGGCCTGGCTCAGTACTGCAGGCTGAGTATCTTTCAGATCCACAGCAGTGTCCTATGGACTTCAATCTCATAGTCCCTGGGGGACATTCTCAAGCAGAATGTGGAAATCCCTTTTAGGGTAACTCAATGCCTTTAACAGAGGCATCCACCAGCAAAAGCCCAAGGACATAAACAGACAAAGCTCTCTGAGGACAAGAAATGTTACTCATTTCTGTCTCCTACAGAACTAGTTCAGCATTGTGATTCATAAGAGCCAAGGAATGTGCTGAATAAATGAATTAGATGTTTTGGTAGAGAACAAATAACCTATCATTACTTCTCTAGTACATTT
Source organism: Capricornis sumatraensis (assembly GCF_032405125.1). Taxonomy (NCBI): domain Eukaryota; kingdom Metazoa; phylum Chordata; class Mammalia; order Artiodactyla; family Bovidae; genus Capricornis; species Capricornis sumatraensis. The sequence goes on from NC_091082.1 coordinate 80,684,815, forward strand.
CCTGGTACACTTTTCAGAAATAATGATAAAGTATTTCTGAAGTAAGATCATATTTCAATGGGAAATAGAGGGTTCAGTTTTCCAAACATTTCCAAAAATGCTTAGTATTAACTGTTGAGAAAAAAAAAAAAACAAAAACAGAAGATGCTTAACAAATAATTTCTAACTACCCTTGTGTACCTGGGTTTTTTTCCTAACTACACTTGGCTAAGGCTTCCCTGGTGACTCAATGGTAAAGAATCCGCCTGCAATACAGGGGTCATGGGTTCAATCCCTGACTTGGGAAGGTCCCTTGGAGGAGGAAATGGCAACCCACCACAGTATTCTTGCCTGGGGAATCCCATGGACAGAGGAGCCTGGCGGACTACAGTCCAAGGGGACACAAAAGAGTTAGACATGACTTACTGACTAAACAACTCAACTCTTGTGTAAACCACACAATCGGTGGAAATAACCCAGTCAGCTCTGACAATTCGCCAAATTATAAATTGCTTCATTTGGGTGCTCTACCTCCTACTCTGCTCTGCAGTTCTAAACAGATAATCTTTTTATCCTGATGTTCAAGATCCTGAGGCCATTTCCCAGAAGGGCGACCAGCACAGCCAGAGGGGTGCAGGGACTCAGTCTGGTACAACACGGGGATGAGCGATCACTCCTGAAGAGGGCCAAGTTCCTGTCCTGCTGGGACACTAAGTAAGAGTCTAGTGGTTTTCCCCAGCTATCGAACAAGAGGGCTGGACTAAGAAATCTCTTATGAGCCATGCCATCTTAATAGCCGAGAACCCTATTAAGCTCAATGAGAAGTATCTAAGAAGAGCAGGCTTCTTCAAAGCAGGGACATGGGTGGAAGGGTGGGGGGATGGGAGGTGCAGTATCTAGCTACATGACATCATGAAAAATGTAGCAAGTCAGAAGACATTTTCTGTGTAAGCCCTCAATCCACTGGCGCTTAAGCCTATGAGCCCACATAAATGTAATCATCGCTTTAAGTTGCAGTAACGATACAGTGGGAAAACAGCGGTTTTGTTTTCGAAGGTTTACATATTTACGGGGCTTAGTGAAGAGAACCCTTGGTTTAGTCCTGTCTGTGCTCCTCTTTCCCTGGTTCTCTTTAGCAAGGCCCTTGGTGACTTCCCCGGTGGCTCAGATGGTAAAGCGTCTGTCTACAATGCAGGAGACCAGGGTTTGATCCCTGGGTCGGGAAGATCCCCTGGAGAAGGCAATGGCACCCCACTCCAGTACTCTTGCCTGGAAAATCCCATGGACGGAGGAGCCTGGTAGGCTGCAGTCCATGGGGTCGCAAAGGGTCGGACACGACTGAATGGCTTCATTTCACTTCACTTTACTTTATGAATCTAGGTCTGTGTCCACAGATGTAACATGTAGGGATTGAATAAAAAGTTCTTTAAGGACCCATCCAGCTCTGACAGTCACAAAGAAGAGATTTACAGTGGAGAGCTACTCCCACACAGAGGATCACGGTTTATCTTGAAGGAGAATTATCACGGAGGAGCCTCGTACTCAAGTTTCCAGGTAAAGCCACTGTTAGAGCCAGCCCACTGAGCTGTCCGCAGCACTACTCTAGTATCAGCCGGCTAATATGCGCAGTCCTGGACTTGTTCTTTGCTCCGAGCATTAAAGGACCTGAGAACCTGCGAAGTGCCAGGGCCTATATGGTGGAGCCTTACAGCCTCCTTGAGGGCAAAGTTCTGGGGCCACTCACCTTGGGCCTTGTTAGCCCTTGGTCCCTGAAGTCATCATCGTCACCCACCCCAAGTTTCTGGCTTCGGCGTCTGCTGTTGTTGGCAAGCACCTGGGCATTGGCTTTGAGGACGTGATTTATTACATGCAGGCAGTACACGTGGCGGATCTCTTCCCCGTTCTTCAGGGCGGTCCTTTCTGGGTAGAACAGGTCCCGGTAAGAATTCATAATTAAGAAGAGCTCTTTCTGAAGGGGTGTGAAGGGACTACTTGATTTTGGGGGACCAGAGAGGAATTGGCTGTTGGTCTTGATCCAGGTGGATTCCAGGGGCTTTTGAAGATGAACTGACTTTAAGTCCATGTCCTTTGGGGGTTTAAAGGTTTCCAACTTCTGAAACTTGGATGAAAAGACAACCTGGCCCAGGATGGGCCACTGAGGGAGAAAGAATCAAGAAGTTAGAAATGAATGACAGTACCTTACATTCAGCCAGTACTTCATGACTTACAATGGCCTTTGATGACCTACAGATTCTCTCACTTAATCCTCACAGCAACTGTGCAAGGTGAACGCTATAATGCTCTTCTTACCGTTTAGGAAACGCTGAGATTCAGAGGTGACAGGATTCAGACAAACAGGAGAGAACAGAGCTAAGGGTTAGAGCCCAAGGTTTATGACTTTAGAAAACTTGTGAGCTCTTCACTCAATCAGTGGCTCACAGATTGTGCTGTGGACCACACTGTAGGAGTAAAAATTTATTCTAGACAAAAAAAAGGTACAGGTACCCAATGGGCAAGTAACTGTGAAAACACTACAAAACCTAATCCCCCTCAGGGAGACTCACAGCAGAATAGATATGAAGGTTCTGCTGAGTCCTGTAACAAGGACTCTGTTCCACTTTGTTTAACCCAGAGTTTTCCAAATTTACCTGGGCATGGAGCAAGGTGTTTTTTTTTTTTTTTTTTTAACAATGTTTTTGTTTTTGTTTGAGATTTTTTTTGGGGGGGTGGGGAGGGCGGGGATGTTTGCACTCTAACGAAACTGCTGATCTTAGCAATAAAGGATGACCTCTGCGATAAAAAAGAATTAACTACTAAAGATATGCCAACAAGTAGGATGACTTTCCAGGGAACTGTGCTGAGTGAAAAAAGCCAATTTGTATCATTGTATTTCTAGAACACGTTTGAGATAACAAGATGACAGAAATGGAGAACACATTAGTGGTTATTACCAAGGGGAAGGGAGGTGGGTATGGTCATAAAACAGCTCCAGAGAAGAGGAGGGATCTTTACAGAGCTGGAAATGCTCTGTCCGCTGGCTGTAGCGGTGGACACGGGAACCTACACGTGTGATAAATCAGTGCAGAACTAAGCAACACACACAAAACAGGAGCAAAAAAACCAAGGAAACGTGAACAAGACGAGGAGACCGGATCCACGGAAATTTCCTAATGGCGATACTGTACTACAGTTTTGCAGGACGTTACCACTGGGGCGAACTAGGCATGGAGCACATGGGTATCTCTGCATTATTTCTTACAACCACACCTGTAAGAACTATCTCAATAAAAATTCCAACAAACACGGAGCCTGGCGGGCTACAGTCCACGGCGTCATAGAGTCGGACGTGACTGAGCGAGTGAGCACACACACAGGCTCTTCCAGCCTCCCGAGGTCCTGCTCCCCAAGTCATCTGCCACTGGTGTGGATCACACATTTAGGGAGATCACTAGAACCCCAAATCACCGCTTCTCCCCCTTTGTGACTATGATGGAACAACGCTTACTTTTAGCTGGTGGGTAGTTCTGGGGTTTGTGGCAACAGCCTGGATTTCTTTTTCTTTCAGTTTTGTGTTCACATGCTGTACAAATGGATCTAATCCAGAAATAAAGAAGATGAGAACAGTTAGAGCAAAGGACAGTGATTTTCAGTCTCCCCTTTTAATGACATGCTGTTCTTCATGACGTTAACTCAACTTTCTTCCCCATCTACATCCCCCATCATTTATCCCAGTCCAGAGCGTAAAAGTTTCTGACACGTTCATTTCCCTAAAGCATTTCTTTAATCATGTTATTTCCGAGCTCAAAAACCTTTGAAGAAAATTCTCAGTCTGAAAATCAACATGCACCTCTAAACTACTTCTCCAATGTAATTTTTGAATGACATGGCTCTCAAATTCTTCTGCCACTGTGGTTTTCCTTCCTTTACTGAAAATTCTACCCTCTCCTTCACCTCATTTTCATATATCCAAACAGGATCAGTTGAGTGTTACCCCTGACTCATAGTAAGCAACTATTTCCCAGGAGGCTCCTGTGTCAGGCACAGGGCTAGCTCCACGAAGAGGTCATCTCTGGTCCCCTACAGACAGTCATCACTCTCAAGAGCCCCACCATCCACCCCAACACACAAGTGTATGTCCTACCTCATCTAATTAGACCTCAAGATCCCTGAGGGCAGGTTTCATGTATGATTTAACTTGCACTGAAGACATCCATACATGCCCAACACTCAACCGAGGTGAACAAAGGCTCAAACGGCACCACCTGCACTCAGGGTTGTCCTCAGTGCTCCGTGCTGGCACCAGTCTTCTCTTCCAGTCCCACCCATTTCAGAAGCAAAGTTCAACGACCTATTCAGGACCCAGGCAGTAAAGCCTCAAATGCAATGCACCTAACAACAAAACCTAAGACAAGGGTGAACGATAGGAAACAAGAATTCAAGGTGCTAATATATCTATACAGGCAAAACCACCAGAGAAACTTTACGATAAGCTTCCTTATGAAACATAAGGGTTTTTTAAGTTCAGAATGGGGTTCGTGCCCAAATTCTACCTGCTATTTCTCCCTCTTCTCCAGAAGAGCTAACAGCCAAACGAGGACTAAAATCTCAACTTCAGTGGCAGACCTGGTTGAAGAATGGCACTGGGACCAGAAAGGGCAGTCAGGACGCGGGACTGAGACCAAGCTGACTTGCCCATCCAGGCACACGTGGAGACACGGACCCCGAGAGACGGCAGAGACCTGCCTTAGCCTTCCACAGGCAGGCCTTGTCCAAGAGACTGCCACAACCATAGGGCAGTCAAGAGGCGGAGAGAGACTGAGCGGATAAGGCGGAGTGCGCTGGCTTCCGAGGTGCTCCGTGGTAATAAGGACCAACTAGATCAGCCACTTTCGGGGCTCACAAACCTGTAAAATTGCTGCTTACAGGAATTGAGAAGTGACGGGTAGAGAGAAAAATGCAAAGTACTATTCTCCTCCTCCTCTGCTCGGGGAAAAGAAATCAGAGATCTTCCCCTGACCCCAACTGCGGGAATGTCAGGTCTGGGGAACTGGTCTTGCCTGCTATCATTCTTCAACTGTCTGTTCTCCTGAACACCCTCCCACTCCCAACAAGGCCTAAGCCCCGAAAAACAGAAAATACCTTGGAGAACCATTTCCTCCCAGCTCTACATCTAGCTGCTAAACTGTTTTTATCGCTGCCCATTCCAGTTTCAGGAGATTTAACACACATTAGCCCCTACCTGGAGAAGGCAATGGCACCCCACTCCAGTACTCTTGCCTGGAAAACCCCATGGACGGAGGAGCCTGGTGGGCTGCAGTCCAGGGGTCGCTAAGAGTCAAACACAACTGAGCGACTTCACTTTCACTTTTCACTTTCATGCACTGGAGAAGGAAATGGCAACCCGCTCCAGTGTTGTTGCCTAGAGAATCCCAGGGACAGGGGAGCCTGGTGGACTGCCATCTACGGGGCTGCACAGAGTCGGACACGACTGAAGCGACTTAGCAGCAGCAGCCCCTATCTAGCACCAGGTGAATTCAAACAATGTACACCAGGCTCTGACCTTGTGATGCTTTCGGGGAAGAGTCACCGCCACTTTCCTCTTCGAGAAAATTGGTTTCTAGGCTGAAGAGTGACTCATGTTTTGCGTCTGTAAACTCCTCGGGGGACTCCTCTGATGTGCCGGGTGGCCCATGCCCATCTTTTCCCTCACGGTCAGCAGGTGAGGCCACACCTGCAATTTTGGGAAACATTTTATAAAATTATTTACTACGCTTTTGAATACAATTACACTTCTGTTGACAAATGAAATCTAATTCCTCAGCCTATATTGACACTGACACTCACTGCCATCATTAAGCCAACTCAGGTTCAAAGACAGAAGTTTCAAAATTATGCTGGACTGTTGACCCAGTACGTGTAAGGATGTTCAAAGCAGCACTAATTATAACAAATAACTGGAAAAATTATTTCATCATTTCTATTGATGGGGTACTAATTATCTCATAGTATTCACAATGGAATACTCTGTGATTAAGCTAATGTGAATCCACAGTTACAAACATTATATTATTAACAAAGAAAAGGAAGTTACAGGAATGTATGAGACCATACTCACAAATATATGTATAGACTTGTATTCACTCATATATCCATAAAAAAGTAGTCTGGAAGGTTATTTACAATGGTAAAGGTGTTCATCTCAAGGTGGTCCAAATACAGGTGAACTGTATTATATTATCCTCTTAAACTTTTACAGTAAATGTATATTACTTTTACAATTAAAAAAAAAAACCAAACTTTTCATCTGTAAAAACCCAAAACATGAAAGCAAGCTGAAAAAGCAACAAAATTAAACAAGAAATCCCTAAGTCTAAGACAATGATTTATTTACACCAGTACAAATGATGAATTGAAACACTAAGACTGGTGTGTGACACCTTAAAGTACAGAAAACAATGTCAGGCAAATAGGTATTAAGATAATAGGGTATAAAAGGCTACAGAGACATACTCGGACAATGGACTACTACTCTAGCAACAAAAAGAAGCGAATTACTAACATGAACTGCACGGACGAGTCACAAAAACACGAGAAGCCAAAGAAGCCAGACACAAAAGGCTACTTATGGTATGCTCGCATTCCTAAGAATTTCTAAAAAAGAGAACATTAATATATAGTGAAAGAGAGCTGGTCAGTGGTTGCCTGATGCCAGCCTGGGAAGCTGACTGCAAAGGGGCAGGAAAACTTTGTAGGTATGGGAAACATTCTGTATCTCGACTATGGTGGTGGTAATACAGACAGACACATTTGTCAAAACTTACTGAATTACACACTTGAAATGGGTATACTTTTCTGTATGTAAATCATGCCTCCATACAGTTGATTTTAAAGTTAAATGAAAAAGTCACCTAGACGTCTGAGTGAGGCAGAGTCCCTTTAGGTTTTCAATCCCAGCTCTTCTCTGAAGCCTTCCCTCATTTACCCTGGCAGCATGTGACCACTCTGCGTCTCTTCACCACCTTATATCTATCTGTTCCATCCAGATCTGCTGCTTGAAATGTTCTGTGTATTTCATGTCTATCTTCCATTACACACAGTTCCTCTAAGGGAGGGACAGTAATCTCTTTAATAAGTTGAGACTTTCAAAAACAGAATTATGCTCCCTTTCCTCCCAATCAGGGGAACTTTAACTAGGATTGAAGTCCTGGAAATCATAAGCAAAAATGTCACTTCTCCATGTTTATGGCCAGAGGGTCCTGTGTTTTCTGTCAGACCTCAGAGTTATCACCAAGCCCAGCAAAGTTAAGAATCTCTGCTTTGAATCCATGCGCTTTCACCCAGCTCATACAGCACAAGGCACCGTACCCCTGGGGCAATCTGTCTGTGGTCCCAGCAAAGATCTTAGACCCACACCAGAGACACTTACTGCCCTGCATGTCAGTAGACTCTGCTGCCATCTCTTCCTCCTCGCTGATGTCACTATCACCATCTTCAAGATTCATTTCTGTCTCATCCGTAACACTGTCTTCTTCTTCTTCCTCTTCCTCCTCCTCCTCCTCTTCCTTGGAAACATTCTTTAATGTGGCGAGTAATCGATGGTAACCAGACACTTGTTCTGGTTCACTCTCTGCTTCACTTTCAGAACTTGAAGTATCTGAACTTTCTGACTGGAAGGAAAATAGGGATTTTAAAAACAAGAAGTATACTGTTCTCATGGCTACCCCATCACTACCATCAATCAGGTCCACAGGGGAACAAGTTCAGATTTTTCTAAATTAAAATTAGCTTTTCTGTAAATATGCAATATCTATTCAACCAAACCTTGCACCAAATTTATTTAATAGATGAGGAAACAGTGGAAACAGTGTCAGACTTTATTTCTGGGGGCTCCAAAATCACTGCAGATGGTGACTGCAGCCATGAAATTAAAAGACGCTTACTCCTTGGAAGAAAAGTTATGACCAACCTAGATAGCATATTCAAAACCAGAGACATTACTTTGCCAACAAAGGTCCGTCTAGTCAAGGCTATGGTTTTTCTGTGGTCATGTATGGATGTGAGAGTTGGACTGTGAAGAAGGCTGAGTGCCGAAGAACTGATGCTTTTGAACTGTGGTGTTGGAGAAGACTCCTGAGAGTCCCTTGGACTGCAAGGAGATCCAACCAGTCCATTCTGAAGGAGATCAGTCCTGGGATTTCTTTGGAAGGAATGATGCTAAAGCTGAAACTCCAGTACTTTGGCCACCTCATGCAAAGAGTAAACTCATTGGAAAAGACTCTGGGAGGGATTGGGGGCAGGTGGAGAAGGGGACGACAGAGGATGAGTTGGCTGGATGGCATCACTGACTCGACGGACTGAGTGAACTCCGGGAGTTGGTGATGGACAGGGAGGCCTGGCATGCTGCGATTCATGGGGTCGCAAAGAGTCAGACACGACTGAGCGACTGAACTGAACTGAACTGAGCCTAGCTATGCTTCTAAAAGCTCTTCCTCTTCTTTGAACTGCTAATCTTCCATATGGGAAGAAAGCCGACTAAAGACACTGAGCGTTAGGTCATAAGGCAATCGCACCTGTGTCAGACATTTGGCACTTTTAAAGGAGCAACAGAAAAAAACACAATGCAACAACAACAACAACAAAAATGTAGCAATTTTTCTGAGTTTGTTTTAATGAGTTAAGACCTTTGATGATTTTCCACTCTATTTTATGTTACATTAAGTATACAAGATAATTCCTCTTAGGATTTACTAAGAGCCCTCTGGTATGCCTCCTTAACAAGTTCTAAAATGCTAATCTCTCCAGACAGTTTCAAACTCTGTACTGTATTAGTTATCACAGTGGAATTTAAACACACATCCACATTCAGAACTAAGCAATATTATGAAAATAATAGCTTACATCTAAAATGAAAGAGCGGAAATGTAGTCAAACTTTATATTATATATAATCTCAGAGAAGTAACAGCTCAGAATCAACCATCATAAGGAAGGTTTAAAGCATTACCAGTTGACAAGTCTGTGGTTTTGCTTCCTTTCTGGAAACCCTGAGAAGAAACAGGTAGTGTTAAACTCTCACTACTGGTATGTAACAATTAGGAAAAAATCTAATGATACAACTTTAAATAAGCATGGCAGACTAGCAATATATTGTAACATAAATACAGTATAACTATACATTATTAATACATTATAACCATAGTCATGTAAAAACTCCATATGCACTTGGGCAGGGATTGCAAGAAAATGCCAAACAGATGATAACTGACAAATGTAAAAGTTTAACAAAATCTCAGGACAAATACCAGAGCCACCCAGTAACTAGTTCTCATCCGAAAGATAGGAAAGTTTGGCAAATAAAAGCTCTTGGGGTTCACCCTTTTCTAGCAAGTTTCTTAATTAGGCCGTCCCTCTAACTTTTTGATAAAGCGGCCCAAAGTGTCCGGTAAGAGCTATGATCATAACTGAGAGTCTGGACACTTATAGAGGAAACCCACATCTACCCACACATCAGTTTCCTCACGGTCACGGAATAGACCGGTGATGCTGAAGGCCCCAATGTGAAGTCGCTCAGTCGCGTCCGACTCTTTGCGACCCCATGCACTGTAGCCCCCCAGGCTCCCCTGTCCACGGGATTTTTGAGGCAAGAGTCCTAGAGTGGGTTGCCATTTCCTACTCCAGGGAATCTTCCCGATCCAGGGATGGAACCCGGGTCTCCTGCATTGCCGGCGGATTCTTTACCGTCTGAGCCACCAGGGTAGCCCCAAGCAAATCTTTAAAAACATAAAAAAACTATCTCAGAAAAATCTCTGACCATACAAAAACCAACCCCCGACACCCGCCCCCACTTAAGCTGTGTAGGGTCTGGCAGAAAGCGACCGGCCCAACGAAAGGCAGGCAGCCGGGAGAACGCGTCTCGGGCGTCTCGGGCGCGTCTCGCGCCCCTCCACACCTGTCATAGAAGGGGTGCTCCTCGCCGAAATCCCGAAGATGCTTCTTCTGCTTTTTAGTCAGGGAGCCGAGCAGCTGGCTCTGGCTCCGGCTCCCACGTTTGCCCATGGTGAGCACCGCAAGTCCGCCCACCTCCACTAGCTTCACGCCTGGGAGTAGACCTGTCGAGCCATTCACGCGCGACCTCCGGCGGCGCTTTACGGCGGCAGGGGCGTACCATAAAGCAGACCCGCTTTACGTCGCGCTTGTGCGACAGGGGTTGGAACTTCCTGTTTCCCGTTTCGCCCTCTAGCGGGGTTCTTTGGAAGGACGTGCTCGCATGCCCGTCTCTTCCGGGCTGTAAAAGGAAGACAGGCCAAAAGCAGGCAGGCGGGCCTCCGGCTTCCCCAGCTAGGTCAATGGATGAATGTATTTTGTGCATCTCTTGTGGTTGTGAGAATCAGCCTGCGTGAACGTGTAGTAGCGGAGATGGGTGAATGCAGTGCTTTATATTGCTGCTGCTGCTGCTAAGTCGCTTCAGTCGTGTCAGACTCTGTGCGATCCCATAGACGGCAGCCCACCAGGCTCCCCTGTCCCTGGGATTCTCCAGGCAAGAATACGGGAGTGGGTTGCCATTTCCTTCTCCAGTGCAGGAAAGGGAAAAGTCAAAGTGAAGTCGCTCAGTCGTGTCCTACTCTTAGCAACCTCATGGACTGCAGCCTACCAGGCTCTTCCGTCCATGGGATTTTCCAGGCAAGAGTACTAAGCAACATTTAAGGGTGCTGGCTCGTCTCAGTTCATCCTCATAACAGTACACAAATGTGACTTGTTAATAAACCTGATATTGGAGATGAGAAAGCTGACGCTTTCAAAAGGTTACATGCACACTAACAAGCGAGGAGATGGAAGCCCAAGTCTGTCGGATGCGACCACAGGCTTTTCCCACCGGGACCTGTGACATGCCTGTGGCATGTCTTGACACGGGGACAGAAGAGACACAAGGCTAAGATCCTTGCCCTTACCCTACCTGCTCATTTTCTGAAAGTATTACAAGGGGCCCTAGTAACAAATCTGTTCCAACATTTTTTCATGTTCCAAGAGCAGAAACACATCCAGAGAGGTGACTTTCCTAAATCACCCAGAGAGTCATAATAGCGAAAGCAGTAAAAATCAAGAGCCTCAAAACCGAATTGGGGCAAAGCAGGATGGAACACTTTTAAAGGTGAAGTAACTTTTCTCCACCTGGATCATGGGGTTGGTTACACCTTGTATACAATTATCAAAATTTATCAAACTGTATATTTAAAATGGGTCCATTTTAATGTACATAAATAATAATCTCAATAAACAGGAAAAAACAATGCAACTAGACTTAAAACTCAAGAGACATGCAGCATGTATGCAGAACTACTTAAAAACCACTTGATAAACACAAAGAGATGCTTTTTTCCTAATAGTAAGTTAAAATGTCAATTATAAACCACAGCATTCGCCTGAATATTCAAGGTGAAACAGGAGCTGTTAAAGACAGCGTTCACTCGCTCTGTTATTACCGACGCTTTAGTGGGAGCATTTGAACTTTGTACAGTTCCATGTCACACCTACAGAAGTTGCACCAGAACTATCAGAATCCTAGTCTTGTGGTTCTAGGGACCATCTACTACTTCTAATTAAATTCTGGGAGGCTGGGTGAGAGGGTGGGGATAGGAGGGAGAATCAAGAAAATATGCAAGCAGCAGGTAGAGCCAGCAGCTGACCCAGCCAAGGAAGCCATAAACAAACAGACATCTGTCTTCTGTCTAATTCCAAGATAAAAAGTACAGTCACTTATGTCAACAAAAGGCTGTTTGCAAAATGTCATCATATAGTTTAAGGCACTAACCACAGTATAACCTGGCTATAACAATAAAGTCATACTGTTTTTTTCTCCTCCCACCCTATTCCAAGCGCCCCAGCTTCCCTCCCCAGAGGCAACCAGTTTCTTGGTGTTCTTCCAGAGATCTGCTATAAAAAGGTATACTCTTGAGCACTTCAGGTGACTCGTTACTCTCTCCTGGTTTCCACGTCATTGTAGTCCTAAGGACAGGTCCAGACTGTTCCCAGGTCCAGAAAAAACTGTGTCCTAGCTCCACCCAAGCGGTCTCATCATTGGCTCAGTGAGCCTGCTTCTGAAAATATTTATTTATATTAGCCTTTGACAACATAAAAGTGGGTGCTTTGTGCAGTTTTAACCCGAGAGTTCAGAACTGAAACACTTTCTTCCTGCCCCCTGTGAAAGTTCTCTTAGTAAAACCCACACAAAGAACATGCACGCGCCAACTAGTGAGGGCCCTGGGAAAAGGGTAAGGAAGGCAGAGTGTGTTCTTCCCCTTCGTCTTCCCACACTTGACTCTTCTTCCCCCTCCTTCAAGGGTTTCTTTCACCTTTCCCCTCAGGCACTCAGTATTTTCCGTGGTGAAAACAGTGCAGGAAGTAATCTTTTATACTAGTTTGTAAAGAGAGCTTGATGAATCAGTGTTACTTTTCCCTGGGTGTTTTCCATTTGGGGAGACTCCCTGGGATATTGATCCTTGGGGGTAGACAAGGATGACTGCCCCTTAGGACAAGATTGTTAGAATATTCAGAAAAGTGTTCATTTTTCTTTCTTTGAAACCTTTTCTTTGGAAAATTTCAGTTCAGTTCAGTTCAGTTCAGTCGCTCAGTTGTGTCTGACTCTGCAACCCCATGAATCGCAGCACGCCAGGCCTCCCTGTCCATCACCAACTCCCGGAGTTCACTCAGACTCACGTTCATCGAGTCAGTGATGCCATCCAGCCATCTCATCCTCTGTCGTCCCCTTCTTCTCCTGCCCCCAATCCCTCCCAGCATCAAAGTCTTTTCCAATGAGTCAACTCTTCGCATGAGGTGGCCAAATGCTAAAGTAGTTGAGACTGTATAAGACACTCCTGTGCTTCCTTCTCTCAGCTTCAAGAGCCATCTTGTTTTATACAATCACCAACCCGCTACCCCTGACCCCTCCAGCCCCCACCCCGTATTATTTTTGAAGTCAGTCTCTGACATCGTATTATTTCATCTGTAAATGTATATTTAAAAATATCTAAAAGATAGGGTTATTTCTTTAACACAGCCACAATGGCACTATTTTACCTAATAAAATATTTAGTATCATCATATATCCAGCCAGTGTTCAAATTTCTCATAAATGTCTTTTTTTTACACACTTAATTTAAGGTATTCTGAGGTTCTCTCTCTCTCATGAATACATTGTTGGATCTAGAACTTGGATCACACGTCACTGTAGTTGGTATTTTATACTTCCGTTAGGAGGCATACAACATCTGGTTGCCTTTCATTTTGTGATCGTGTCAGTCATAGGTAATCAGTGTCTAAATTTGTTAATTCATTAGAAATTGAAAGTGAAGTTGCTCAGTCGTGTCTGACTCTTCATGACCACATGGACTGTAGCCTACCGGGCACCTCCATCCGTGGGATTCTCCAGGCAAGAGTACTGGAGTGGGGTGCCATTTCCTTCTCCAGGGGATCTTCCCATCCCAGGGATTGATCCCAGGTTTCCTGCATTGTAGGCAGACACTTTACTGTCTGAGCCACCAGGGAAGTAGAGGTTGCATTCTATCAAAGGGGGTGATATTCTAATTCGATCGTTTCTTCTTCACTTGCTTGTTGGACTATTTCTCTGAAAACAGGCTTTTCCTTCTAAATTTTGTTTACCCAATGGTGCTCTTTGTATCAGGGACTTCTCCAGTGAGCCAACTATTCGCATCAGATGACCAACAGACTGGAGCTTCAGCTTTAGCATCAGTCCTACCAACGAATACTCAGAGTTGATTTTCTTTAAGATTGACTGGTTTGATTTCCTTGCTATCCAAGGGACTCTCGGGAGTCTTCTCCAGCACCACAGTCCCAAGCCATCAATTCTTTGGCACTCTGCCTTCTTTATGGTCCCTGATGCTGGGAAAGATTGAGGGAAGAAGGAGAAGAGGGCATCAGAGAATGAGATGGCTGGATGGCATGACCAATGGGATGGACATGAACTTGGGGAAACTTCAGGAGATGGTGAGGGAGAGGGAAGCCTGGCGTGCTGCAGTGCATGGGGTCGCAAAGAGTCAGACATGACTGGGCGACTGAACAACAGCAACTGTTAGTATAGGAAAGGAAGGGAAAGTGCTTGATTCCCTCCCTTCTTTTACTAATTTTAAACCCAAGGAATCAATTCAGTAGATCTTCTAATGCTGACCAAGTTTTTGTTTTTTTTTTTAAAATTTACGTATCATTGTGAACTCATGGAATTACACAAATCGATGTGTTTCAATCCCTTGTAAAGATTGTGGTGTATACGGTTGGCAAGAGCTTGTTTGATATATAGTGATGTGTTTGAAAAGGCAAACTGCGTTGTAACGCAAACCGCACAAAGTGAGCGGGAGTCTGCCCGAGATTCCCAGCAGAGTAGGAAGGGGAGGCTGCTGGGGAAGCATAATTTGAGGACACAGATCAGACACTGGCGATGTTTGGGTTTGAAATTTATGTGATAATACAGTGATAAGAAGGGCACATGGCTTCAAGATGTGTTGACAGGGAGCCATACCAAAGGTATGACTCTAATGATCAAACCTCCTACGCCTCAGCTACTGATTTGGGAGGATTCTGGAGAAGGGGAGTATGTCTCCTCCCGGAGGCCTCAAACCAGACGGTTTTCTACATACAAGACCGGCTTCTCCACCACGTGTCCACACACATGTCTATTTACAGCCTAAAGCAATCTAACCCCTCCCTGAGAGTGCCGGCAGGAATCAGTCTCTCGCTACCCTTCTAATGAAATGAGCTTGTTTATTCACTTTTAAAAGCGTACTGAACACCCTGGGCCAGGTGCTGGGCTAGCAGCTGAGGCTGGGAGAAAGATGAGGGTGCATGCCAGCCTCTTCAAGGAGTTCTCAGCCTCAGCCAGGCACGGATAAGTATGAAGACCATTGCGATACACCATGATTAATGCTGAACTGATAGAGGCTGGGTGCTAAGGAGGCAGGTAGGTCGGTGTTTGGGGGCCCGTGGGGGTCGGGGGCCAGGGGTGGAGGGTCACTTGCTGCTGTTGAGCATTTCTCCGTCTGTCACGTTCACCGAACATCAGTATTGAACTTGAGATGACTCTAGATTCTAGACTTTAGGCTGTAGGAGTTGTTTCTGCTGACTTCATGAACAACATGTGTGTGTGTGTTCAAGACAGGGTATGAGGGATATAGGGCAACAGGAAATTAGAAAGCTATGTAGTCATCGGATTCCTCAGCATTTATTGTGTAAGAGCAATGAGCTCTCTAGGTGGAGCATATTTTAGAAAATGAGATGATGTCTGAAAAAAGAGAAAGCTTTGTGATGCATTTCGGTGCACTCCACATAACTTGAAAATGTAAAATACTACTGTGCACAGTGTCTGCCCTTTCTATTCATCTGTATCCATAAGAACTACCCATTATCAAACCCAGAGCCTGGCACAGAATGACCTTTAAATATGCTTCCTCAAGCTTATCGGAGGTTGATTTATATTAGACCTAGCCTAAAACGGAAATGTTTTATCAGATTACATTCATTTATTGAGAACAAGGGAAAATGCTCCTCCAGAGAGGATGGAGGGACTTCCCAGGTGGCTAAGCGGTAAAGAACCTGTCTGCCAATGCAGGAGACGCAAGAGATGTGGGTTCAATGCCTGGGTCAAGAAGATCCCTTGAGTAGAAAATGGCAACCCACTCCAGTATTCCTGCCTTGAAAATTCTATGGACAGAGGAGCCTGGAGGGCAGTAGTCCAGGGGGTTGCAAAGAGTTGGACAGACTGAGCTCTCATCCTTCGAGGGGATAAAGTTTTAATTCCTCCCTCTAGTGGAACATTGGTATAACTACACTTTTATTTTTCACATTTTCTGGCAAACAGTAATCAAACATTTTCTAAGCAGTTACCATGTTCCTGTTACAGCATTAGGCACTGAGGATTTAAAAAACTCAGATCTCAGACTTTCCCCTTGAAGACCTCACCATCTAGTTGGGGAGACAAAGCAGTTAGCCATGGGCTAAAAGCTGGATGAGAAGGATGCACAAAGGATTTTGTTAGTCGCTCAGTGGTGTCCGACTCTTTGTGACCCCATGGACTGTAGCCTGCCAGGCTTCTCTGTGCATGGGATTCTCCAAGCAAGAGTACTGGAGTGGGTTGCCATGCCCTTCTGCAAAGGGTTTTAGGAACCTGGAAGACAAAGAAGTTCATCCTGCTGAGGAGGAGAGAGGAAAGGTCATGGGAAGTTGCACAGAGGATGCAGTGAGTCAGAGTTTCCTGAGAAAGGACGTTCCAGAGAGAGGGGCCAGCATGAACAAGGTGGGAAAGATGTGTTTGGAGAACTGCTCGTGGTTCACGGTGCTGAGGTGAGTGCGTGGGAGGGGAGGGGTTGGAGAGACGGGCAGGTGAGAAGTCAGTCTTCTAAACCGCTTGCTGGGGAGTTGAGGCCCAATTCCATCAGAGGTGAGGGGCTGTTAAAGGATTTCAAGCAAGGGGGTTATGTGATCAGATGCGGACTTTAGAGAAATCGCAATGATGTCTGTATGGGTGGCGAGGATGTTGAATCTTCCTTTCCGACGCCTTCCTGGAGCAGTTAGTGCTCTTTTTTCAACGTTTTATTAATTTGTTTTTGGCTGCACTGGATCTTTGATGCTGTGTGCAGGCTCTCTTTGGTTGTGGCGAGCAGGGGCTGCTCTCTGCTGTGTGTGCAGGCTTCTCATTGTGGTGCCTTCTCTTGTTGCACAGCACGGGCTCTAGGTCGGGGTGGCTTCAGTCGTTGTGGCTCACAGGCTTAGTCTCTCTGCAACACGTGGGATCTTCCCGGACCAGGGATCGAACCCGGGGCCCCTGCATTGGCAGATGGATTCTTACCCACTGGATCACCGGGGAAGTCCCAGTTCATTCACTCTTCATGCTGCCCAGCTCCAAAACGCTTCCTCGCACTTGCCAACGTTTCTCGAAGCTAGTACTTCTAGTCTTTCCCGATCGTCTCTCCTAAGTTGAGACTGTAGTGAATTCAGTCTATGAAATCCATGCCATCCATGCTAGTGCCTTGCAGGGTGTGGATACAACATGAAGGAACCTTACGGTGCAAGCTACTGGGCCCTGCTCCCCATCACTTTAGCTGTTTCTGTTCTCCCTCTGCTTGCTCCTGTGGCTCAGAGATCCCTGTATCCATGCTGACAGATTCTAAATGACTGTCTGGGTTAATATTGCCTTGATGAGAACATTTTTTTTTGCGTTCTCACAACTGTAAAGTTTCCTTTCCCATCACTTTAGTAACCGACCGATAATCCTACTGTAAAGGTATTTGGTTTTTTGAAGCTCGTAGGGTGTTAACATAATGCTGGAGCAGTATGTGAACTTAAAATCATAAACAACGTCTGTGACCTCAGTAGACAATGAAATAAATGTCAAGATCATTCAAGTCACACATTAAGCTTGAGGTTTCTATTAGATGTCCAAGTGGAGAGTCCAGGAGGTGGATACATGCACACGTGGGGCTCAGGGTGGGGGTGGGGGGTGGTAGTCCAGGATGCCGGGATACCCAAACGGGAATGGTCAGCAAGGAAATGAGACCCAGTGAGATCTGGTTGTGTAAATACAGCCTGAGAACCGAGCCCTGGGGCCTTGTAAATTTCAGGGTGGGGGTCGATGAGGAAGAACCAGCAAGTGATGGAGAAGGGGCAACCATGTGGGGAACAGGAAAGCTGGTATTGTCTCCCACTTACTGATCCATCCCTCTCAGGAAAGGTAGGTTTGCAAAGGGGTTAAGCCCGAGGATACTGGACTCAGCTGTGTCAGGATTCGGATGTCAGTAACCTAGTAAGAACAAAATGAGGTTACGCTTCATATGTGCCACTCGGGCTAGTGTCGGACCTGGAGGGTATTTATTTGTTGAGTAACCATTGACTGAGCCCTCCTGCACACTGGGCACACTGGGCCAAAGGAGCTGATGAGAAAGAATGAAACAGAGGCCCTGGCCTCAGGGCGCTCGGAGTCCAGAGGGAAGGCGAAGGCTTGGAAGCCAGTGAGTCTCCGTGACATCACAACATGGTAAATTCTTGAATGAAAGTATGAGCCATGCACTGAGAGAACAGAGAAGGAGGGATTAATCCAGCCGGCAGTGGCCTGGCTTAAATGTGCTGCATTTTTTTTCTTGCTCATCTTTTATGTGCCATTTTGCCTGTGAAATTCACAACTCGGCTGAGCTCCGGTAATTAACCTACAGGACAATTGGAGAATGTTTTTCTTTAGAAGGAAAGAAGTGGGGGAAAATCCTCGGGATATAGACTATGGTCCTACTTTAAAAAAATTAAAAAAAACGAAGTTAAGAATTACCATCTTGAATTGAATTGAACTTATAATTGCCTATTAGCCCAAACCAACAGCAGCTGTTATGTTGTCCCACTTTTGACTGTTAGCAAATCATTCCCCAGTGTGGTCCTCCCATCACAGGCTTAATGGCGGAGTCTATTACATCTGGTGTGGGAGGCTTCAGTGATCTTAATCTTTTTCCTTGGGCAATGATTAGCCTTTCATTTGAGGGGCGGCTTTTGTTCTTCACATGGTGAAGCCTCACGAATGTCAGCCTTTCCCATGTTTAACTACCATACATACATTCCTCATGAAGAAGATTTTCTAGCATTTTCTTCTGCTTTCTATTTGTCCTTGTTTTCCTCTCTGTGCATTTATTCTGGCTAGAACTGAAAAATTTAAGCAGTAAGATTTGCAACTAAAGATGTCCTTCGTGAGTTTACCATATATTCTTGCATTGAAAATTCCACAAAGGCAGATTGCAAAGCTGCTTGTAAGTTAATGCAGAGTACCGTGGGGGACTACCCCCATTCTGCAAACTTAGAGCTCCTCCAACCCTGCCTGGACAGGGGATTTTTTTGAGTCAGATGCATGCTTGGATCATTGTGTCCTCTAACCCTAAAGTGACTGTAACTGCAGTCTCTTTGATGACGGGGTGGATGACATGACTGTATTTGGGATGAGGCAAGGAGATGAGGGCAACATGGGTGAGTGTTGAGCATTGTCAGGTAGGATCCACAGAAGACATTCTCCCAGGAATACACCCAGGAATCAGTGTTTGTTCTTCTGAAAGCAAAAAGACCACAAAGACTCATTAAAAGAAAAGAAAGTTAGAGAATTTTGTAGCCCTATTCAAAGATAAAGAAAATACTAGCCTTTCTTTTAGAAAAGATAGCTAAGGTTTATTTTCTACAAAGGGTACATGTTAATCTGAAGAATAATTGTTCTTCAAAGTTGTCCCTGCGATTCTGTCTTTTAACTAAAGGGACTGAGTCTCTTTTAAAGTAGGTATCCAGTGACACTGAGTCATTTCAGTAGAGTCGCTCAGTAGTGTCTGACTCTGCGACCCCATAGACTGCAGCACGCCAGGCCTCCCTGTCCATCACCAACTCCCAGAGCGTACTCAAACTCATGTCCTTTGAGTCAGTGATGCCATCCAACCATCTCATCCTCTTTCATCCCCTTCTTCTCTCACCTTCAATCTTTCCTAGCATCAGGGTCTTTTCTAAATGAGTCAGTTCTTCTCATGAGGTGGCCAAAGTACTGGAGCTTCAGCTTCAACATTTGTCCTTTCAATGGATATTCAGGACTGATTTCCTTTAGGATTGACTAGTTTGATCTCCTTGCTGTCCAAGGGACTCTCAAGAGTCTCCTCCAACACCACACTTCAAAAGCATCAATTCTTCAGCGCTCAGCTTTCTTTATAGTCCAACTCTCACATCCATACATGACTAGTGGAGAAACCATAGCCTTGACTAGACGGACCTTCGTCGGCAAAGTAATGTCTCTGCTTTTTAACATGCTGTCTAGGTTGGTCATAGCTTTCTTCCAAGGAGCAAGCATCTTTTAATTTCATCAGGAGGCAGGTAAGGTGGTCTGTTATTCTCACCTCTTTAAGAATCTCCCACAGTTTGTTGTGATCCACACAGTCAAGGGCTTTAACGTAGTCAGTGAGTACAACGGACTGAATGCGTGTGTCCCCATCCCCCATCCCCCACTCTCATACCTAAAGTGAAAGTGAAAGTTGCTCAGTTGTGCACAACTCTTTGGGACCCCATGGACTATACAGTCCATGGAATTCTCCAGGCCAGAATACTGGAGTGGGTGCCCAATCTCTTCTCCAGGGGACCTTCCCAACCCAGGGATGGAACCTAGGTCTCCCACATTGCAGGCGGATTCTTTAGCAGCTGAGCCACCAGGGAAGCCACAGCGCCACATTCACGCATTGAAATCCTAACCCCCAGTGTGATGTTAGCAGGCACTGGGGCCCCTGGAAAATGACTTGATCCTTATAGTGGAGCCTTCATGAATGGGATTGGTGCCATTTTAAAAAGAACTTCAGAGAGTGACCTCACTTCTTCGACTGTGGGAGGACACAGCAAGAAGATGGCCTTGTAAGAGCTTAGAAGTGAGTCTTCGGGAGACACCAAATCTTCCTGGACTTCCCAGGTTCCATAACCATGAGAAATAAATGTCTTTTTTTGTAAGCCGGCCAGTCTGTGGTATTCTGTTACAGTAGCCCAGACGGAGTAAGAGACCAAGCTTCTCCATGAGTAGATTAACCAGAAGTCCAGTGTTCCCCCTGGTTATGGCCAAGTCTCTCAGTGATGCTCACCCAGCCCGAAGAGACACTCCTGGTTACATTCATTAGCGGTCACTGCTAAAGCCTGGCTGTGCTCCAGGAGACAAGAACAGGCATTCTCCTTGGCCTTCCCTGTGCCCTCCCCACAGCTCCCCTCAGTTGTTTATACTCATTCTTGGGCATGCAACTACCTCCCAGTGGACTCTTTAGGGTCCAGATTCTTCACTTGACAAGAGCATAGTCATTCCCCTCGGCATGCCCATAAGCCAAGGTGGGTGGGTTGGAAGGAGGCTTCAGCTTCAGCCTCAAGCTATTCCCAGAGCCAGCTCTTCCCTCGGAGGGGCTCCGGGCCCTAGGTCGCCACTGTCTTATGGTGAAGGTCATTGCAGCGGCCTTGTCACAGCTGTCTGTCACTGAGCCTCTGCCAGGCTCCCTTTATTCGTCTGACATGTTCCTGTGACGCTGAATCTCAAAGAGACTAGATCTGCAAAGCCCAGGGTGAGCCACCCCTGTTGTTGAGCATTCTGTACTGTCTAAGCACAAGTCCCTGTTCAACTGAAGGAAACAGGAAGGCTAGGGAGGAGTTGACTCTGCTGCTCCCAGGTGAGTGTGTGTGTGTGTGTGTGTGTGTGTGTGTGTGAGTCTCTGTGTGTGTGTACATGTGTCTCTGTGTGTACACGTGTGTCTGTCTGTATGTACATGTATGGGAGAGGAACAGGCTGTAAAGGCCAGGCACTGACACCTTATTCTTCTGAGGTCTAGGACTCTAGTTTTCTTTCTTGTGATCTCCTAAGAGAGTCTGGGGTAGGACAAATACAAAACTACTGAAGTCAGGTTTGAGGCGACAGGGGAATTTTATAACCTCTCACTAATTTGCCATCATCAGAGTCAACTGTCTGAATTCTTGAAGCCTCAGCCAGTTTGGGCAGAGGGTTGCACTGTCAACAGTAACAGCAGAAAACATTTCTGTAAGTCTTTACCATCATATAACAGGCCAGGTAAAAATCATACGGTAGGTATGCCAGCAAACCCAGAGCTAGCTGCTAAGAGCCCTGGGAATTCAGAGCAAGGCAGACATCCTTCTTTGGTTTATCACAAACCTTCATTTGGCACAACCCAATTTGTAATGCTGAGTCTCTCCTCCATGCTACACCTTTACAGAATGAAACGCTCTGGTTCTTCCTGTGGAAGATCACCTCCTTGGTTAAAGCAGAAGGGTGCACTTCTAGAAATAAATAATTAAGAGAACAGACTCTGGGCATGACCTCTAGCTGCCTTGGTTACCATTGTATGACTAGTTACCTTCAGAAGGAAATGCTTACACACCTCCTGTGTGGTCACGCGGTACAGCAAGAACCTAATTCCTGGAATCAAAGGAGAGTTTGCTCCCAGTGGTCAGGGCTTTTGGGCTGGGAGGAGAGATGACAGCAGCTAGCACCCCTTCTCTGAGTAGCTAGCTCCAGGCTTTACTGATCATCAAAAAGGCACAGACATCTCCCCAGAGAGGCTGACTACTGTGCGGGGACAGTTGGGTGTCTTGTAGTGAAAAATCATCTGAACAGGTAAAAAGATGAGTCTAAGTCAGGTTGGGGCTTCCCCGGTGGCTCAGTGGTAAAGAATCCACCTGCCAGTGTAGAAGACGCTGTTTCAATCCCTGGGTCGGGAAGATCGTCTGGAGGAGGAAATGGCAATCTCCAATGACGTTGTGTCGCACCTCAGTGTTCTTGCCTGGAAAATTCCATGGACAGAGGAGCCTGGCAGGCTACAGCCTATAGGGTCACAAAGAGGCTGACACGACTTAGCAACAAAACAACAATGAAGTCAAGTTAGGTGGGAGCAGGGACTGGGGCTGGCAGGGACATCTACCCCTAACACTGGATTAGAAGAGGTTGGCCATCTCCTGGGAGAGTGAGATAGGTATTTCTTATGAGAAGCGAAGTCCCCCAATTTCCTACAGGGCTGCGAGCAAAATTGCTTTTAATTACGTTAATTACAACAACCGAGCATTTCTCAGAAGAGCTTTTCATCTTCAAAGGGGCTCCAGGATGCTGCATACCAGTTGACATGAAAGGCCCTGGAGTTGCAGAACTGCAGTCTGAAGTTTGAGGGGCCCCAGCTCTGTGGGAAAGGCAGGGCTCAAGGAATTCTCTCGCTTCAGGGTGGGGAGCAGGTCAAGGCAGGGATATGTGTCCAGACGCTGGCCCTTGCCTCCCTGAAATTGGAGACCCAGGGGCATGGAGTGTCAGCCTCAGTCTAGTCCTGCCGAACCCTGCCCTCTCTATTGGAGTTGCCAGATAAGTAGAGGACACTCAATTAAATCTGAATTTCAAATAAGCAAAAAGTGCATGGGTTCACTAAATGATTATCTGTTGCTCACACACACACATGCACGCACACACACACACACACACATACACTCACAGGTGCACGTATGCGCACATGCAAACACGGCCCCAGTCATATCAGAGGCTGGGCTTCCTACCCCCAAAGACGCCGACCGGAGAGCTCAGCGAGCTGGGGCGTGTTCCCCCCGGGCCGTGGGATTGGGGCTCTCCAGACATGCCCAGACCCAGCCTCTTCCCCTCCCCTCCTGTGGGAAGGTCCTTCTTTCAGCGATCCGAGGCGGGACGCAGGGTTGGGCCGTGGGGCAGGCAGACAGTCCAGCCTTCCGAACTCCTCTATTTGCCTTGGATTTGGGGATGAAACAGCCTCAGGGATGGAATGTCTAGAGCTCCCCTTCCCTTGACGCCCTGCTATAGATCCCAGCCCTCCGTAGCTTGAGGGAGAAGCCCCGTGGGCACCCAGCTGCCCGCATCGCCCTGAACGGCTGGAATGGAAATTCCTCTGTGACAAACCCCAGAGAGAAATGGTCCCTGGGCACTGATGAGCGCCCTGCCTCGGCAGTGGAATCCAGGCTGCCGGGACGGGTCTGGGCCTGAGCTAGAAATACCTCTGGTTTCCTGGGCTGGGCGGGAGCCGAAGGCGAGCTGGCACTTGCCACCAGCAGGAGAGCACCTGGGAGGCGGCCGGGCCTGCTCCGAAACTCCGAAACTCTCGGGGCCTCCAGACACTGATGCCCTTGGAGAGAGGTTCCCAGGCCACTCAAAAGCCCCAGATCCAGCCCCTGGGTTCAAGTCATTCAGGGTCAAGGGCAGAGCCCCTCGTGCCTTCTTCACGCCCCCAGGACAGACAGACGGTCCAGGAGATCACTCTGGGCCCACGGATGAGATTTAACATTTGGCAGCTCGGGTTCCTTTCCATGACCTAATGGAAAGGGCACGAGGTCAGACAGGTCAGGCCTGGCCAGCTTCCTACTCACCATGTACCCCAGCTGAATGACCTCAGAGAAGAAAGACTCTTTTAAAATTAAATTTAAGAAAAATTCCCCCAGTGGACTTGAAAATAAATCCATTTAAGCAAAATGAATGTGCGCAAGATGAATTGACTGGCGACCAAGGCGGCAGAAGGGGGTTCTGGTAGGGAAAGCAGAGCACTGAGCCGCGACTGTGCTTTCAGATCCGAGTTCCTGGAAGGAGTCCAGAAACCGGCAGATTACTCTAAGAATTGTATAGGGAACAACAGCAGCTTTCCCCCGCCAACTGTAATAGTTGGTAAAACATGCTAGTGTTTCCTTCTCACGTTATCCTTTCTTAATAAATTAAAAGTGAATAAACTGTGACACACTTAGGTCATGGGCGTCATTCAAATGATTACCTGCCAATTATGGGAATTTGTTGAACACTGAGGCTATGGTTTTTCCAGTGGTCATGTAGGGATGTGAAAGTTGGACTGTGAGGAAAGCTGAGTGCTGAAGAATTGATGCTGTGGTACTGGAGAAGACTCTTGAGAGTCCCTTGGACTGCAAGAAGATCCAACCAGTCCATTCTAAAGGAGATCAGTCCTGGGTCTTCTTTGGAAGGAATGATGCTAAAGCTGAAACTCCAATACTTTGGCCACCTCATGCAAAGAGTTGACTCATTGGAAAAGACTCTGATGCTGGGAGGGATTGGGGGCAGGAGGAGAAGGGGACGACAGAGGATGAGATGGCTGGATGGCATCACTGACTCGATGGACATGAGTTTGGGTGAACTCCAGGAGATGGTGATGGACAGGGAGGCCTGGCGTGCTGCAATTATGGGGTCGCAAAGAGTTGGACACAACTGAGCAAATGAACTGAACTGTGAACTGATCAATAAATGTCCCTTGACTGACTAACCAACCTATGGTCTGATTTGATGAAGGAAGGAAGAGAGGAAGAAAGAAGGGAAGGAAGGAAGGATTAATTTTATGTCAACTGAGCACGTCTTAGCAGAAATCCGGACTCTGATTTTAGAAGCCTCCAACACTGATATTCTATTTCCCCGAATTCCCCCTCCCTGGCTCTCCTGTTCTCCCACCTCCTTTCATTTCTATGTATGCAGCAGCTCTGCCCAGCTCTGCTGATAAATATTTGTAAATAGTGAACGAGAGCAGGAAAAGCCTTGAGGCCCCTAAGGATTTAGTTGGCCAGACTCCTGGCCAGCAAGATCTGATGGGTCCTTGTTTGGACCTCAAAGGCCCCAAAGAGACTGTTACTGCTAGCAACTCAATGTTTTACAGATGTCAGTGGGCTGAGAAGGGACAGGTGGGGAGTGGGCTGCATCATCTCCGATTCCTAGGTTTGAACAAGAGAGAGGGAAAACAGTCCCAGAGAGTGGGATGGGGAGTTCCCCAGGGGGGTCAAAAGCAGGTGGAGGTGCGCGTAGGACAAGGGGCTGTCCCCACGACCTGGGTAGGGGCTGCTGGCTGGTGGAGGGGTCTGAGGAAGAGCTGTTTCTACTCTTCTTCTCTTAAGCCGTCTCTCTTACAAGACATTCTGCTGATTTCCAAGTTAAGAGATTTGAACTTGAACATGACTGTGGCCCTTTCCCACATCATCTATTACCCTCCACAAGCCTCAGTTTCCTACGTGTAAAATGGGAATCCTAATAAATAACCCATGCGCATGCACTTAGCAAATGTGTTTGAACACTGACTGACTGCCAGGCCCTGTGGCAAGCTCTGAAAACACAGCGGCGCTTATTCACACTCCAGGCAGTAGTCCCCAAAGGGCAGCTCCTGTGGGGTGGTTTATATGCTATTAAGATTTTTGAAAAACTTGTAGCAAACATATAAAATGTTGGAAGATTGTATGTACACATCTGGATTTCCCAGTGGGCAAAACTGGGCCTGCCTTTCTGTACAGCAGCTATCAACAAGACTAGGGCTGTTTCCTTTAAAAGGAAATCACGCTCTCCAGGTCGCCACAGTCCTCAACATTCCCACCTTGCTAGAAATTAAACGATATTTTTGCTTATCTAAACCCTCTGATGTTCCCTCACTGTAAACAAGAGAAAGTCCAGCTGTTTGCTGTAAACTTCAAGGCCTTTCAGTTCTGTTTCCTGCCTAATTAATTAAGTTCAGTCGCTCAGTCGTGTCTGACTCTTTGCAACCCCATGGCCTACAGCATGCCAGGCCTCCTTGTCCATCACCAACTCCTGGAGCTTATGGAAGCTCATGTCCATTGCGTTGGTTACGCCATCCAACCATCTCAGCCTCTGTCATCCCCTTCTCCTCCCGCCTTCAATCTTTCCCAGCGTCAGGGTCTTTTCAAATGAGTTGGTTCTTCGCATCAGGTGGCCAAAGTATTGGACTTTCAGCTTCAGCATCAGTCCTTCCAATGAACACCCACGACTGATCTCCTTTAGGGTGGACTGGTTGGATCTCCTTGCAGTCCAAAGGACTCTCAAGAGTCTTCTCCAACACCACAGTTCAAAAGCATCAATTCTTTGGTGCTCAGCTTTCTTTATAATCCAACTCTCGCATCCATACATGACTACTGGAAAGACAATAGCTTTGACTAGATGGACCTTTGTTGGTAAAGTAATGTCTCTACTTTTTAGTGTGCTGTCTAGGTTGGTCATAGCTTCCTGCTTAATGCCTCCCTATAAATGCTATGTGCCAGCAAACTGCAACTTCCTGACCATTCTGTGTGGTGCTTTGCGGTGCTATTTTCTTTGCCTAAAATGTCTTTTGCTTTGGTTTTCCTATGCAGATAATTGATGTTGATTTTCAAGGGTTATCTTAAACATCTTCCTCTCCCTTTGTGTGTCATTCCTGTGAGGCATTGCTCAGAGGGTCATACAGTCTGGAGACCTGCAAAGAAATCAAATGGTTCACTTGAAAACAAAGAGGCGTCGATGGTTCTATATGTTATGATTGGGCCCAAGGACCTTGCCATTGGCAACAACTTGTAAAAAACCTCAGCTTTCCCAAGAAATAGGGACAAAATAGAAACATTAAACAAAACCATGTCTGTAAGTGAAATTAGGCAACACTTAAATCGAACGGAATTATGGATGCTGGATAAGCAGCAGCGATTATTCGGGTTGTGATGATTATTTCAAGCAGAGTCCGCTTCATCAAGGGTGATATGTCAGCAGCTGCAAAGTGTGTTCAGGGAAGAAGCGTTGATTAGGGCGGCAGTGGAATAGTAAGAGATGCGACTGGACAAACAGATGAGGGCCAGCAAGGAGCCTTTCAACTCGTCTCTCTGCTTGGCCCTTTTCTCCTTTCTCTCTGCCTGAGACACAGCAGCCAGACTGATCCTGCAAAATAAGTCACCCCTTGCCACTCTTCTGCTCAAAAGCCCCTAGTGGCCCGCCCCCTCTCTTAGAGTGAAAGCTGCAGCTATCAAATCTCAAATCTCACAGCCCAACAACCTCTATTCTCTCCTCACTCTCTGCCAGTCACCGGGCTTCATTCCGACCTCTCTGCTCATCCTTTATTGGGCAAGTGTGCTCTCACCCCAGGGCCTTTGCACTTGCCAGCCCCTCTTTCTGGAACCGTCTTCCCTCTGCTATCCCAGGGTTCACGATCTCAGATCTTTACTCAGATTGTCATCTTCTCTCTGGTAAGTCTATCTAAAATTCCACTTCTCCCTCACCCTCTCTTCTTCCTGAAAGTGTGAGAGTGAAAGTCCCTCAGTCGTGTCCAACTCTTTGTGACCCCATGGACTATACAGTCCATGGAATTCTGCAGGCCAGAGTACTAGAGTGGGGAGCCATTCCCTTCTCCAGGGGATCTTCCCAACCCAGGGATCACACCCTGGTCTCGTGCATTGCAGGCGGATTCTTTACCAGCTGAGCCACGAGGGAAGTCCTTTTTGAACTTATCACCACCTGACTTTTCTTACTGTATTCGTTTATCTTGGTTACTGTCTGTCTCCACCACTGGAATATAAGCACTAAGAGGACAGAAGATTTTCTCTCTCTTGCTCACTGATGTATCCCCAGCACCTAGAACAGAGCTTGGCCCACAGGAGATACACAGTAAACATTTGCTGGATGAGTGAATCAAGGTTCTTGACTCAATAAACATTGAGGAGTCACAGAAATTTTTTAAAACTTTTAGTTTTATATTGGAGTATGGCCGATTAGCAATATTGTGAGAGTTTCAGGTGAACAGCGAAGGGACTCACATCATACATGCACGTGTTTCCATTCGCCCCGAAACTCCCCTCCCATCCAGGCTGCCACATAACATTGAGCAGAGTTTTTTGGGCTGTACAGTAGATCTTAGTTGATTATCTATTTTAAACATAGCAGCCTGTACACGTCCATCCCAAACTTCCTAACTATTCCTTCCCCCTGGCAACTGTAAGTTCCTCCTCTAAGTCTTACAGAATGTTTTCAACGAGGAAAGTAAACCAATTAGAGCTCACAAAGGGCCTTAGGAGAGATTAGGGTGGGGGTGGAAGCTGGTGGGGGGGGCACAATAGTAGAAGGATATATAAGTGAAAGTTTAAACAGAGGGCTTCAGTAGGAGTAGAGGAAGACAATAGGAGGCAGTAAGTTTCCTGATGGTGGGGATTTTGTCTGGAGAATAGGAGGCACTGAACAAATATTTACTGAAGGATGAATGAAGGAATGATGCTTGTGTCTCACGTGGGATGGACCCAGGGCTCTGGTTTGGGTCTGTCTTAGAAAAGATCTGGATCCTTTTTTGATCTTGACTCTCAGGTTCTCGTGGTCAGGAGTAAATGAGTTTAATGCCGAACTCTTATGTTTGTATGTATGTCTTCTCTTTCTTCCTGGATTGGGTTAACCCTCTATCTTGTTTAGTCACCTTGTAGGCCTCAGCTTAGGTCAGACAAATTGGGATTCAGGCTGGCTGCAGGAACTGAGATGTGGTTCAGACTGTAAGCGCCCAGGGACAGCCTCCCGATCAGATGACCTGTCTGAATGTTATACAGCTGAAGTTTCAAGTGATGTAAAAAAAGTTAGTGTGGAAGGAAGCCCATAGTGTGGAAATCAGTGTGCAAGTCCAGAGACACTCAAGAGAGTGGAAATCCCTGTGGACACCATCTTTACCTTTTCTGCAGAACCACAAGTAATTGAATAGGAGGCTAATCTAGGTTGAGGCTGGGTGTGTGGACTCTGCTGAGAGATTCCCACAGAGAAGGGGTGGAGGGATTGGGGGTGGAGGTGGGGCAGGTACTTGGTCAAAGAACCTCTCATTTATGCCCTCCCTTGTCTGCCCTTTAGTTAACGACATCTCCCCAAAGGAATTATTCACTAGGCTCTGACATCCACACTTGGACCTTGCCTGTAGTCCAATCAACAGAAATGAGGTGCTTCACAATTCTCTCTGCCCCAAGAATAAATACACTGTAACTCATTTCCGTCATGGCTCAGTCAGTAAAGAATCTGCCTGCAATGCAGGAGACCCGGGTTCGATCCCTGGGTCAGGAAGATCCCCTGGAGGAGGAAATGGCAACCCACTCCAGTGTTCTTGCTTGGAAAATCCCACAGACAGAGGAGCCTGGCAGGCTACAGTTCATGGGGTTGCAAAGAGTCGGACACAACTTAGCAACTAAACCAAAGCCAAACCAAACTCATTTCTGAACCCTCTGGGTTTTAACTAAGCCAATGCCTGGTGCCAGATCCCTGGGACCAGATCCCTTGCCAGTTCTGAGACGTGGGCAGTATCCTCGTGCGTGAGCTGAGTAAACCGAGGCTCAGCCAGTTCACACAGCTAGGAATTGCAAGAAGGGAAATTCGAGACAACTTTGGACTAATTCCAAAGTACAGGTTTTTCTGAGGACGTCAGTTATGCCCATAGAACTTACCTGTAGAAGTGGTAATTGTTAGGACTAGAAGGCAACTGTGGGATTTGTTCAGCTCCTTCAGAGGAAGGGGCTTGGGCTCAGACAGCAACAGGGACAAGCTCCGCTGTCACCAAGTACCAAAGAAAGATTTGACATCCAGGTCTCTCCTGACTCCCTGGGGCCCTTTTTCCTTTCTTTGGAAAGAAGTCCTCATATTAAAACGTTTCTTAAATTTTATGTCTGTCTGCTTTAAAATCAAAAAGTACTGAAAACTTTATCATCAAAATAGCAGACCTCCCCACTCCTTGTTTTTGTTGAAATAATATTTCATCTCCTAATATTTTATGTTGAAATCTTTCATCCTGTCTTATCTCCCTGCTTGTGCTTTTGTCCTCTCTTAACCTTGTGGGTTAATACCCTTTTTTTTTATTCCTTCATTGTCATTTTACTGGAATGGCCTGGGGAGGGAGACAAGACAAAACACATTCGGTCAATCAGTCTCGTTGAACAACAAAAAAAAAATCCAGTTTCTCACCACACTGCCCCCCAAGGATCCTGTATCACCAGACAACTCATTTTTCTGAAGTCAACACATTGCCCTATGCTCCTGGAGTTTACCCTGCTCCTGGCCCTGTGCTGAGAGCTCACGGCTTACCAGAGTTTCTGTCTGGCCTGTGCCTTGCTGCCCCCAGGGATCGGACTGAGGCTGGAGAGAATGATTTACAGGAGGAAACAAAAAGTAGATAATGGCAGTAAGAAGCCCTCCCACCCACTTGTGAATTTCAGAGAGCTTTCATATCCAGGATCTCTCAACAGCCGCAGATAAGCACAGGATCCGTTGTTTGGTGCTGACCGTGAAGTTAGAATCACAACACTGCTCTACCCCAGCAGAACAGCGTATCTGAAATGGGGACTATGAACATTCATGTCCAAGGTGCTTGTAACTTATTATTCGGTTCTTTTGTCTGCAGGTCTAAAGCTTCCTTTGCCAGGGGAGATGGAAGTGGACTCTTGTATTTCCAAGGGAGTTACTGAGTCTTGTTTATTTTCCTCCTGCTCCTCTCATACAGTCCCAAGTTCGGAATAAAGAAAGCTGCTTATCTGAGAACACTTACCACGGCTCAGCTTGGTCCACGAATAAAAAGAGTCAGAAACAAATAATCGTGAACACTTTCTTGGGAATTCTCTTAAAGTCTCGAGCCAAAGTCTATGTCATTGTCTAGGCTGGAACGTGAGATTCATTTATGGATTTATTTCTGCCGCAGAAATCTCAATGCTTCTAGGATTTGGATGGCATTCTGGGGTGCAGTCTATGGAGGGAGAGGGGACAGAGGAAGAGACAACGCCAAAATGCATTACAATTTAGGCTGTGGTTCAGACAGTGTGTTCGGCTCCTTGTAGCCCTAGTCCCTTGAAAACCTTGGTGGAGCCAGAGATAAACCAGGGCACTGAAAGGACTTGAGGGTAGACCTGATGGGCTCCAGAATTGCCTTCCAGAGGCTGGCTGGGGTCTGAGTTCCTCTGACAGAGCAGAGAATCGGACTGTTTAGCTTGCAGTCCCCAGCCCTTCTTTAGCAGCCCCACGGATGCTCAGGCTCGTCTCAGAGGTTATTTGCTGTCACTGCTTCCAGGAACACTCTCCGCTGTACTGAGCCATTGGGAAAGGTTCCAGTTGCCATGCCCTCTACCCTGGCCAAGAAGAGAGTAGGATTTGCGTCACATGGCTTTACCGTCACGTGTTTCATACTGCAGAGGCTAAAGCTTCAGGGTCATGAGAAAGACCCCACCTCACCAGCTAAGGTCTTCCCTGGTGGCTCGGAAGAAGTGGTAAAGATTCCGCCTGCAATGCAGGAGATGTGCATTCGATCGTGGGTAGGGAAGATCTCCTGGAGGAGGAAATGGCAACCCACTCCAGTATTCTTGCCTGGGAAATCCTGTGGGCAGAGAAGGCTGGTGGGCTACGGTTCATGGGATCGCGAAAGAGTTGGACACGACTGAGTGACTAAACAACACTACCAGCTAAGAGTTGCCTGGGAGCCAGAGAGGGAAATTCCCCAATTTCCTATAGTTGTGAATCAGGACGCCTGTGCTGAAACGTACATCCCACTGCCTGAAACTCAGACTCACGAGTGACTCAGCAGTGCCTCACCTGAGCAGGGACAGAGGGCAAAAGGCTGGGAACACTGCAGGTTCAAGCCACGTTGGGGATGTTTGAATCCCGAGAGTGCTCTTTTTGAGATCATAGAACAGATTCCTCTAGGGCCCTCACAGTTCAGTTCACTTCAGCTGCTCAGTCGTGTCCGACTCTTTGTGACCCCATGGACTGCAGCATGCCAGGCTTCCCTGTCCATCACCAACTCCCGGAGCCTACTCAAACTCATGTCCATTGAGTCGGTGATGCCATCCAACCATCTCATCCTCTGTCGTCCCCTTCTCCTCCTGCCTTCAATCTTTCCCAGCATCAGGGTCTTTTCAAATGAGTCAGCTCTTCGCATCAGGTGGCCAAAGTATTGGAGTTTCAGCTTCAAAGCACCGTCACAGGGACTCATAAGATATTCTGATTCCTCAGACCAAGCAGATAAGGTATGTCTCAAGCAAAAGAGACCTCAGGGTGGCCTCTTGCCAGCTCTCATTGGAAGAGCCAGGAAGTTCCTCCTGATTTCTACCTTAATTCCCCTTGCTTCATCCCCTCTCACTGGTTCCTCAGTAGGGTGACGCAAGAGTTGGAACCATGCTGTGTTCACCATAGTATCAACAGTGTCCAGAGGCATAGGTAACTTAGAAAAATTTTAGCAACCAGTGCAGCACAGTCACAATGGACTCTGGTTAGGGTGCTGAACAGGATCCAGGAGGAAAGAGCTCTGGGCTTGAGTTCTAGTCTTGGCTCTGCGGCTAATTTACTATGTGACCTCAAGCAAACCACTTGACCTCTCTGGGCCTCAGTTTTCTCACCTTTAAAAAAGGGATATCTGGACTAGAGGTTGCAAAATCATATGCCAGCAGGATCAGGCAATTAAAGTAAATGAGTGAATCCAGTAGGGCGGGGTTGTCCTGACTGTTACATGTAGACTCCCTCTAAATGGGCAGCTGTTGCCTGATGGAGCTGCCGACCCAAGCTGTCCCAGGCATTCAACTCTTCAAGACATGCTAAGACTCTGGATGTTTTGTGAAATCTCCTGATGTTTAAGCAATTCTGTGGGTCAAGCAACATCTCTAATTCCCCCCTAGACCAGAGGATTTGAAGGGCCCTCCCAACTCAAATTTTCTGCTTCTAAAATATACGTCTTCCAGGGAATTCCCTGGTGGTCCAGTGGTTAGGACTCGAAGCTGTCACTGCTGTGTCCTCAGCTGTTCAATCCCTGGTCAGGGAACAATACCCTGCAGGCCATGCAAAGGAGCCAAAAAAAAAGGAAAAAAAAAAAAAGAAAGTGCCTTCCAAAGAAGATCACTAAGAAATCACCTTAGTTATGGTAATTTCAGCTACTGCAAAAGCGAGTGTCTGTGTGTGGACTCATGCTTTCAGCTTCTGGTTCCCCTCAAATGACACTCTCCTGGTGGTCTTCCCCTGCATCCCGCTTATATACCTGCAGGGGATTGTTTGTTTGGTTTCAGGAGTGCAGCCCTGGGCCAGATGGAAGGTACAGCTTGTCCAGTGAGCTCACCAGCAGTAATAGGCTGGCTGTGCCGATGAGATAGCCCTCCCCTTTCCCTGCATGAAGGTAAGAGTGGCCACAAGCAGTGGCTGATTCAGGTTCTGGACCTTGCTGCCTTTTCAGGCCTTTGCTGGCCGCGTCCCTAGGCTGAACTGGGACTAGGAATCCAGTCTGCATTATTACCAATCTGGAGCTCTCCAACCTAGCTATATTAGTTTGCTAGTTTCCAAATTAGTTTGCATTTGGAACAACGGAGCACAGACTGGGGGGCTTAGACCACAGAAACGTATTGTCTCACAGTTCTGGAGGCCAGAAGTTCAAAATCAGGGTCTCAGCAAGGCTGATTCCTTCTGAGGACTTCGAGGGAGGGAAGGGTCTGTCCCAGGCTTCTCTCCTTGGCTTGCAGATGGATGTCTCCTCGCTGTGTCTCCTCACATCCTCTTCCCTCAGTGTCTATTTGTCTCTATGTCCAAATTTCCCTTTTGTATAAGGACATCAGTCATATCTGATTAGGGCCCATTGTAATAACTGCATTTTAACTTGTTTAACTCTGTGAAGACCCTCTCTCCAAGTCAGAGTACATTCAGAGACACAAGGGGTTATCGGACCTTGACATCTGGATTTAGGGAACACGGTTCAGTCCATAACACTACTTCACCATGGTCTCTCACTCATTGCTTTAAACTCCAAAACCTAAGTACCCTGCTTGTGCCCCTTCTTACCTGTGACAGCCCAGTGCTGCAGCATCTGACGTGCTGGTACTCAGCTCACTGTACACACGCACTCTATATGAACTGAGGCTCTCTGCAGTGGGAAAGGGGAGGGGACGTTTATCGGACACCCATTAGGGGACATACAGGCCTTGAATTTCAGGTAATAGTAAGAGCTGTCTGCTGGTGGTCCAGTGGTTAAGAATCCACCTGCCAATGCAGGAGACACGGCTTTGAGCCCTGGTCTGGGGAGATCCCACACGCCCTGGAGTAACTAAGCCCGGATGCCAACGCTATTGAGCCCATGCACCACAGTTACTGAAGCCTGTGCTCCAGGGCCTATGCTCTGCAACAAGAGGCCGCCTCAGTGAGAAGCCACCACACTGAACAAAGAGTAGCCCCTGCTCACAACTAGAGAAAGCCCACATGCAGCAAAGAGGACCCAGCGCTGCAAATGGATAAAATAAACAATTCATTATAAATGACCCATTTATAACATCTTATAAGAATCATTCATAATAAATAAGTGAAAATATGTATTTAAAAATGAATAAATAAAAATTAATAGTAGGAGATGTCTGTTTATTCAGTGAGACACTGCCCCTATGGCACTTTTTATCTTCATATCAATAAAAATGTTATTCCCAACTGCAGTTGGGAAGTGCCAAGTATCATTCCAAGCACTTTATATGAAGTAATTTTTTGAATACTCACAATACCCTTTTGAGGTAGATATGATCATTTACATCCTTCTACAGATGGGCTTCCCTGGTGGCTCAGCTGGTAGAGAATCCGCCTGCAATGTGGGAGACCTGGGGTTTGATCTCTGGGTTGGGAAGATCCCCTGTGGAAGGGAAAGGCTACCCGCTCCAGTATTCTGGCCTGGAGAATTCCATGGACTATATAGTCTATGGGGTAGCAAAGAGTAGGAAAAGACTCAATGACTCTCACTTTTCACAGATAAGACACTGAAGCACGGACAGCTTAGGAAAACTTCCCCAAGTCTATAGTAACTGATGGAGTTGGATTTGAATCCCAATAGTTGGCTGCAGAGGCCATGCTTTTAATCATTACCAGATAGTATTTGGAAAAGGCAGGAGAGTTATTCTCATTGACTAGATGAGGAAATCAAAACCAAGCAGCTAAGGACCTCACTCAGGGTCACAGGGGTAAGGGGCAGAGTAGAAGCAGAATTCCTGCCCTGGAAGCCACAGGGCTTTCCTCCTGGGTCCCTTCCCCACACCCTGCTCCACTTACACAGGCCCACAGGTAATAAGGCCAACCCACAATCTCTAAACCCTTATTTGTAGTTAACTGTCTCCAGGCGTGCACGCTAAGTCGCTTCAGTTGTGTCCGACTCTCTCTGACCCCACGGACTGTAGCCAGCCAGGCTCCTCTGTCCATGGGATTCTCCAGGCAAGGATACTGGAGTGGGTTGCCATGCCCTCCTCCAGGGGATCTTCCCGACCCAAGGATTGAAGCCGTGTCTCATGTCTCCTGCCTTGGCAAGCGGATTCTTTACTACTAGCACCACTTCCATACCGAAGGGGTGATTATTGGGCAGAAGGGAAGGGAGGCCCCTTCTCGATTTAGAGCTAAATCTCGACTTAGGTTTCCTCGCAGTCGCTTCCAGTGCACAAGCCCACGAGCCCCAAGGGGTCAGGTCTAGACCTGAATCCTGGCGTTTACTTTCTCAGCCTGAACGAGAAGCAGGGCAGGGCGGTGGGGAAGGCGCTGCGAGGGCCTGGGCCTCCCAGGAACACAGAGTATCTTATTTCTCGCGACCCGCCAATCACGGACGTGGGGGCGGGCCCACACCTGGGAGGCGGGGCCACACCTGGGAGGCGGGGCCACACCTGGGAGGCGGGGCCACACCTGGGAGGCGGGGCCACACCTGGGAGGCGGGGCCGGACGGCGGAGGTGGGGGCCGCGGCGTCCCCGGGCGAGGCGCTGACGTGAGCCTGGCTCACCTGGGCCGGGCAGGTGAGGGCCGGCGCGGGGCGGGGAGAGGATCCCGCAGTCCCTACCAGCGCGCAGCCAGGCGTTGCTCGCCCTACGGATCGAGGAGCGCGGTGGCGGCGGGTGATCGTACCTGGGGACTTGGTTCGGAGGGACGTTCGCTTCTGGCAGCCGGATTGAAGACAGGTGGGAACGCCAAAGTCCGGAACTAGCTTGGGGAATGGAGGGCACGCCCGCTGGTGAAGGGTCCCCTCCAGAGCCTGCAGGGGTGAGGAGAGCTTGCTTAGGGACATCTGTGCGTCGGGCGATGTCCTCTAGGGCTGGATGCCTGTCCCTGTGACCCAGGTGGCTCCTGGATG
This sequence comes from Capricornis sumatraensis, assembly GCF_032405125.1. Classification (NCBI taxonomy): domain Eukaryota; kingdom Metazoa; phylum Chordata; class Mammalia; order Artiodactyla; family Bovidae; genus Capricornis; species Capricornis sumatraensis. The sequence continues at coordinate 80,721,201 of NC_091082.1, forward strand.
GTCAGTCCCAGCTTGGGATCGCCGGACCCTTCCCGACCCCTCGCTTCAGTCCACCTCCTTTGCCTCCCCGCCCAGCGGGAGTGCGCGGCTCCCAGCCTCCACCCACCCACCGTCGGGGCGCGCTAAGGCGCCTCCACCCCTCTGGTCCTACCGGCTCGCCGCTCCGCCGGCCCTCGCTGCCCAAAGAGGGGATTTCCCAGGCCGGCCGGCCGGCCCTCGGTCTTGGTGGGTGTTTTGGGAAATTGCGGGTCGGGGCAACCAGTAGCTTCGGCCAGTTTGTTTTCTCTGCTGGAATTTGTTTAGCACCGTCAGACCCCTCGCCCTGGGCCTGGGAGACACCCGTGGATTTCCAAGTAGCCAAACGAGGTGCTGCGGAGGGTGGCGCCGGGTGTGGCTGCTCTGGGGGTGAGGCTCTCTTCGCCTGAAGGGGCTGGAGGGCGGGTGTGGAGAAGTGGGGAAAGTCTTCCAGGCCGGGCTGGAAAGCAGGCCCGGGGTGCCACTGTTCACGGGGAGCCTGCTGTGTGGTAAAGGGGTCATCCCAACGTGACCCTGCTGTCTTGGTGGCTGTCAAAAGTGGAAGTCAGGAAGGGAGATGAAGAAGGTGCGTTTGAGCAGGGGTTGGTGAAGGCGGGGTGCCGACCCAGGACAGTACTTTAGGCTTAGATGTTTGTATAACACTTGACACCAGCACCCCATACAGGGTCGCTAGCTCTCTCCAGCCCCCAACTTCAATCAAGCAGGGAGGAAGGGCATAGGAATTATGGCTAGAGGCTCAGAATTTACCCATAAACAGGGCTGAACTAAATGGAGGAAAGACTGGGGAACTTGGAAGATGGCATTTCAGGTCCCTCCAGGAGGAGGGAGAAGAAAAGCAGGACCATTCCCTGAGGCCTGTCTGCAAGAAATGAGGGTGTGTGTGTTTTACTCTGAGCAAAATCATTGACAGCTGAGTCTCGGCTTCGGGGAGGCCGTGTTCCTGGAAAGTAGTCTGGGCAGGGGCTGCAGAGATGGCAGTGTGGGTGTTTCTAGGGGGCCTGTTCCCTGGATTGGGGGTGTGAGAGAGGACAGTTCATGCCCTGGGGAGGTTGAAAGCATCTGTGCTCAGGGCCCAGTGTGAGGGGAATTGATTGGGTTAGCATCTTTTTCTGTGTCTGGTTGAATACCTGTTGAAGACTCAGGCCTTGAATTCTCTAGCCTCTATAATGGCGGCTAGAGATAACAGAGCTGAATTCAACTAGCCTAGGGTTGTTCTGTGGGCCTTGGGATTTGGGTGGCAGGAGTGTTTTGAAAGAAAACTTTGGTTTAGGTGTGTTTAAGGGTGGGTGTCGTGCAGTCTCCTCCCTAAGCACTTTGTTGGCCCTCTGTGCTGCTTGTATCTTTGTCGATGTTTTTGGTTTACTCTGTTGGTGTACAGAAGAAGGGAGAGACTTGGAGGGCTGGGTGCAGTGGCAGGTTATGGTACAGCACACTCTGACTCAGAAGTATTGGGTCCAGGTCCCAGATAAAACACTTTGCTGTGCCTCAATTAACCCAGCTGTAAAATGGGGATGATAACAATACTACTTGTAGATCATGAAGATGAGGTCAGGCACATTAAGTAAAAGCGTACGTGAAAACTATAAAGCCTATGTAGATATAGAGGATTGTTGTTACCATGGTTTATATTAGCTGAAGGCCATCATCTTTTTTACCTCCCAGTGGCCAAGAAATGCGTTAGCTTCCTGTGGTTAAAAAAATATATATATATATATATATATATATATTACTTGTAGTGTTCTGTTTTTAAGTTATGAATCAAAACATGTCATTGTAGGAAAATGTGAATCATATAAAAGTATGTAGGGAAGCGTGAAAGTCACCCACAATCTTACCATCACTAAGGTAACTACTTAGGTAATGACTAAGAACTTCTTGTTGCATCGATATTTTATTTCTACCCCTTTTAAAAATTCTATGTGCATATATACACAAGTGCATGTTATGTTACAAGATGGAAGAGATACTATCCAGTCAATATTGTATGATGCCTTTTCCCTCTTAAGTACATGTAAACATTTTCCCAAATCCAATAGAAATTCTTCAGATGCCTCGATGTTAATAGCTGCTTGATACTGCAGCCTATGAATGTCTGATTAGCTGTTTTTCCCTGTTATTTTGGTTGCTTCCCAATTTTCCCTTTCTGCCTGTTTTTGTAGCCTTAGTTACTGGGTGGCAGGTGGAGATACTGGTCGGCTTTGAGAAGATGGGGAGGGTTAGCTGTGGTGGAGGTGGGGTAGGGAGGAGGAGGCTGGGCAGGGTTGCCCCTGCGTGCTGCCATCTTGAGAGAATGCTGAGAACACAGGGCTCTAGATCTTGATCATTGATCTCTGTGGGTGGCTACTTCTCCCTCCCCATCACTCTGTGTGCGGTTCCTTGTGTTGGCTTGCTTGCCTTCATTTTTTTCTCGATGTGCCGTGGATCAACTAGGAGGAACTCTCTTCTTCAAAGCCCGCAATCCTTCAAGGGGTGGATTTCACATGTCTGCCAGTCCTAGACACAGGACTGGCCATATTGTAATAAGTGTGTTAGTCGCTCAGTTGTGTCCAACTCTTTGTGACCCCATGGACTCTAGCCCGCCAGGCTCCTCTGCCCATGAGATTTCCCAGGCAAGGATACTGGAGTGGGTTGCCATTCCCATCTCCAGGGGATCTTCTTGACCCAGGGATCGAACCTGGGTCTCCCACGTTGCATGCAGATTCTTTATCTCCTGAGCCACCAGGGAACAGTATAGGAAGGCTGACCGTATTGCAATAGATCTTCTCAAAAGCCCCTCACTAGGTTGGACCCGTTTGCCACCCATTTCCAGTTCTCTCGGTTCTTCCTTCGACCCATCCCCCCCATCACCACAGGCCAGGACTGAGGAAGGGAAGGCTAGAACTTGCCCTGCGGAGGATATGCATTCCCTCCTTGTAAGGTAAATGTTTTCCGGGGTTTGATAGCTTGGTTTGCTGCCCTATGGAGCAACCTACACCAAGGCCAAGAACTTGGGGGTAGAGGGCACTTGAACACCCCATGCCACCTCTCCTGCCCACGGGGAGCTCTGCTCCCGGGGGTGGGGGGGTGGTTTCAGTTGCACGGCTTGGTAATTGGGTCAGAAGGCTCAGGTGAGGGCAGGTCCTGCTTTTCTCTTAAAGTGCCGGTGACCCAGCTGGGTTTGCGTTTTCCCGTTTGCTGTCAGGCTGGCCAGGGGAAAGAAGTGATGCATTAGGGGCCACCCCCTCAGCTAAGCTCCTCCGAGGGGGAGACTTAAGCTGACTCAACTGGTTTGATTTCTGAACCGCAACACCAGTGGGAATCTTTCTGGGTGGGAAGGTGACTTATTTATCTTCCTTTTCTCAGGTTCTTGTGGGGTTTGAGCAATTCCAGCGTGGATTTCTTCAGGCAGTCTGATGAAAACATTGTGTTTAGTTACTGACCTCGTGCTTGTCACGCAGTAGCTGATGAACAAATATTTGTTGAATGAATGTTGTTTTGCAGGCATCTCTTTCTCATCTGAAAATAAAAACAAAGTGAGATAAGAACACCGGAAAAAAAAAAAAAAAAGACTAAATGCAACATCCCAGGCAAGCAGTTCTCCAGGGATTGCTCTTTCCTGTAGACACCCAACTGGGACAGGCCTTTGTTTCCCCCGCTGGCACCAAATGTTATCTGCTAGGCTGTGCTGAGCCCTTCTATTTTTATGAGGATCAATTGCAAACTTTACCCAGGCTGGCTCCTGTAGCCAATCAGTTCCACTCACCCTCTGTGGGGGAGATAAACCGACCCAGGTAAGGAGGCTGTCCTAACAGCAGGGAGCGTGTCTCATGACTGTTTTTCGGACTTTAGGGTTAGGCACTGTGATATTTGATTATTCTGGGGCTTCTGAGCTTTACCAGACTCAGTTACAGAGCACGGGATTGTTCTAGGGATAACCAGCTCATACTCCCCTTCCCTTGTTTTTCTCCCCTGTACAGAACCTTTGGGTGGCCCAGAGAAAGGAAGCCTGACTTGAGGCCCAGCTCTCAGATTCCTGTGGATACACTGCCTGCTCATCTATGTGAGTGAGGACTTTGCAACCAGGACCCACCCCTTTGCCTACTTCTCTCTCATCACGATGCTGTCATTCCGTAGTTGTCTAAAAAGAGTGCGCGCTTCACGGTCTTGTCTATGCTTTGCTGTTTCCATAACTTTTTTCTTCCCTCTCCTGAGATGAGATTGAAAAGGGCAATTTCCCTTCTGTTCCCTTGGTACTTCAGGAAGGACTGTGTTCCAGCAGGGATGACATCATCTTTTTATTTTTCTGCCTCAGGATTTAAATAGAAGAAATGTGATCTACTTACATGATAAGTCTGATTTGGCTGGAGCATGAAAAATAAATGGCTTTGAAATAAGAATCAAAAGAACCTTTTAACCTCTTTTCTTTTCTTCCCCACCTGGCACAGTTTATTCCCATATTTAGTTTCTTTGCTGTAATCTAATGAAACTGTAGCTCTGTCATACGGGAACAGTGGCTGGGAACTTTTCCCAGGGGCTGGCCTAATTCTCCTCTCCCCACTTCTCCCCCCTCCCCCAAAGCGAGATCATGGCCCTCCACCCCCGCAGAGTTCGGCTGAAGCCCTGGCTGGTGGCCCAAGTGGATAGTGGCCTGTACCCAGGGCTCATCTGGCTACACAGGGACTCCAAACGCTTCCAGATCCCCTGGAAACATGCCACCCGGCACAGCCCCCAGCAAGAGGAGGAAAACACCATTTTCAAGGTAAAGGTCTTCTTTTACCATCTCGCTCGAAACGTTTTCCAGTTCTCAGGCCTTTTTGGGTTTTTGTTGTCTTGTTTTCAGTTTTGGCGTGAAGAAGGTACTAGATGCAAGATGCTGAGGCAGCAGAATGTTGTTGATGCGGGTCGGGGGACAGACTTAGCAGGCGTAGTGATTTCTCTTGTTGGGGCATGTCTCTTATTATGGTTGAGGCCGTTTATTCTTTCTCATCGGTCGAAGGTACTCAGCTCACATCCCAAGGGATGGCCTGTGTGACTGGCTATACTGTTAATTGCTTGTATGCTGAGGCTGTTTCTAGAGCTCTGGAGGGTCAGCCAGCAGTCAGTCTTTCGTTCACTCAAGGCTCTTGCTCTGGCCTGGAAATGGCTATCCAGACCCAGGCAGAACTACTGAGTGGCAGCAGGCTCCTAACAGCCTGTAGAATGGGTGTTGAGGGCCCCTGCAAGTTTCCTTTGAAATTAAAACATTTTGACTCATCCATCTATGCATGCATGCTCTGTTGTGTCTGACTTTTTGCGACCTCATGGACTATAGCCCTCCAGGAACCTCTGTTTATGGGATTTTTTCCAGGCAAGAGTATTGGAGTAGGTCACCATTTCCTCTTCCAGGGAATCTTCCCAACCCAGAGATCAAACCCCCGTCTCCTTCATTGGCAGGCAGGTTCTTTACCCCTGAGCCATCTTAAAAAATGAAAGGTGATTTAATTACAGGTTTTTATTCAACAAATGTTTTCTTAACTAAAGAATAGCTCAGATGTGAGAGTTATTTCGCTTAACGGAAAACAAGATTGAATCACGTGGCATGGTATAAAATGTGAGTGAAACCAAAATCTAAGACGGAAGTCAGTGAGAAGGTAGTTGTAGGAAGGGCTGTTATGTGGTTTGTAACTCTGGAACCTGTGCCTCCACTCCAGACCGACTTCTCTGTGCTGGTCAGTCTTCTCTCTCTTGAGTAACTTTAGTTCCTGCACCTCCAAAACACGGAGAAATGAGTTTCTCCATTTTTTCCCTGACTAGCAGCTGGAAGTCAAGTGAAATCCAGTGTCTATCCTGAACTTCTCAAGATTGATGTGTCAGGTTCTGGCTGAGATTGGGCCAGGAGAGGTGAACTCATACCTCAAGGGAGAGCCATCCCAGAACTGTTCTACTGGGTGTAGAGACAAGAGGTAGAGAAAAAATTGGCCTGTGAATACTTACAAAGTAAATCAGTGCTTTTAATTTAAAAATTTAATAACGATATAAAAGTGGTAAGGAAACCATCTGGAAACCAGCACCAATTATTGGAGCTGCCATCAGAGGAGGATGGGCCTGGTATGGCCTCTTTCCTTGGCTTGCAGCCAGACTTGCTGTTGAAGTGCCTGGTGGTGGCTGGCCATGGGGAAAGAGGCTGGTTCCCGAAGGTTCCACTCACGAGAATGTTCTGAATCCTTAGGGCTTGAGGAAAAGGTAGCTGTGGGCAGCTGCTCTGTCCTAGTTACATCTGTGCATCTGTTTGTGGCATGCTAAGGGGAAGTCTGGGTGTCAGGAGGAGAATGAGGGTGCCTTCACAGATCTCAAGCTCTGGCAGGCCTTTGGCAGGATAAGGGTGTCGAGGTGATGACCAGAATTAAGAGGGTGTCTGCTCCACACTCTAGGCGCATTATCTCACTTACTTCTCGACGATGCTGGAAGGAGGACATTCCCCTCCTATCGTAGATGTAAAAGCTGAATCTCACAGGGGCTATGTAACTTGCCCAAATCACATAGCCAATAAGTGGTGGGGCCAGGATTTGAACCCAGGCCTATCTGCTGCCCCCTCCATTATCAGACAGCCCCTTCTGACCAGGAACTGTGAGTGCTGGCTTCAGATCCTACTACCGTCACTCGCATGTGTGGTCTTGAACAAGTCACATAATCTCTTTAGGCTTCAACTTCCCCTTCAGTAAAATCGGGATAAAACCAGTCTTGCCTGTCTCACGAGATTGTTGTGAGAATTGAGTGAAATAAACCTCTAGAAAGGGACTCATAAATTGCTGTAAAAATGCAGAGACTGTGTCCATTTTTGGAAGAGAAATAGGGACCTGCCCGGTGACCAGAATCTCAGAATGGGTTTGAACACAGGTTGTTCATGAAGACAACGGCTGTCACGTGGTGGATACCACCCTCTGTTGCATCAGCCTCAGGTCCTCCACAGAGTCTGAATGGGCCCTGGGGGGTGGCTGTGCTGTGAGCAGAAAGGGCTCTGGGTTAGTCTGGCTGCTCTCCATGGAGGGGCAGGGATTCAGGGAGCCACAGAGATTTGCAGACCTGTGCCAAAGTCAGCACTGCCCAAGCCAGCTGAGTGGGGCCAGAGGGTGAGTGGACCTGGAGGTCAAACAAATGGAGGGGAAAACAGGGAGAGACAGCCGCCAGGCACCGCCAGGCGCAACTGGAGATAGGACTCTCTGGACACTGGGGGCCAGTGAGGTGGAGCTTTCTTACCGGGGGCTGGACGCAATGGAGCCTGCTACGCTGAGGGCAGCAGCCTTGTCAGCCCTCTTCACTTCATACCGCACAGCAAGGAGGGGAGCCCCCTCTGGCCCCAGAAGAGGGTAGGAAGAAATGAGTGAATTGGAGGAGAAGGATTTAGGTTGGCCATTGGAAGAAGCTTCCTCGTGACTGTGAGGCTCTGCAGGGAGAGACCAGAGTGCTCAGAGGACGGGGCAGAAAAACTCTGTCTGGGCTTGAGGAAGAAGTCCACAGTCAGGATCAGAGGCGGGGAGGTGGGACTGGACGAGCAACGGGCCCGGTCAGCTTGAACAGGCTGCCATGTGCTTCCCGATCTTGAGTCCTCAGCAGACGACACCCCCCTTTTCTGCACCAGGACGTACTACACAGCCCTGAAGAAAGCGCGGACATGGAGAATATGTTCGCGGTGGGGAAGGGCAGAGAGCCCATGAAGCAGACACGCTGATGCCTGTTAGACCTGGAAACTGAAAACCAGAGTGGCGAGGCCACAGGGGTTTTGGCCCAGGCCACCAGCCACTGGGGTTTCCAGAGAAATGTTCCCAATGTGGGAGTTTGGGGAAGTAGGGAAAGGCAGGCAGTGTGAGTTTATTAGGACTTGAGGCCCTCCACTGCCCGCTGAAGCGAGTTGAATTCTCAGAGTGCATGTCCTGCCCTCCTGCAGGCTATTTTAGTCCTAAAGGCACTTGGTTTCTGCAGTTATTTGTGCATCAGATTGAAGATGGAAGGGGAGGGAACAGCAAGACCACACTCTTCAAATCATACGCCATCTTCCTTTTTCTTGTTATATAAGCAACTCATGTCAAAAAAAAAAAGTAAAACAAAACAAAAAAAATTATCTGCAATCCTGCTTTCAAAGTTACCATTAGTATCTTAGTGTACATTTGTTTCAGATGTTTATTTATTTTCAGCCCTTCATTATGGCCATTGTAGTCACCAACTGGCACCAACGCTTGAGATAAGGCTCCTCTTTTCACAAGATTATATTTGCATCTGGTTTAATCTCACTCCGGCCCTCCTTCGCCTGGTCCTCCAAGGTGGTGTTTCCTGCTGCAGCCTCTCTACACTGGGGTTGGGATGATGGGGCGGACACGCGGGGCCATGTGTGTCTGTGTCTGCCTGCGGGAGGGTGGGCGCGCTTTGCAGTGTGTCTGGGTAACAGCAGGCATTCACTGCAGTTTCCTGTCCTTCAGGCCTGGGCTGTGGAGACAGGGAAGTACCAGGAAGGGGTGGATGACCCCGACCCAGCTAAATGGAAGGCCCAGCTCCGCTGTGCTCTCAACAAGAGCAGAGAGTTCAACCTCATGTATGATGGCACCAAGGAGGTGCCCATGAACCCAGTGAAGATATATCAAGTGTGTGACATCCCCCAGCCCCAGGGCTCGATCATTAACCCAGGTAAGGCCCCAGCTGCTGCGGAGAAGGTGGACAGTGTGCTGGGTTCCTGGCTAGACCCTTCAAGAGATAGTCGACTTGAAAATTGCCTCGCTTAGAATGTTTATGACTGCTGAACAAGAAATCTTGTCCCTAGAAAGGCTCAGAGAACAAAAGATATAAACTCAGCAAGGTGTTCCTACTCACTTATTGGAACACTAAAGCATTAGAAAATGGAGGGAGCATAGAGTTCTGTAAAAATAGCTTCTCTCTGGGCTCAACACTGAGAAGAGAGGCCAGATAGTTTAGAAGGAGGAGGGATTAAAACTTGGAAGGTCTGAGTTCTAAACCTAGTCCTTTTCACTTCGCTACCATGGGACTTTGAATCAAGTCCTTTGACCTTTTGAGCCTCAGTTTCTTTCATTATAAAACCCGGGCTCTCATCTTTCTTGCCTATTTCAAAGGCTATTCTAAGAGTCAATTAACATGACATTCTAAAAGCTCTTTTTAGATAAGTTCTCTTTATAAATGATGGTTGAATGTCATTGAATTTGTAGGGTAAGATCCAACTAAGAGCCAGATAATTTAGACTTGACCTCCAGTGAATCTAGGGAGGCCCTGCCATGAGGGAAGTTTCTGTCCTCACATTAAGTTTACAAAGGAGAGAAGCTGTGGTCCTTGAGTCCTTAAAAGGGATGTTAATGCATCAAAGTAAGTTTAGAGTAGAAGTTAGAAGTTTTCTAGAAGGGAATAGGGTGTGCAGCTCCTGGGTAGGGGAGGGAATGAGAGCTTACATTAGGGTTCTAGAGAAGGAGGTGGAAGGCGGGGTGAACAACTTCGGTCCCCCCACTTTGGCTAGGGCATTGGGGATGCACGCTGAACCCCAGGAGCCTCTGTGCTGGCAGTGGCTAGCTTGAACAGTGGGTCAGCTACCAGGATGACGGTGAAGAGTGAGCGGCTCGCTTGTGGGCTTGTGTGTCTGTTTTTCGGGAAGGATCCACTGGGTCTGCTCCTTGGGATGAGAAAGACAATGATGTGGATGAAGAAGATGAGGAAGATGAGCTGGACCAGTCACAGCACCACGTCCCCATTCAGGACACCTTCCCCTTCCTGAACATCAATGGTGAGAGGGGTGATGGAGGGGTGCGGAGGAGGAAGAGGAGGTAAGGGGCTTTCATTTTGCAACTGTTGACACCATATCCACTGCTGCCCTGGGAGCAGTGACCGGACCCTGTGGCCAGGTCGCCAGTCTGTTAGCAAGTAGGGGGTCATAGGCAAAGGAATTCCTAGGCCTGGTTATCCCAGTGGGGTGGCTTCTAGGCATAGAGAGCATCTTCTGAGTCTTAAGTGATAATTCAGAGAAATTAAAAAATGAAATTCATTCTCAATCGCACATACAAATACACCAGCTGTTATAACTTTTGCTGATTTCCTTCAGGTCAAAGTGCAGACATCATTTTCATGAATTGTAGGCCAATTCTTCTGCTGTTTGTCTTGGTATAAATTTTCTGTTACTCCCTTAACAGGGTCTTAGACTGTATCATGGGACCCTTGTGGCTTCTACAGCTCTTACTACTAGGCTCTGATAAAATTTATCTACTAGAGAGACTTTTATCTTTTTTTTTTAACCTTTTGAATTCAGCTTCCCATGAAAAATGAGTTGAGAGGTCTGAGGGTCACTGCTTGACAGAGCAGGTACTGCATTTTCTGTTGTACTGAGGATTCTCAAACACAGGGTGAATTGCTCTTCTGTAGCCGCTGCACTTGAACTTTCCACTGACATGTTCCTAGACATGTGACTTGCATTCAGTTGAGCAGCTTTTCACTGCCTATCTAAGTTCCATCTGGCTGTGTTCGCGACTCCATGGACTGTAGCCCACCAGGCTCCTCTGTCCATGGGATTCTTCAGACAAGAATACTGGAGTGGGTTGCCATGCCTCCTCCAGGGGATCTTCCCAATCCAGGGATTGAACCCGAATCTCTTATGTGTCCTGCATTGGCAGGCAAGTTGGTTTTTTGTTTTTTTTTTTTTTTTACCACTAGTGCTACCTGGCTGCTATGGGTCAAATGAGATAATTTTGCCACCTAGAAAATTCAGTATAGCAAGATGAGTCCTTTAGGATTTTGGAATACCCTACTCTAGATGATGCCCCTTCCTCGGAGAGTCAAGACATGACTCTTATCTACTTGTCTTCCTTCACTTACCCTGTCATTTATAACTTTGCAGCCAAGTGATGAGTAAAGACAGTCATCATAGAGCTCGCTCAAGCTAATATTGCCACAGATACATTCCCATTTAGTGAAATTTTAAGATTTGGACATTTGGAAACGTGAGATCCTTTCCCAAATCCTTGGCTGACTCATTCTGTTCTTCTCACCCCTTAAAAGGATACAACTCATTTCCAGGATATATATACTTTTTTTTTTTAGCTATTAAAAAAATTATTTTTCTGATTTCCTATTTCTTTTCATGTCTTATTAAAGATTCTGTTTCGTGGCCCTATGTTACGGGCCACCTTGGATCCTTTATGGAAACATTTGAACATATATTAAAAACAAAAGTAAAATGGGTACATAGATATAACCAGACTTGTACACAAAGGATCAAAGAAACATTAGCCTCTGTGATTTCAGAGCTGTTGGGCAGAGAAAGAAGAATTGTTGAAGAATAGATGCATAAAAGGTGAGGTTAGGAGGAGAAATCTGAAAACTTTGGAGTGAGCCAACTTTGACAATAGCAGGGAAATAGGATGGGTTTTTCATTCTCTCAAGTTCTTTTCACTTTGCTACTATGGGACTTAAAATCAAGTCCTTTGACCTTTTGAGCCTCAGTTTCTTTAATTGGATACTTTGGAATAAATAATACTCCTACATGGTGTAAATTCATAATGATACAAAAAGGAAATCAGCTGAAAGATTTTCCTTCCATCCTTTCTCTAAACAGTTCCTTTCCTGGAGGAGACAGATCTTACCAGTTTCTTGAGTATCCTTTTAGAAGTATTCATGCATATAAAGTATTTGTTTGTTTTTAAATGAATTTCTGTGTATTAACACTCAAAGTTAATCAACCAGTTTAGTTGAGTTCATTTTACAGAAGACAACCAGCTTCTATTTAATTGCTGGGCCCAAATTTTGCAACAGGGAACCTCACATTCATACCCATTCTAATTTAATCCCAGAGAAAACTCACTTGTCTTTTGAAGTGAAGTGAAGTTGCTCAGTCGTGTCCGACTCTTTGCAACCCCGTGGACTGTAGCCCACTAGGCTACTCCGTCCATGGGATTCTCCAGGCAAGAATACTGGAGTGGGTTACCATTTCCTTCTGCAGGGGATCTTCCTGACCCAGGGATCGAACCCAGGTCTCCCACATTGCTGGCAGACGCTTTAACCTCTGAGCCACCAGGGGAAGCCCACTTGTCTGTTAGTCATCAGCAAATGTATGTTGTCAGAATTATGAGTCGGATGCAGAAATAACAAGATTAGGAAGCAGAAACAGGAGAACCTTGTTTCTCTTTGGTGTTTGTTGGGGAAATTATTGATGGGCTGCTGCAATGAGTTGTGGTCTAGTGTTGGACCTTTAAGGTTTTAAAGCCTCCGACCCAGGTGGTATGCATGAGAGGGACCCTGCCAGCTCACCCACAGCCTTCTGTTTTAGGTTCTCCCATAGCACCAGGCAGTGTGGGCAACTGCAGTGTGGGCAACTGCAGCCCTGAAGCAGTGTGGCCCAAAACAGAACCTCTGGAGATGGAAGTGCCCCAGGCACCTATACAGCCTTTCTATAGCTCTCCAGAGCTGTGGATCAGCTCACTCCCAAGTAAGTAAGCCTTGGTTTCCTAACTGGATCTTCAGCTCCTATTATAGTCCATTTCCTGCCCCACCTTCTGCCTCCATTTCTTTGCCTTGTATAGAATAGTCCCCCAGGCAGCCTCTGTGTCTGGTTCCTGGCTGGCTGATGAGTCACTGGGGAAGAAGTAAAGAAACATTAGCCCATACTTGCTTGCCCAAGGAGATGCTCTGATTGGCTGCTGTGCAGCTCTGCGTTGCTCACCTCTTAGGTGGGTGGAAGGTCTGGGTTTATCAGTTTGCCTAGGGTATTTGGGGACCAGGTTAGTTGTAGGATAGGGAGGTTAATGACTGTGGATTTGGTCAAGGAGGCTCTTGGGTTCCGAGGGGCTTTAGGATCCAGAGAATATCTCTTTCTGAATTGTGCACAAATCCATCTCAGTGAAGAATCGATGTCCTCCCTCTCCCTTTCACAATACACACGGTGGGGGTGGGGGGCGGGGGGACTATCATTTTGTCCAAGAGGCTGATAGCTTTGATAAGACCAGTAGCTTTCAATAGACATTTACTGAGTGAAAATTTACTTTGCTGTGAACTGTGTCCTTTTGTGATGTGTTATTAGAACAGGTCGACCGTGTGTGCTCATCTGTGTACTTTTCAGAAAGATGGCTTGGTACTTTTTATTGTCTCTCTGGTTTCTTTAAACAGTGAGTCAAAAATGATAACACAAACCAGATGCTGCCTTAGTTTTTTCAGCTCCTTCCAACGCCTATTGATGTAAAGACTCAGTACAAAATGGGGAGACTAGGACCCGGAACTTTGGTTGGAGGAATTCTCGCTCTTAGGGAGTGGAGATTGAACCTAGATAGTACAGATGGACTTTGAACTGTTTGCTTCAAGGCAGCCTTTCGAGGGAATACTCCCAGGATATGTTGATGTCTCCCTGTGTGGCAGGAAGGATAACTATGCCAGTGGCCTTCCTGGATGCTGGCTGAAAGGTGGCTTGATCCTAATGGACTTGCACGAGTCTTAGGTGTGGACAGACAGAGCAGTGGAGCAGGACTCTCACTGTCCCGTCTTACGTTGCAGTGACTGACCTGGACATCAAGTTTCAGTACCGTGGGAAGGAGTACGGGCAGACCATGACCGTGAGCAACCCTCAAGGCTGCCGGCTCTTCTATGGGGACCTGGGTCCCATGCCTGACCAGGAGGAGCTCTTTGGTCCCGTCAGCCTGGAACAGGTCAAGTTCCCGGGGCCAGAGCACATCACCAATGAGAAGCAGAAGCTGTTCACCAGCAAGCTGCTAGACGTCATGGATAGAGGACTGATTCTGGAGGTCAGCGGGCACGCCATCTATGCCATCAGGCTGTGCCAGTGCAAGGTGTACTGGTCTGGGCCATGTGCCCCATCACTTGTTGCCCCCAACCTGATTGAGAGACAAAAGAAGGTCAAACTGTTTTGTCTGGAAACGTTCCTGAGTGGTGAGTCTTTTTTTCAGAGGAATGATGGGTGGGAACAGCTCCCTGCAAGTATGTCTTCCTCCTTCCTGCCCCGCCTCTCCTGGCTCTGCAAAGATCTTAAGGAAACAGTTTCTTCAGCAAGAAGTCAAGGTAGAAGAGAACCTTGATTCTGAAAAATAAAGGTGACCAGGGCAGAAGGATGTTCCACTCCAAAGCTATATATGTGAAGCCAGTTTTAGGTTGGTTGTGGTACCTTTGTTGGCAGAAGAGGGAGACAGCCTTTCATTGCTCCCCAGAGTCCACCAACTTATTTATCCTTCACTTTAGAAGGTGACGCTACTCATCATAATTGGTTAAACATATAGTCTTTTCGTTTGGGACATATTTGAGTGGCAAATTCAAGCAGGTATATTTCAGGAGAGGAATGAGATGTAAATTTTCCAATGTGATTTGAACCCCAAGTCTAGTTTAAGTGGTGTCCGAGAAAACCCTCTGAAATGATGAAAATCTTCTATATTTGTGTTGTTTGGTATGTTAGTCACTAGCCACATGTGGCTGTTGAGTATGTAGATGTTTCTAATGTGATTAAGGAACCATTTACTTTTAATGAATTTAAATGCAGTAGCCACATGTGGCAAGTGGCTACTATACCAGACAACATAACATAAAAGCTGGTATTTACTGAGTGGATATGGAATGACCCAGTACACCAAACTGCCCTTCCATATTCTACAGATCTCATTGCCCACCAGAAAGGACAGATAGAGAAGCAGCCACCATTTGAGATCTACTTATGCTTTGGGGAAGAATGGCCAGATGGGAAACCCCAGGAAAGGAAACTCATCTTGGTTCAGGTGAGGAGATAATTGTCAACAACTCTTTGCCTTTTTATCAGTGCTTTAGCCCATAGGTCTGGGGTTGAGCCCTGAATTGAGGTATCCATCAGCCTGTGTGGATTTTAATCCTATTAGACGGAATAGCAACAAAGTTTTGTATATTGTACAGTAGAACCAGGCTGGAGTATAGAGGGTCCTCAAGGCAAATTACTGATTCACGGGAGACTTTGTTTTCTCACTGACTTGAGAGTCTTGCAGAGCCTAATAGGATATGACTCTGCAGCTCTTTTAGAAGTCTTTTGAGCTACTTTAAGGACATATTCTGGAAAGTGACAGCAAGACCACTTGGGTTTGGCTGTGGATTGTGCAACAGGATAGGCGACAGATGAAATCTGAGTAAGAGTCTTTGTCAATAAGCAGCTATTTATTTAGGTATGTGATGTGATGCTGCCTCTCGGTTCTTTACCTTCATCTGAACCAAATTCTAAAGTGAACCTTGGCAGGATAGTCCAGAGAGATGAAAGCATATTCTGTGTCTAGACATTAAAGTTGGGGACGTCCCTATGGTCTCACTAGTCCTTCCTTCAATCTTAGGTCCCTCCTGCTGGTTTGTTTTTTTTTTTTCTTTCTGTGAACTTTTTTCTCAGAGGATACCTGTGTGCTCTGTGTCCTGAGCAGGTCATTCCGGTGGTGGCTCGGATGATCTATGAGATGTTTTCTGGTGACTTCACACGATCCTTTGACAGTGGCAGTGTCCGCCTGCAGATCTCAACTCCAGACATCAAGGATAACATCGTTGCCCAGCTGAAGCAGCTGTACCGCATCCTGCAAACCCAGGAAAGCTGGCAGCCTATGCAGCCTGCCCCCAGCATGCAACTGCCTGCTGCCCTGCCAACCCAGTAATCATGAATACCATCTTCCTTTTTTTTTTTTACAATATTGTACATATGAATATTTTTTATTTTCAGATTTAACCAGCTTTCAAGCCTTTCTTTTTCTAACAATATTAGTAGTCTCTGACTCTCCAAGTATGTCTAGCTTTTAAAGTTGATTTAATTTATGAAAAAAATCACCCTTCATACTTTCCTCTTCTTCTTTAAACCTCCCAAGGTAGTGTAATGTAGTATCAATAGAAGGAGATTTAGCCTGGAGTCTGGACAACAGGGTTCTAACTGCAGCTTTGCTTCCAGTGGGGTGACATTGAACCAAGTCATTTAACCTCTGGGCTTCATATTTGTTACTGTAAAGTGAAGGAATTAGAATGATGCCTGAAATAATGCCAGCTTTAAGACTCTGACTTGATGACTTCATTCTATTTGTACAAGGCAAAACTGCTTGGAACAGAACCCTTCTGCCTTGTTCTTGCGCTTTTTTTTTTTTTTTTTGCTTTCATTAAAGTCCCCTGAAGCACTGATTTGTCCAGGATTGATCTCCGTTTGACCTGTTATGCTAGTATAGTAGGCTGGTTCCCTGATGGGGGAAGAGGGAGGGAGGGGTGCCAGCTGGTTGCTTAGGAACTAAGCTTGATATCTAAATAGAAATAGGTGCCAAAGTCTGAAAGTCACCCAGCCTGTGGAGTAAAAGCTCACAAATTGAGCTTCTCAAAGGAAGCTGTTGACATAGAAAAAGGTTAGGGATTCTGTGGTCAGGTGTTCAACTTGCTACCACTCAAATACAGGCATACCTTGGCGGTATTGCCAGGCTAGTTCCAAACCACCACAATAAAGTGAGTATTGCCATAAAGCAAGTCATACAGATCTTTTGGTTTCCCAAGGCATATAAAAGTTATGTTTACATTATGCCACAGTGTAAGTGTGCAATAGCATAGCAGTATATCTAAAAATACAAATGTGCGTACCTTAACTAAAAGTAGATTGTTAAAAAATAGTAACCATCATCTGAGTCTCCAGTGAGTCATAAAGTTTTTGCAGTCGTTAAATTGAAGATCACTTATCACAGATCACCGTAACAAAAAAAAGAAGTTTAAGTATTGTGAGAATTACCAAAACATCACACATAGACATGAAGTGAGCAAATACTGTTGGAAAATGGTGCCACTAGTCTTGTTTGATGCAGGGTTGCCACAAACCTTCGACTTGTAAAACACAGTATCTGCAAAGTGCAATAAAGCAAAAGCACAGTAATAAAATGAGGTATGTCTGTACCACTCTGTGTGTGTGTGAGAGAGAGATGAGAGTCTATGACTCAGTGAGAGCCTTCAGAGAGGATAAAGCTCCCTTGTTCTTCTTTCCCTTCTTTGAGGAAGACCTGAGACTGGCCCACAAACGCCTCTGACTACAGAAGGGACAAGGACAGTTCCTCTGTGCATGGAGATGTTTTCCTCTCATTTGGCGTTTTTGCAGTTGGGAAAAACAGGGTGTTGAATATGTTAAGGGCAGCGTGAAGAAGGCCTGGGCAGTGCTTTTCTGGAAAAGATTCACATAATACAAACCTGCACGTTTCCCTCCTGGGTGGAGGTAGGTGGGTTTGAACAATCAAGGCGAAGAGTGGTGCGGAACATTGCAGCCGCGGCTGCCACAAACTGGTATTCGCTTTTACTTTGTCCTTGACCCTTTTACTCTTTTTACGGTGAAATTCTACATAATTTAAACTCCACGCCCCAAATGGTAAACAAGAAGCTAGTCTCTGGTTGCAGGCCCCAATCCTCCTGAATGCTGATGCCTATTTTGGGCCATATCGTATTAAGCAAGTCCATGTCTGCCCTGCTATCCTTAAAGCCACCTCCTACTTGCTACTGAAGTTGAGCCAGCTAAAAAGTTGGGCTAGCTTTATTTCAAAAACCATAACCCCCCTCAATTACAAGTTGCAATGGCACTTGTTTATTTGGAATGCTTAAGCTGTGGTTTTCGGGTCTCTAAGGGACCTAGTAGGTCTAAAACTAAAGTATGACCAAGAGAAATCTGAGTGCTCAATTGAAAGCAGAAGTTGGGCTTCTAGAGACCAGGAAATATGTAAGGTATAGAAATTTTATACTTTGGGAGCATTTGAGTGGGTGAAGTGAGGGATTTGGAATTGACATCTGGCTGCCTCTGTGTCTGCATAGTTCAAAGTTAAAAAAAAAAAAAATCCACAGTAAATACATTGGGAGGACAACTGTTGGATCTGGGCTGGGCCTGTCCCCTTTTTCTATGTGATGCTTACAGGCTGCCTATCTGGATGAGGGCCCAGAAAATGTGAGCTGGCAAAGGGTGTAGAGCATAGTGTTTAGGTGCCAAGAAAGACTGAACTTTTAGTATGTGACTGTAATGAAAAGCTTATGAATATGTCAGAGGAATGAATGAGTGGTTTTATGAGGCCTTAACCCAGTAGCAGAGTTGGTTGTTTATCCTTTGCAGAAGGCTGGGAGTGCGTGCAGGGCTGCCACTGGTCTCCCTCAGTGTTTCCTCTCTGGCGCTGCTGCCGGGTGTCCCTTCTTGGAGACTCAGTCCACTATCTCTTCGGTTGCTCCACCACATGCTCCCTTGGTGTTTTCTACTTCTGTGCCTTCAGGCGCTGTCACCAGCGTTTTGCTTTCTTCACTGTCCACCCTTCTCCCCATTGGGTTGGCCACAGTCTGGATCTGCACGTCCTGTTCAAAAGCAGACTCTGGAACTGCCTGAATGTAGTCTGGGACACGAACCACATCATATTGATAAGCAAAACAAAAAAGAACATTTCTTCCCTCCCAACCTTGAGGTGAAATGGCACATGAAGATTTGTCATGGCGTCTCACTGGGGGAAAAAACCCCCAAAACTAGTTGTTGGTATAAATGAGAGGTCAAATGTTGGATCTGGGCTGGTCCCTTGTCATATAATTAGGTCCCTGGCTCTATGTCCTCAGAGCACCCTACACTTATCTTTCAGAATAATCAATTCCCTTGTAATTGCTCAGTATCTGTGTCCTGCATGACTGCAAACTTGCTGGAGGTAAGGACTGGGTGTCTTGGACTGTGATGCCAGTCCCAGCAGAGTACCTGGTACATAGTATGTTCCCAGATATTTGTTAGAATAAATGAATGAACTACATAAGTCTCTCCTTTTAGAGACTGATTGCTAACTACTACGGGAAAATAAACGCAGGGAGGGAAAAAATTCTAAAATTAGTTTCTACTCTGCTTCTGACTCCCTCTGAGCTAAGAACATTAAAATGGGAGCCCTATAAGCCGGTCCTCCTTCCAAGCTGGCCACGCCTCCACTCCACAGTGGTCTCTCGTCACAGTCTGAAGACCCAAGGTACAGCCAGGAGTGAAACTTCCAGGTTAGGTGCCCGCAGTTCCCTTTAGCCTCTGCTGTGCTCATGTATCAACAAGTTTGGGCCATCTCTTTAGATATGAATTTTTCCCAAGAAATTATTCCCCTTTGTGGTATGGGTCATATCGCTGGTAAACCTTTCAGTGAAATAACGTTTTCTTCTTAATGACCTGATTGAAAAGCTTCTCCATCTCTCTCATTTCTCATGTGAAGTCAGCAAACGGAATTCCAGCAAACGGAAACTCCACGAAGGTGGGTTTCTTGGTCTGCTTCCTTAGCTGCCAATACCTCCAGGGCCTAGAAGCATACATAGCACACAGCTGTTCGGAGCGAAAACACTCATGCCCTTCACGCCCTATTTAGAGATGACGAACCTTGGCCAGGACACTTGTCCACCCACTTCTTGGAATTCAGCCTTTCAGATTCAGGGCTTAGGCAGGTCAGAGTGAAAAAAAGCTTTGCAGCACAGCACCACCTAAGTAAAAATCTGTAAAGCACGTCGCTAATCTTGAGATGTTTCGTTTGGAAAGTGAGTCTCTCCATAAACAAATCAAACGGTGTTCCGGCGCGCGTGCTCCGCTTCTGTCCTCCGGGTCAGGTGGGACACTGGACTTAATAATACACAACGTGGGGAAGCGGCGGGGCGCTGGGAGAGGCGGCGGACGACGAGCTTGACGCGCCGGCTTTCCTCCACTCCTCCCCTTTCCGTTCCTACGCTGACGGGTGGGGCCAACGCCTCTCTGGCCGGAAAGGGCTGGGCCTCAGGCGCCCACACTTCCGGCTGGGTGTTCTAACGCGAGGCGCGGGAGCCGAATGGGTGACGTCAGGGAATGGGGCGGAGCTAGGGTTGTGTCGGGCATGCGCAATAGGCCGACTTCGCCGACTTGGGGGCCCCCCAGGCAGTGAGGGACGATCACATGCTGAGAAGACTTTCCAGTTTTGTTGCTGCTGAGGGCTCGGGTCTCACGGCCTTCCTGCCAAGGGGCAGGAAACTGGAAGGAGTTCCTGAGCCCGCGAGCCTGCAGCGGAAGTAGAAGAACGTAGGTATCAGTATGTGTGAGAGACAACTCTGCCTCATTTAACAAGTCAGGATGCTATATTCACGAAACGGCGTGGGGGTTGAGGTGAGCCCATCGTCCCGGAGTCCGAAAATGTCCATTAGTAGGGGAAGGCGGGACTGTCAGAAGTTAAATTACAACCTTCTTGCAATTCTAGCTGGTTTCATTTGTTTACTTTTATGTCTCGGTGAGATGCTTGGTGGCTTCCCAGTTGGCTGCCAGTGCCTGGAGGAGGGCGGGGCAAGCCACTCCAGTGTTCTTGTTAGGAGAATCCCATGCACAGAGGAACCTGGCGGGCTACAGTCCATGGGGTCTAAAGAGTCGGACCGGACGGAGCAGGCACGCAGCGAGATGGTTGGTGGGCCACATTCTAGTGTGGGTTTAATTAGATTGCTTTTCTTACAGCTGTTCTTGGCTGGAAGAGAAGGAGGAGTTGGAAATGAAAAAAGAGTGCCTTTGAAACCCAGAGCTTTCCTCAGAAGGCAGTTTCGGGTGAAATGCTCAGAATTTTTCTCAAATCTGCTCTCTCTCTTCTCTGCCCCAAGCTCCCTTAAGTTTGAAGCAGAGAAAGTAAAATTACAGCAAGTCAAACTTAGGATGGACAGCAGTTACAATATAAATCTAACGATAGGCCAGAAAGACGCAGGAATTTGGGACTGATGGAGACTCAAGTCAACGAGTAAATCAAGTAGCGTTGGTGACCCTGTCTTGTCTGGGCGGGGTTAGCATTCCAAAGCAGAGGGGAAAATGACCTCTGGAAGATGCTCTAAGACTTAAGGAAAAGCTGTTGGCAGCTTTCCTGCCGTGTCACTGGCTGGTGTTAATAATCCCCTGCTTTGTTTTTAGGCCCTTCTTCAAGTGTCTGGAGGTCAGAGAAGCAGCCGAGGGGAGGGAACTGTGACTAGTTAAGAAGGCCTGCTTACTGTCGCTACCAGATCTCATGTCAACACCAAGTCCTCAGCTGCTGGTGGCAGCTGCTCAGCAGACCCTGGGCATGGGAAAGAGACGGGGCCCTCCCAGAGCCATCTGTCTTCATCTCGCTGGAGAGGTGCTGGCTGTGGCCAGGGGACTGAAGCCAGCTCTGCTGTACGACTGCAGCTCTGCAGGGGCAGCCAAAATCCAGAGCTACCTGGAGAAGCTGCGGGGCCTGGGTTTCCCGACTGAGGGGCTTCACGTCCTTGAGATTGCAGAGAACAGCCTGATTGTCCATCCTGAGCATGTGTGTCGACATTTGGAGCAGGTGCTGCTTGGTAGTGTAGCCTTTGTGGATGTTTCTGGCTCTCAACCTTACCCTTCCGTCTGCTCCCTGGACCAGCTTCAGGACTTGAAGGCCCTCGTGGCGGAGATCATCACACATTTGCAGGGGCTGCAGAGGGACCGATCCCTGGCAGTCTCCTGCAGCAGGCTTTGTTCCTCGGCCTGGAATCTCTGTACTGTGTTTGGGATCCTCCTGGGCTATCCTGTTCCCTATACTTTTCACGAGAACCAAGTAGAGGACAACTGTTTAGCCCAGACTCCACTACGAATGTTCACTGCCCGGATCTCATGGCTGTGCTGTCAACCACCAGTCTTGCTGTATTCCTTTAGTGTGCCAGAGAGCCTGTTCCTGTCCTTGAGGGACATTTTAAATACTTGGGAGAAGGACCTTAGAACTCGATGTAGGACTCAAAATGACTTTGCTGACCTCAGCATCTCTTCTGAGATAGTCACACTGCCGGCCGTGGCCCTCTGACTTTAACTTTTCCCATGTGGAAGGTGCTTGGTAAATGATCAGCTGTAGGTCAGGGATGGCAAATGGGAATCATTTCAAGTGCCAATTGCGAGTATCTCGAGGACACTAGGGAAGAATACTGTAATCCATTTATCATTTCTGTGCTGAACTGTACTAGGGAGAGTAGACCGGGATGCTTCAGGAATAAACAGAGTTCTTCGGGACAGACCATCAGGTGAAATTTATTTGTTTATTTTTACAGCAGGTTAAAAAAATAGTCAAAAATCTTAGTTGTGTTGGGAAAACCCAGACCTTAAAGTACCCAAACCTGAGTTCTTTGGTTTTTTTTTTGAGTTCCTTGTTCCTGATTTTCACCCAGGGCAGCTGTCACCAGTTAGAGCATCAAGCTGTCCTTATTGGCCAGCATCACTGCCACTGCTATAGCAATCAGCGCCATCAGCATCAGGAGCCATTGGCCGCATTGTCTCTGTGAGGAGGGAAGGGGAGAAAAGAGAAAGAGGACATGGGTTGGTCAGAGAAGATACAGGTGAAAATAATCTTCCTCCTTCCCCTTCTAGCCCAGTAGGAAACCTTGGGTTGGTGGAGGAGAGAAAGCTTTTTATATCACTGTCTGTCACTTTGCCACCTCTCTTGGGATAAAATCACTTTACCAAAGGTCAATGCACCAGCAAACCACAGCCAGCAGGGGCCAGGTACTTAAAAACTGATAGAAGTCAAACGTGGAGAACAATTGAGCAAAATTATATTATTCTCTGTTTATATTCCTCTTGCTTTCTTCACTCTGTTCTTGCCACTGCGCTCAAAATAGACTGAAAGTACACCATTTCAGACTTTAGCGAGTAGTAAGTTTTTCCCTTCAGGCTCAAGAGTTCCATGAAAATTGGGCTTGGAGGCATGAGCCAGTGTTTCTATTCATGGTTGCTATACTGTCGTACAGTGTAAACCAAGCTGAACAGAGCAGGCCAGTCAGATGTTGGCAGGGGCTGGGCAATTTTACGGGCAAGGTTTGGGGGAGGGAGGGAGCATCCCGCCATCATCTCGGGCTCTGTGGGAGGTTAGACTCTTACTCTGGGGGGCGGCTGTTGGCTCTGACTGAGCTCTTCTCGACAGTGCTGCAGCTTACGCAGGCAGGAGAGGTACTCGTCACTGAGGTTGTCTAGTTCAGAATGCAGTTCTCTGCACTGTGAGGGAGAACACCACCAAGGTCATCACCACAGTTCTGGCGGGGACAGAGCCCAGGTAGGGGAGAAGGCCCTGTGTAAGCTACCTTGTCATTCATTGGTCATTTTCACCGCCATCCTCCCGTCCCAGCCTTTGTCAGAGCTTTCAGTTTGGCTTTCGACAGTCTTGCCTAGCTTATTTATCCATAATGTGTTCATTTAAATGCATATTTTACATTAATGCATATTATCTATGTCATATATAATGCGTATTGTAATATTATGTACTATACGTGTAAGTACATGTGATAGTTGTGTGTGATAGTTGTGCAAGTGCTTTCTAAATAGGAACACACAAAAGGGAAGTTCCTACAGTACAGATGACCTGGAAGTGATCTTAGCGCAGGCCTCTTTTGAGGGGAACGAGTTGCATGTGAATACTTCCGGACATATGTATTTTGTGAGTATGTAGGTAGGAAGAGTTTTGTTATTTAAAAGACAAAACTAAAACTAAACTAAAACAAAACTAAAACCCTGTATAAAGTTTTAAGATACTCATTGTACAACAGAGTTTGAGGAGTTAATGTGTTTATTAAATGTGTTTGAGTTTAGGTTGACTTTCTGAAAAGTAACTCTAGTAAAACCTTGAATAAAGATTGGTATAAAGAAGGAAAAGATTGACAAGCTGAAAGTGAAGACGTTTTTATACAGGCAAAGGAATACCTACAGGCATCTAATCACAACTTCAGCTCTGAAATACCTGCTGTCTGACTGACTTCCAGCAGTTTCCCTGTCACTGGAGGATGAGTCCCTCCTGTCTGAGGTCACCACCTCACCTCCTTTTCCTTGGCCAGAAGCTGCAGAGTTTTCTTCTGGAGCTCGTCTCTGAAATCCAAGTCTTGCTCCTTCCCTGGACCTTCTGGGTCCACTTCGTTATGGGAGGGCTTTGGGCTCCTCACAGGCAAAGCCTGATCTAAAAAAGCAGCCAGATTCTCAATGACAGTGCGGCCCACACCTCTGAGGAAGGGTCCTGACACCGAGAGAAACTTCTGGGGAGAGGGAAGAGGACTGGGGGAACAAGGAAGAGCCTGTCGCTGGCCACGCTGCGTGGCTGGCGGTGCTTTGATTTTTAAAGAACTCTCATTGGGATCATGCTCAGCCTGGACAGAGAGCTGGAATTGGAGCCCCTGGAGGGCAAGGTTGGTATCTTTTCTCTGCATCGTTAGTCCTGCGTAATGCCAGATACTTTTAGACAATGCTTTTTTCGTGTCTTTGGTTGCATGTCACATCTTTTAGTCTGGTGGGTTTGCTGGATGCTCCAGTATAACTCCATTTTCCTTCTGTCCTTGTTTCAAAATGACGAGAATGGTAATCATAACCTAGAATTCATCTTCATGTAGTTAAAGCTGGTTGTTCAGCCCCTTGGCAGTCTGCATCTTGGTGAAGAGAGCCCTGGACTGGGAGTCAGAAATTCTGGATTGTTGTCATAGCTGTAGCCTTAATTTGTACGACCAACTACCTTCGTTTACCTTCATTTTCTTACCCATCCTATTTGGGCATAATGCTTCCTGCTTTATGTTTTACCCAGTGATTGTGATGAGAAAACAAATGGCCACATGCAGGGAGTAAGGGAGGAGCTTTCGCCCTCTCCAGATGTTTGGTGAGTTCTCAGAAAGCTGAGGCAGCAGACTTGAGGGCTGAGAGTGAGGTGACTGTTGTATGTGACATGGTTTCTACCTGGGGAGTTGGATCTGGTTTGGAAAGTCAAGGGTAAAAATTGACATAAAATTGTGAGTTCAAAATCAATTTATTGAAATGTTCAGTACAGATGTGTGTTTTCAGAGGGAATAGAAATCCTTTCCATAGTTTATATACCTCTCAGGATAGGAGGTTAACTAGCTAAAGTGTTCTCAGAGCCAATGATGAGTCAGTCCTTAAAGTGCTCCTTTAGCTCCCTGACCTAAGAGTCCCCGACACAGGGTCGTATAGTCCATCCCTCTGCCTCTAGGAGGGCAAGGAAAGAGCAATATCTTAGAATTTGTGGAAAGAAGTTTGCTGACCTTTCTTTATTAAGAGTTTCTCCTGTTTTTGAAGCTGTAAGGATTGATTCTGAAGCAGACCTGTTGGAAAACACAAGGAACTTGTCTGTGCTAGCGCATTTACTGCAGAGTGTCTTCTCAGAACTTTGCTGAGACCTTGACTATTCTGTTCCCATCTGTAGTTGAATTGTGTCACTCCCCCCCCCCCCAAATTCATATGTTGAAACCCTGATTTCCAGTACTTCAGAATGTGACCCTATTTGGAGATAGGTTCTTTTAATCAAGTTAAAATAGGACATTAGAGTCCTATTTTAATATTGACTAGTATCCTTACAAGAAGGGGAAATTTGGACACAGATGCGGACGGATGGAAGACGTGAAGAGATGGAGAAGGTGTCCATTTCCATCTTGGATGGAGAAGAGGGTCATTTCCTTCTCCAAGCCAAGGAAAGCACTCTAGAATGGATCCTGCCCCCAGAGCCCTCAGAAGAAACCAACCCTGCCCGCTTCCTTGATCTGAGACTTCCAGCCTCTGGAGCTATGAGAAAACCAATGTCTGTTCTTTAAGTCACCCAGCTTGTGGTGCTTTGTTACGAACACACCCTCCTTATATCTCTTCCTACCATGTACCTTTAAATCTCTGTGTAAATGTTACCGTAGAAGAAGGACATTCCCAGTTGACCCTGTGTGAAATAGCAACTGTTTCTCTTTAACCTGCTGTGTTTTTTCCTCTATAGCAGTTGTTAATACCTGAGGCGGATTTGTTCATAGAAACTCCATACTGCACTATAGTGTTTGTTTAGAATGTGAGCTTCATTAGGGAGGAAACCATGCCAGTTCTGTTCATTAGCATATCCTCAGAGTGTGTCTCGGTGCCTGGGACTTGGTAGGGGCTCAGTAAATAAGCGCTGAATAAATAAAGGCATGATTTTGAAGTGACTTGCCCATTCAGCCCCGACTGTGTGGGAGCCCAGCTTTTACTGGTGTCCTCCCTCCCTGACCCCTGAGGCTGCCTGGCTCTTATACTCATTGCTCTCTGCATGAAATTTCTCTGTTGGGGGCGTCAGAGGTTAAGGTGGGAGGCAACCAGCAGAGCTGTGCATGGTTTCAGGTTCTCTGGCTTTTCAGAAATTGCCAGCTTTTCTTTGGAAACACCCCTTTTCCTCTTTGGCCTCGACATGTAATTGGGAAGCAGACTGAGCTTATTTTCTGAACCATTCCCAGTGGCAGAGGTCTGTGTGACAAACGTACATAATAAATTAGAATAAATAAAATAAGAAGGACCTTAGAAAACACTCTGAAATCTGCAATTCTGGGGGAAATGCAGGTGGTGGTTGTGGGCAAGGAGGAGAAAAGTAGAAACAAACGAAAAATGCCAGAGGCTAATGTGGAACTTGTGAAGAACTGTCAGTGACCTCACTGCCCAGGAAGAGGGTCTGGACAAGCAGAGGTAGAGGATATGCCAAGGACTGGGCTTCCCGTCGCTTCTCTGGATGCCTTTTGTGGGGCAGGAGCCCCAGGAATGCCAAAAAGCCACCTGCGCTACTTTGAGAATCTGGAAAGGGACTTACTCTGCAGCTGCTGTACTTTGGTCACCAGGGCGAGTTTCTCCTCCTCTGACCTCTTTAGTTGATCTGACAATGAAATAAAACAAACCAAAATAGAAGAACCTAAGACTTAAAGAGCTCACCCCTGAGGCTGGAAATTAGTAACAGATGCCGTCTAGCCCATGGCCTCTGACCAGTGTCAAGTGGAAGTTGCTCTTTCTTCTGCTTGTCCCAGTTCTGAAGAGGTAAACCAGAACCCTACTGCCTTGGATTTCATCTGGATCGACAGTGGGCTGAGTTACGGGTTGTTTGTGTATATAGGGTTTTCCAAGTGGCTCATTGGTAGAGAATCCGCCTGTCAGTGCAGGAGATACAAGAGATGCCAACTCGATCTTTGGTCAGGAACATTCCTAGTATTGTCCGGAACAACACCGGAGTAGGAAACAGCAACCTGCTCCAGTGTTCTTTTCCAGCCCCTCTGCCCTGCTGCAGTATTCTTGCCTGGAGAATCCCATGGACAGAGGAGCCTGGTGGGCCACAGTCCATGGGGTTGCAAAAGAGTCGGATACGAATGAGTAACCCAGCACAGCACAGCAGCACGTGTGTATAATTTGGTCCCCTCTCAGCTGACAGGGGCCGTGACTGGGAAACCTCTATGCTTGGTGTTTTTGCTGACCTTTCCCTTTAAATTAGGAATGCGATCTTGGCACGTGACTGCTGTGGGAGTAACTGTGCTCTGGCTTAGATGGATAGGCTGGATCTTTTCTGTCTTGGTCTTGGATGATTAAAACAACCCTGCCTTTTTCTCAGAGTAAAATGAAATCACCAAGTCAACCAAACAAACAAATGAAAGACTGACCCCTTTCCAGCCAAGCCCCCTTTCTCTGGGCTCCCAGAGGCCTCCAAAGCCTCCAGGGGGATGGGTACCTTGTAGGTGCTGGGTGTCCGAGCTGCACAGGTCTCTGTCCTCCTGCAGGCATTCAATCCTGGCCTGCAGCTCTTGGTGCTCGCTCTCCAGAAGTCGTAGGGCCTGGTTCATCTGTGAGTCTCTGCTGTCTGCTCCCTGGTGGGAGGGGGAGGGGCAGACAGGCAGGTCAGCGCTAGCTAGGGTGGAGGCAGCGGGCAGATCCCAAGGAGGAAGAAAACTGGGGAAATTGTGGAGTAACAGACGGAGTCTGAGGGAAGTGGAAAAAATAGGAAGAGTTTTAAAATTCTTCAGTTGCTCTATTCCTCATGCTTAACAACCAATAAGGGATGAGATTTTTTGATATTCACAAGGGATTCCTTTGGATAAATGCCCACATTCAGGAATACCGAATCATCGCTTTTCTAGACAACTTCACTTTGTCTTTACTTCTCATTCTCAGGCTATCGATTTTTTCAAGGCAGAGTGGGTAGGCTCATTTTTCACAAAGAATTAAGGCTGAAAAGGAAACGGACTTTGTGAGAGTTTCCTTGTAGGTGATTTGAGGAAGAGAACAGCGAAGGCAGTGGCCAGTGAGGTTCTCTCCTGTGATAAGACGATTTACTTGTTGTCGCTTACCAAATAGGTTGCCTAGATCTGTGCTTCAGTAAAGGTGGGTTCTCAGAATTCCAATCCAACTAAGTAAAATTGATGAAAAACAACAGCTAATGTTTATTGAGGGCTTATATGTGCAAGGCATTGTGCTAAGTGCTTTGCATGGATTACCTCACTTAATCCTCACAACAGTCCTATGATAGAATACTATTATTATCCTCATTTTACAGATGAGGAAACTGAGGCTTAGGTGGTTAGTTAACTTCTCCAAGGTAACACAGATTGGAAATGGTGAAACCCTTGAGGATGCCAAGAATCCACTATGATGGCTTAAAAAACACATTGGCAAGATGTGTGAGTTGATACTCAACCTGTAAGTAAACTGGTGACTTTTGTTCTGTGCCAACAGCGGGCATTTCTGAACTGGATGCCCTCCTGGGATGGGGGTGCAGAGAGTGGGTTGGGGTGTGGCAGTAGGCTGAGGAATATTCCAGTCCAGCCCTTTGCATTTGGATGCTGTCATTCCAATGCACACTTCGGTGGTTTGCATGAGCAGTGTAGACATCCTCGCTAAAGCCAGATTTGGGGCTCCCAGCTGAGCAGGATCTTCTCTTGTCACTACTATCGACACTTCCCTCCCCTAAATCCTCCCCTGCTCCCTGCCCCCAGGGCCTGGTACCTGCAGTTTGGACTGAAGCACATGGAGCTGGCTCTCCAGCTCTCTGTGCTGAGTGCCCAGGGTCTTCCAGTCCTCCTTCAGAGCCTCATACTGGCTCTTCCACTGTTCACACTTCTGCTCGGCTAGAGCCAGGGACCGCTGAGGGAGACCAGAGGAGAGGGAGGTGCGTCGGAGGTTCCAGGGAGTCGTGCCACTGCTCCCTTGCGGCCCGACCGCCCCAGGCTCCCAGCCCCAGGGACCACGGGGCATCCCCACACCTGTGTGCTCTGCAGTTGCTGCTCTGCGCTCATTCTCTCCTCCAGCACCTTCTGCAGCGATTCCTTGGCCTTCTGCTCATAGCTGCTTTTCTGGTCTTCCATCTCTAACAGCACCTTTTTCATTCCCCAAGGGGAGTATTTCTGTAAATTGGATGCAATTCAACAAAGGCACATGGAGCTAATGTGTTCCAAGCCCTGAGCAGGGATGCAGAAGTGAAAAGAAATCGGTCCTTGCCCACGAGGCAGAGATGTCAGTAATCTGGTGGACTGCCTTCCAGGCTGGAGGCGGGCAGGGAGAGTCCCTCAGGTGACGTGAGAAGTGAGTGGGGATGATAAGCTGCCCCAGGCACGCTGAGCATTCTCCCCGGGGCCTTCCGCAGGCACTTGACATTCAGCGTTTCCTAGAGGAGATCATCTTTCTGAACCTGCTCCTATCTCGGTGAGCAGCAGCAGCATCTACCCAGTCTCCCAAACCCGAAAGCAGGGAGTCATCTTTGATTTCTCTCTCACCTTCTCCGAGGAATCAGTTGGTTATCAAGCTTTGTCAAGTCAGCCTCTCTAACAGTTCGTGCCTGTATCCTCTATCGACTGCCACCTCCTTAGTTCAGACTCTAGTAATACTATTATATGGGTTATATAGTCTCCCTATCTTCAAGTCTTGCCTCCCTTTAAACTCTTTTCAGTCCTGCAGCTAGAGGTTTCTTTCTACAACTTCTATCTGATCATGTCACAACCTGCTTCAATCTCATTGGTTTCCAGTGTTCCAAAATTCAAGTTCAAACTCCTTGGCATGGCTCTTACTTGTAAGCCGAGACTTTCATTCCATGCTGCTCCAACCAAGCTGAACTGCTTGTAGGTCCCCTAAGCACTGTGCTTCTCAGCCTCTGCTTTTGCCCATAAAGCTTCTACTTAAGAGTATCCTGGCTCTTTTACCAAGGACCTGCCAACATGGGCCGCGTTCGCACCAAAACCGTAAAGAAAGCGGCCCGGGTCATCAATAAACCTCGGACGACAAAAAAAAAAAAAAAAGAGTATCCTGACCCACCCTTTCCACTTGGTTAACTTCTGCTTATGCAAGATTCAGCCCAAGAATCATAAAAATTCTGATAAATTTGGCTAACCAGGTCTATCCCCCAACTCTTTATGGATTAGGTAGTTTTATTGGTGTTCACATAGTATCTATATTTCTAATCCATTGACTTATTTGCCTCCGTTAAAGGATTGTAAACTCCTTTGAGGCAGGGAGCATTTAAAAAAAAATAAAATTGTTTCTATAGCCTCAGTGATCTGAACAATCTTCAGTAATCTCAAGTTTTAAAAATTTCTAGCATTTTAAAAATTTCTCCTGGCTTCAAGATCAAAAAGACACCAGAGCAGCTTTGCAGATTCACTTGCCCTTCCCATGGTTTTCATTTTTATGCCCTGAGATTTTGGGAAAGCCAGAAGCTTTTACTGTTGATTCTGGCTTACCCAACTGGGTAAGAGATAGTCTAGATAATGCAAATTTAGAGTTCATTATGAAATCATTTCCATTGGATTTAAATATTGAGTGGGTCTTTTCTTGGAATTGTCACTAGAAGCCAGATACAGAAGTTATTGATTGAGATCCTATGTCCAGGTTATTGGGCTTAACCGTGCTGGTCACTGGCCAGCTTTATTCCCCATTGAACATGAGTAGACTGGCATCCTGGATTGTATGTCAGTTTCTTACGAGCTTGTTTGGCATTATTTAGTTAAGAGTCTGACAAAGTAGGTCATGCTGCAAAAATGAAAGCAGTGAATCAGCAAACCTATAGACTAGAAAAACTGTTCCCCTGAAAAATTCTAACTACAAGGTCACCTTATTTTCCAAACATCAAGTGGGAGCAGCCTAGTTAGTCCACCGCATTCTCTTAACCTGTCAGAAATCTATCATTTCTTGAGTGTGAAAACATTTTTTTTTTCCCTATCTCCTATAATCCAAGAGCAGGGCAATCAAGAGATTACTGGAAGTGGATAACAATGCCACAGAAAGCCAGGAGTCTCAGTCTTTTGCTTGCTCCCAGGGATTGGTGCTAGATAGAAGTTGCCCATGGGATGAAAATCATTTTGCGAGACTTCACTGTAATATCTAATTCATCTCTTCTAAAATTAGGGCCTGTGGAGTGCTGTCCAGATAAGCTGAATCTTTACCAAGGGCCTCTTCCTGCTTTTCCAGGTATTCTCAAGGTCTCCCTGGAGCTGGCAAAGCGCTGGTGCTGGGCTTCCTTTCCCAGGGTGCAAAGGGAAGGACAGCGGGAGAAAGGGAAGATAGAGTGAATTGGAGACCAAAGTGAAAATGGTAAAGGCCAGAACTGGGTGAATAGGATGTGTGCATTAATCTCTAGCAGGTGACGTTTCTAGAGTAGGCTTGAGGTTCAAGCACTGTCTACCTTAATTTCAGATTCCTGGGCTAGAGGCGCCCTCCGGAATGCTTACCTGGGTACAGGCGTACAGTTGGTTTTCTAAGGATCTCAGTTTGCCCTTCAATTTGTCTTCATTAAGCTGGCCCTGGAACAGATGGAATGAGTTAGTGAGTTTGGGCCAAAATATAGCATGCAGAGACTTCTGCTGTGTATTCCCAGCCTACTGCCTATAATAAACAGTGTTTGTGGAACTGAGCTCCTTTAGGAGGTGGGGAGGGGGAAAGATGGCAAGGGATGTTTGGAAAGAAGAGCATCTTTTCCTCTTTCTCTGGAATAGGTGAAGGAAGGATCAGACTGCTCCCCAAAGTCACCTGTGTACCTCAAGGTTTTCTATCACATGGCTGAGGGTATCATTGCAGGGGCCTGTTTGAAGGAAAGCTGCTAAGCTCCCCTTTCCTTCGCTCATCACCTCTCTCCCCTGTCTGTCTAGGCACCTCTGCTCCTCACCTCCTCTCCGTCTAGTGCATCGTCCTTTACTTCTGAAGGCCAGTGAGACTAAAGGGGTCTCTCCTCCCGCGGGGGACATGCATTCCCTCCCTTACCGCCGACATGGTCTGAATTGTGCGCCCCTGTCCACGCCCCCAGCATTCATATGTTGACATCCTAACCCCCAGTACCTCAGACGGTGACTGTATTTGCAGACAAGGTCCTTAAAGAGGTAATTCAGGTAAAATGAGGTCATTAGGATGGGCCCATATCCAGTATGACTGGTGTCCTCAGAAAAAGAGGAGATTCGAACCTCAGGATGCAGAGGGCAGGCCACGTGAGGACACGGGGAGAAGATGGCCATCTGCAGGCCAAGGGGAGGCCTCGGAAGAAATCTGCCCTGTCAACAGCTTAATCTAGCACTTGCAGCCTCCAGGACTGTGGAAACACATTCTTGTCGGTGAAGCCACCCAGCCTGTGACATTTTGTTATAGCAGCCCTAGCAAGTCAATACTGTCCTATCCTGGCCACACACACACGCACACCCCCACACCCCCCACACACACACACCCCACACACACACCAGCCCTAGCAAGTGAATACTGTCCTCTCCTGGCCACACACACACGCACACCCCCACACACACCAGCCCTAGCAAGTGAATACTGTCCTCTCCTGGACACGCACACCCCCACACCCCCCCCCCCCCCCCACACACACCCCACACACACACCAGCCCTAGCAAGTGAATACTGTCCTCTCCTGGACACACACACATGCACACACGCACATACCCACACCCACACCCCTGAAGATGAGAAATTCTTTTAAGAAAGCAGGAAAGGGAGAAAGGGTGTTAAGGCAGGTTTTGTACGCGTGTGTGGTTCCGATGGTAAGAGGAATTCCAAGAAAGCCACACTTTATTTGTTGACGAGCTGGATCTATCTGGTGGCATTTTGGACACACCAAGAGGGATGCTAATCTCAAGGGCCAGCGCGGAGAAAGGCAGGCGGGAAGGCCCGTTACCTGTTTCTGTTTCTCAGTATTTCTGCTGAGCAGCTAACAGTATGACTTAGGGGTGGTGGGGGTGGTGGTGTGTGTGTGTGTGTGTGTGTGTGTGTGTGTGTGTGTGTGTGCGTGTGTAGGGAGGAGGGGGCATGCCGTGGATGCCAATTTCCCAGAGAAAAGGCCGTGGGTCTCGTTAGGGGTAACTGGTTTTCATAGCCTTTCCCTGGGCTGTTCCAGCCAGGCCCGGTGGGACACTTGTGAGGTCTAGAAATTGCATTTCTCCTCAGGCCTGAGTCGCCAGGGCCCCTCAGCCGTGTGGCTTGGCCATTTCCCGCTCTTGGACCATTTTTGGTCTGTTACTTGCCAGAAGAGACTGTTCTGTGGTCTGTCCCCTCAGCGAGTTTCAGGGCACCTGTGGGGGAGGGGCAGGAAGTGGCATCTCACAGCTCCTGTTTTGATCTTTTGGCTGATTCCTCTAACCCAGGGAGCCAAGGGGCGACCCCCCCCCCCCCCGCCCCGCCCTGCCCCACCACCACCTTTTTGCTTCCTGTATTCCTCAGCTGGGTCTTGCAAAAGCAAGACGGCTTTGCCAAAAATAATTTTTCAAACTGCCTTCTGCTATTAATGTTTTTCGAAACGTCTCGTGTGAGAGCTGAGAGTCAGGGATTTGGCATCTACAATAAACCACAGGGCTTTGGGACCAATAAAAGAGATGGACAAAGACTTCCACTGTTCCTGGCTTTGGAGGGACTAGGAAAAGTCACTCCCCTCAGTGGCCTGTTCATTGTTAATCCGAGGGTCATGAAATCAACTCCCTCCACTCGGCACCCCAGCTCCTTCTCCACGCTTCAGGTTGTCAGACTGTTTTTCTCTACCCAGTGGGCACGAGTTTGTGCAAACTCTGAGAGACAGTGAAGGACAGGGAAGCCTGGTGTGCTGCAGTCCGTGGGATCGCAAAGAGTCAGACACGACTGAGTGACTGAGCAACAAACTCTTACTATGGAGAATGCAGTCAAACCCACTGAGCTTGAAGGTTTATCTTGCAGTAGTTTGGGAAGAAAACAAGTCTGAGGCGATATTCTTACATTTCCCCCAGGCTCCTACTCTTTCTGGGTAGCTCCTTTCTGCTTCCTTAGTATGGTTTTAATCCAATATTTTTGCCTCTTCCAGCTGTGTTTGTATGTTAGCCGCACCCCAGATTACTTTTCCATTCACGTTGCAATAGAAGACAATTCAGGCTAGCTTCTTTGGTGGGGATGAAGGGCCACCCAAGTCTGAGGTTTGAACACATCTCTGGCCCTCAGCTCTGCCTTCCTCGACTCCCCAAGTCAGCCAGGAAAGTTGCAGCCAAGTTGTTGCAAATGGGGTGTGCAATTTCCTGGTCTGAGCCCTAGGTTTCCCTGTATGAAGCCCAGTGGTAACAGTATGGGGGAAAAGCACTTTTTACAGGCCAACTGTGGGCTTTGCATCCCAGTAACCTGGGTTTCAGAGAGCAGAGTATCCCCGGGTGTAAAAGGGAATGGGGTGGAGGCCATACGCACCTGGGTGCCGGTCTGCGGGCTTCAGCTCCTGCTGCTTCTGCTTGGCTTCCCCTGCCTGTGACCTGCTCTCCAGAAATACCACCACCTCACCGCAGAAGCACCAGCCCACTTCTAGTCTCTGTGTTCCAGCAGAGGTTGCTTAGGGCCAATCCCCCGCTGCACTGTCATCTGAAGATCTCAGTTTCACTTTGCAGAACTAAAAACCCAAGTGTGCCCTGCTCCGGGCCTGTATTGCCCAATACTGTGGGCTCGCTTTCTCTACCGCCCGAACCATTTCTGCTTTGAAGCTTGGATCCAGCTCAGGAGTCGCTGCAGTGCCCCAGGGCCTGTCGCATCCAAAAGGCCCAGCGTCAGCTTGGAGGCTGGAGGCACTAGAGGGAGCTGGTCCCTAGTGTTCTAACAGAGTTTGCAGGGAGCTACCTGTGAAGCTGGGCATTTAAACTAGGGAGGCCAAATGGAAACGAAGGCCTGAATGTAGCTGAATGTCAGAGACCCTGTTCTGGCCACACGCTTCTCGTTACTTTTCCCCAGTACTGCAGTCTGAGACGTTCTTTCTGCTGAAGAAAGGGGGTGAATTGTTTGGGGGGAAGCAAGAGCAATTAACTGAAAATCTGAGGTGATTTTTCTTAAAAACAGGAAGCTGAGGGTTGGTGAAGAGGAAGAAGACAAGAAGAGAGTATTAGTTGGGGAGGAGGGAGGAAGGGAGTGAACCACAGCCCTGGAGGAGCCCCTGCACCCTTCCCTGCTGTTGGAGTGTGCAGTGGTGCAGAAACTGCTTTCCGAGTCTGCCTGGGAAATGTCTCTCAGTAAATCCTCCCCGCCCCCAAGCTCTGGTTGTATCCTACCTGGGATATTAGGAGAGCTTTCCCCACCCCTGCACCCCCTCGGAGCCCGAGTGCTCGCTGTTGTCAGAGATCCATTTAAAATGCAGAGCTGATCCATCGCTTTCAACTCAGTTCAGCGGCTGTGTTACTTACTTATTTATTGGCCGTGTGGGGTCTTGCTTCCCTGACCAGGGATCGAACCCTCGCCCCCCTGCCTTAGCATCACAAAGTCTTAACCACTGGACCTGCAGGGGAGGTCCCTGGTACATATGCTGCTAAGTGAGCACAGCTCCACAGCTACTGGACAAGCTCCTTCTCAGGATGGGGCGGACATTGCTAAGTGTAGGACTTCAGACCTGAGGCAAGCACCTCCCATTGCTACCCTGCTTACTGCCTGCAGCAGTGTTTCTCAGACTGGGGTGTCATGCATTCTCATGATAAACACACACACACACACACACACACACACACACACACTTGTCCACACACACACACACACACACACACACACACACACACTTGTCCTTTAAAAGGGAATCCATGACTATTTAAGTTCGACATACCGTATTCAGCAGAAAATATTTAAGAGCCGTAATACTAGAGAGGTCCTCTCTCTGAAGCTCCTCTGACACAATCCCTTCCTTTCCGTCACCCTCGGCCTTGCCCCACACTCTGTTACTCCCAGGCCTGTAGTCATTTAGATCGCTTTATCGTAAGCACCCTTATCCTTTCTGCTTTCTCTCCCCCTTCATCATTCCTGCTTCTGTCTTTGTTGGGCTTCCCTCGTGGCTCAGCCGGTAAAGAATCGGCCTGCAGTGCAGGAGACCTGGGTTTGATCTCTGGGTTGGGAAGATCCCCTGGAGAAGGGAACGGCTTCCCACTCCAGTACTGTAGCCTGGAGAATTCCATGGACTGTGTAGTCCACGGGATCGCAGAGTCGGACATGAGTGAGCGACTTCCAGTCTGTCGCGGTAAACTCCTCAGTCTTTCTAGACGCAACTAAAGTGGCCCCTTGCCTCTGAAGCCTACCCTGTTCCTCCACAGGCGGAAGAATCGCTCCCTTCTCTTCTGTCTGGGTCCCTTGGTAGAAAGTGCTGTTACAGCTTGCGCACGCGGCAGTTGGGTTTATTTATGACTTGTCTTTCTCTTCCTGGCTGCTGTGGGAAATCCACTGCCTTTTGTGCCTGCCGCACCCAACCCAGCACATAGTCGGGACTTATCAGACGTCTACTGAATAAACGAATGAGACAGTCTCAGTTTAGTTCAGCCCCGGAAAGCACCTGGCATGCACAGCTGTCTGTCTCAGGGAACTACTCTGCTACGAAAACCACTTCCTTAAGCAGCAGGAGCCCTGAATACAGACACCCAAATCCAGGTACAGTGACCGACGGGAAGAGGGCTGGCTGAGCCTTGGAGGTCTCTGACGTCACTGCAGGCTTCGCAGTTTTGTCCCACACCTTCCTGTCCCGGGTGGACTGGCTTTCTAAGCACACCATCTGTGTGGACGATCAGATGCTCACAGAGGCCTGTGAGGCCTGTGTGTTCTATCTGTACACCCGTGGCTTTCTGCTCTGGTGGCATCAAACTGCTTGAACACTGCAGTCTAGGAATTTCATTGTGGAGTCCAAGGACCCCTGGGAATCCAGGATCTGCAAGGTCTTCCCTTTTCCAACTGTGTTTCTGTGTAAGGTTAGATTTTCCTCATATATTTTAACAAAACAATGTATTAACAACAGATTGAATGCAGATGCAAACATGGGAGTCTAGCTGTCCTCTGTTCAGACATTAAAAATACTCGCATAAGTATAAAGCAGCGCCACTTCTCTCACTATTTAAAAATATTTTTCAAACAGTCTATAATTTAAGTTCCCATGTAATCTGTCTACTGTTATTTTAAACTTAGTGCATATTTTAAAATTCCTGTTTTCACTTCTAAATGGTAAACCAAAAAGTTCTTTGGATTTTAATATTATTTTTTAATAATAATGCTACATGTGGGATCTTAGCTCCCCAACCAGGCTTTGAAACTGTACCCTTTTTCACTGGAAGTGCAGACTCTTAACCAGTGCACCACCAGGGAAGCCCCTGGATGTTAATACTTTTTTAAAGAATATAAAGGTGTCCTGATAATAAAAAGCTGGAGACTATATCATGCCTCTGGTTCTTTGCCTGTCCCGTATCCCCTGACCAGAATATAGTTCTTGTTGTGACATTTGCCTGGAAAATACAATATGGATAGTCAATGCCTTGAAATATAACTGTAAATACTTCCCTGGTTCTCCCCTTGTATTCTACCATATCCTGAAAGCACTTCTTTTATTTCTCATATCTCTTCACTGTTTAGGCATCTGTCTCCCTGAGAAAGCCACAAGCTTTCTAAAAGCAGGAACCCTGCCTGATTAATCTCATTATTTCCAGTGCTCAGTGCAGGGAACGTGATCTGTGGATATTTGTTGAATGAATGAGCTAAAATCAGGAGGTCTGAATTTAGTTCCAGTTCTGCCTCTGACTAGCACTGTGACTTTAGCAAGTCACCTGACTTCCCTGACAGTTTCCTCATGGGCAAAATGAGAAAATTAGACTAGATAATCGCTAGGTCCCTTCCTGCTTTCACATTCATGTCTGGGGCGAGAAGTAGGTGCATGGTGGCTGAAAGTTAATATTGATATGAATTCCATACAAAAACGGTTGATATTTACCACAGTCAGTAACAGGAACTGTATTGAGACCTTCTTTTGTTTCTTCCAACAAATTTAAAAAAAGAGGGACTTTTTTTGATTCTGGGTCTTCCCTGGGTGAGTGGCAGCATGGTCCTCAGCTGACGACCCTGGATTCAGCCAAGCTCTCCCATATATCTACTGTGACATGTTGGATGTCTAACCCTACCTTCAGCGTCTTCCGTAGTGAGAAAGCGCTTTCTCTTGCTGCAATGGTATGGAAAGAAGAACGAGATGGACACATAGAAGCCCCCGAGCTTTGTTCAAACAAAGGTTTCCCTTACCTTCCAAGTGCTGTCGGAGGTCTGAATCAAGGTAGACAGTAGGTCTTGGAGAACCACCATTTTCTGTTTTAGAATCAGCTCCCTTTGGAGGGCCTCCTGAGGGGCAAAATGCAAGTGGGTTAAAATTAACCTGGAGGAGACGTGAGCAGACAGACGGAGGAGCTAAGGGGAGAGTTCATGCTACTTACTTTGAGGTACTCGGAAAGCTGGATGATTTCCTAGAGAGAAAGAAAAAGGGTGTTTAAGAACATTGTGGCTTTCCTGAAATCCTAGAACATGGAATCTGAGCCAGGATTGGCTTGTGCTAAGTGAATTTTCTTCCTGGACTCAGGGTCCCTCCAGGCTTCCTTGTCTGTGCTCATCCAGGGAGAGGATGCCCCATCCATCCCAGCTGAGTTTACCAATGAATTCTGGACCTTGGAGAAGATTAGATGCCATGTGATTCTACACCTCCACCATGAGGATTTTCTTACCTTATCTAGAACTGCAACTCCATAGCTGGAAGAGAAGAAAAACAAAAATGGCAGTGGATTAAAGAAACAGGCGTGTCAGGAGGCAGGGTGTAGATTCCTTCTCTCATCTCTTCTGGAGAGCCAATAGGGTGGGAAGGCCCTCCTTTTTCTTAATTAAGGTGGATGTGAAAGTTCCTTGTAAACAAGCCCCTCTTACTCCACAAGATTCTGGGGGAGGGTATTCAAGTGAAAGCTTCGAAGAGAGGAATGGATGGGCTGTGGGGAGCTGGGGCCAGGAACATGAAAGGTACTCACTTGGTTTGCTGACTGGCATCATTCTTGATTGTTGACTGTGTTTCTCCTGCCTTTGTCTGAGTGCCTGAGAGGGAGGGGATAAGATGATTCAGGAGGCCTGGGAGAGGCAGTGAGGGAAGTAGGGAGGTGTAGGGACTCTTCACTGCCAGCGAGCTGAGACAGCTGTGGCAGGATTCTCTGCAGGCCCCAGTGAGGGTGGGAGGCTCTTACCACGGTGGTGTTTGGGTGCCTTCTTGATGGGAGAGGCCTGTGGTGGAAGGCCACTAGCCTGGGTGGGGTGGTGGTCAGCTGGATCCCTCCAGGCACCTGAAGGAGGATGGTGTTGGGTTGCAAAGACCTCAGAACTGGTCTCTGACACCTGGAAAGCAAGTGGGGAGGGGGGTGTTGCTGCGAGACTAGAGAGAGCGTCTTAGAGCAGGGTTCTCCAGCTGACTGCAGAAAGGTGAGCCAGTGATTAAGTTTCGGGTCCAGAACACCAAAGGAACCCCGTCCTAGCCTTCACAGCCCCAAGCTTCCCCTTGTTCCTACCCTCACTGGTCGCTGGCTAGTGGGATCAGCTCCTCCTCAGGCCAGGCAGATGGGGAGCGGGCCTGGTCTCCAGTTAAAAGCATAAAGGCCTAGTCACTCGGTCCTGTCTGACTCTTTGAGACGCCATGGACTCCTCAGTCCATGGGATTCTCCAGGCAAGAATAGTGGAGTGGGTGGCCATGTCCTTCTCCAGGGGGTCTTCCCAACCCAGGGATTGAACCCAGGTCTCCCGCACTGCAGGTGGATTCTTTACCAGCTGAGCCACCAGGTCTCCTGTTACTTTCTCTCAAAACCATGATCCCAGCCCCTTACAAAGCCCCCAGCACGACGCTGTGGAAAGAGAACTGGTCTGAGGAGGGAGTGAGGGGGACCGGGGTCAGGTCCTGCCTTTCCTTGGTCTCAGGCTCCTGTCTGTGTGGCGATGAGTTGGGAGTAGTCGCCAGGGTGCCTTCCATATGCTAGAGGGGACTGCCTTCCTCTCAGGGAAGAGGACCGCCTTCCTCTCAGCGCCAGCTGGAAGATGGCTGAGGAGAAAGTAGGCCAGCAACAGGGAGGAGCATGTAGCAGCCGCCACAGTGAGTCTCACATATTTTCTTCTTACAAACTAAAATTGAAGTCTAAGAAATTCTGTCTTTGTAATGTAACACGAAAAGGCTAAGGAATGCCTATGGCAGCTAATCATGCAGATTAAGTCTCAATTAATCTTACATAATGACAGGTTCCGGAGGAGTTCTTTAGGGAACTGTGTGTGTTTTTTTTTTTTTTCCTCCTTAAAATTATTTTTTTTTTCCGTGAAAGATTCAGAAACCTTCTTGCCTTAGAAAGTACACCACTGGTTTTCTTTTACAGTTGGACTCGAGGATCCTTTTTCTGAACAGCACCTCCTGTGTTGGATAACAGATGCGCTGGCTAAGAAAGCCTGATAGAACAACTACTCTGGGGACGGGACAATATCAGGCACTTCCAGGGACGTTAGAGGACCTGTCCCCACTGTCCACGTGCTCACAGCATGGATAGGAAGACACAGATGGTTTGCTAGCTGAGCTCATTTCAACATACCCTAGATTTTTTGGTCAACACTGTTCCTTCCCAGGCCAGACTGATGGGCCCTATAAGAGTTACACAATCTTCAAGGATTTATAGCCTCATAAGGACCACAGAGAGCAGAGGTGGCCTGAAGAAGCTAGGGCAGCTAAGGTTTCCTGGACCGGACATGGCCTTAGATGAGTGAAGTTAGTAGAATTGGGATGGCCCGAGAGAAGGTGGGTGATACAGCTGCCTTATAGAAGAATGGAGACAAGAAATGTGTGTATGTGTGTGTGTGTGTGTGTGAGATTCCAGAAGGACATTAAGAAGATCTGGCTTGTGTCCCTGGCCCACAATAAGCATTCAGTGAATGTTTGTTGAACGATGATGAATGACTGCTGTAGAAGATATATCTAGATAGACTGAATTGGAATGAATACTAGGAATTAGCTGTGAAATTATTTTTCTCTTTCCTAAAAAGCAAGTGCAAAACAACAACAATAAAAAATAGGTAAACAAGCCCCTCTTACCCCGCCCCCCACCCAAAAAAAAAATCCACAAGAAGAAAAACATCAGAACAAGTAACTGGCTAAGGGAGACTCTATGATGACTGAAGAAGGAGGGGCTTCATTTAAATCAGCTTTCAGTGACCTTGAGCCCACCCAGGGCAGCAAGGCTGCTGCCTTGCCCCCACAGCCCACCCGCTCCAGGGCAGTGTGTCCCTCAACACGGCCCACCTGCTGTCTGGGAGAAGAGATCCTGTTGGCCCAAGACAAGGGCTCCTTGAGGTCAGTGGCCTGGCCTGTCCTGGAGGGGCCTGGCTCCCTGGCCGGCGGGCTTGGTGCCTCGCCTTTCTCCTCCACCTCCAGGTTCCTCCGTCTGAGAAACTGCTGCTGGCGCGCTCTCCGGAGCTGCTCCCTCTGCTGGGTCCTCGGGGCCTTCCCCACCAGGCGGCAAGTGGTCACGTTGGGGCGGCAGCGGCGGCTCTCACGGGTCTCCTGCCGGCGCTCGCTCTTAGCCTCGTAGCTCTCAGCCCACCGGGCCAAGCCAGGGGCAGGCCTGGGGTCTGGGCCGATCATGATGACCTCCCGAGCACCTGTTGTTGCTTGGCTTCCAGTTCCTGGAATAGCTGCCCGGGTCTGCCCAGTGCCAAGAGGGAGGCAAAGGGGAGGGGTCAGGAGATGGGCAGAAAAATGACCACCTCTCTAGATGAGGGGGCAGAAATAGCACCATGTCCCATACATGTGGGTTGAAAACTGAGGCGGGGATGATGTCACGTGGGGATTCGGGACTTCTGGGTCCAGTCTCTCGACTAATCTCTGCTCTTCTCTGGCCTGTGCCTCCCTTTCTGTAAAGTGGCGAGATTCCTCTGGCTGCCACTTCTTCCTTGACCGAACATCTCAGCCTGCCTCCAAGTTAGGGGAACATGAGAAATAATTGAGAAAAATCACCAAAAGCCTATAGCCCTTTGGATGGCGGATGCGGACGTGTGCCTTTCCCAGGAACTTCTAGAGAAGCAGTTAAATTGGCTCCCTCTTCCCCAATCTAAAAGGAAGGCCAGCATCTTTATGCTCTCTTGGTCTAGTTACTAAAGTACTAATAGGCGAGTGACTTTTCTCGAGGCCTGGACAGACAGCCAGACCCTGCAAGGTGCAGCCTTGAGCAGCGCCTTTAGCAGCTGGCTCTCGAGCCTAGCTCTGGGCATGGTTTAGGAGGGAAACCCTGCACTATTGCCTCCAGGTGTGGGGTCCTGACATCGGTCCCTTGACATTCCACTCCTGGCCCAATAAACAGCTCTGATTCTCAGGTTCAGATCAACCCAAATCAGTATTGGCTGGGCACCTGCCCGTTACTGGCCAAAAGCCATTTCAGAGCTTTCAGCTCCGTATCTCTTGAAGCAGAGGGTCCCTTTGCTTTCTGGAATCCCTTCCCTGTTAGGGCTAAGTGTGGCGCCATGCCTGCTTTCCTTAGTCCAGAGATTGTGTCTTCTGCAACCACGTGGGTTATACCTAAATAAGGCTGTGTTTCAAAAATGAAACAGAAGTAAACAAGCAAACTCAGTAACCAGAAGTGCCTAGGGAACCGGGCTTGGTGTAGAGGCCACACTTGCTGTGCCTTCACACCTTACCTGCTTGCTCACGTCACCCCCAGCCCTCGCCCCCCCTTCCTGCCCTGTGCCCTGCTGTCTCTTTCCCACTCTCCCTTGCCTACCTTGTGCCACTTTGTCTGTTCTCCCAGAACCCTCAGGGAGCTTGGCTAAATTGGGCTGGACTCAGGGCTTCCCTGGTGGCTCAGCTGGTAAAGAACCCACCTGCAGTGCGGGAGACCTGGGTTCGATCCCTGGTTTGGAAAGATCCCCCTGGAGAAGAAAATGGCTACCCACTCCAGTATTGTGGCCTGAAGAATTAATTTCATGGACTGCATAGTCTCATCAGGTCACAAAGAGCTGGACATGACTGAGCAACTTTTACTTTGGCTGAGCTGGATTCTGAGCCCTGGAAATTCTGGTCCCTGTCTCCACTGGTCCCCAGAGTCAGCCCAGAAACTCACGAAGGGAGAGGGACTTCCCCTTACAGCTGCTGCTTCTGTCCATCCACGGCCTCACTCCCCACTGCCTTAGGAACCTAGTTCCTGTGTCATAGATCAGAGAAGGGTGTCTCAGCTTCAGCCTGCAGGCATTTGCCGGCTCTGGCCCCTTGGGTCTGTCTATAGGTCACACAGACTCAACAGGTAGCAGCTTCTCTGCCCTTATCATTGGCACGCCTCTGCGCCTCCCAGCTCAGTCTGGAACTCTCTGCAGGATTCTTGCTCTCTCTCTGTGATCATGCCATTCCTTCTTG
This sequence comes from Capricornis sumatraensis, assembly GCF_032405125.1. NCBI lineage: Eukaryota > Metazoa > Chordata > Mammalia > Artiodactyla > Bovidae > Capricornis > Capricornis sumatraensis. The sequence continues at coordinate 80,764,577 of NC_091082.1, forward strand.
GGGGTCACGGGTGGGGCAGGCTCACACCCTGAGTGGGGGGGTCTTTCGTGGTCAGGTCCTGTCCGCTCTCCAGTGCCTGACTCTCCAGCCGTGGAGGGGGCATCCTGTGGTCTCGGGCAGTGCTGGACCCCAGCAGAACTGTGAAGCTGTCAGTGCCCGTCCGCTCGTCCTGTCCCTGGGTGCCTCTCGCCTTTCTGTAGGCTTTCCTCCTCGCTCCTACTCTGCAGGGTCCCCTTCACGTCCCACCTACCACTTTCTCCATTTAAAGCTTAGGAAAGGATCTGAGAGGCTCATTCCTATTACATTAAGAATGACTGGATGTGCAGGTAAACTCCATATTCAGAAACTATGCTCGTGGTGTCCCAGGCCATCAGCCCTGGTTATTCTGCCGTAGATAGGGGAAGTGAGGACCCCTGGCCATGGGCTCAGACTGTGTGGACTTCTGTCCTGGCCCTGCTGCCGACCACTCATGTGCTTTCGAAAAACTATTGATTGTCTTTGTGTCTCTGTCTCCTCATTTGTAAAGTGGGAACCTGCCTCCTAAGGTTATGAGGCTTAAAGAGAAAAATGCATGCTAAGCGTCAGGGACATAACACACAATAAATGTTAGCTTTTTATAATAACATTATTATTACTCCCGTCCTCCGGATCTTGGATGTTGAAGACTCAGTACTATAAGACAGAGGTTCCAAGGTAACCTAGCCCTCCAGGACCCAGAATGCCCAGTCCTCCAATCCCCCTGCCCCCTTCCTCTTTGAGGGGTATTGTTTACCCCATGGAAGGGATGCTGGTCCCGGGTTGAGACCATATTTGCTGTTGCTCTGTTCATCTGATTTCTGGGTGTGGGCTACAGGGAGAAAGGGCTGCCTTGGGGTCTACAAACAGTCACCATCTCAGTTAGGCCCGGCAGAAAGGCAAAGGAGAGAGTGAAGAACTGGTGTGCGGCCTGCCTGCCTCCCACCTTTAAAAGATGGGGCGCTAGAACCTCTCCCTTTGTGGTTCCAGGGTATCCCTCAGGCTTCGTAGAGGAGGCCAGGGAGAACACTCCCCGCTCCTCCAGCTGTGAAGAGCAGAGGGCTGGGGAGGGGAGATAAGTGTACAGGCTTTGCCTGCACAGGTTCGTTGAAACACGTGGCTGCCCTGCTTTACTTCCTGGGGGGGCAGACGTTGACACCTGTTGCCCAAGCTGGGGGTGGCAGTAGAAAAGGCTCCTCAGGGAAGGAGGAGACCCTCCCGGACCCCAGACTTTCACAGCAGGGGGATTTGGTGTGGCACAGCTGGGTAGAATCATCCCAGCTTTCCGGCAGGTCTCAACTATTCCGATCGGCTCTAAACACAAGCAGCCATGTGGACGGCTGACTGACAGAGATGGGCTGTGGGAGAAAAAGGAACTGCTCCCCGTGTGGTTCAAAGAGAGGTCACTGGGCCACTGCCCAGGCAGCCCTTGGCAGCTTGACAGGCCTCAGCTGGAGCTCTGGGAAGAGGTGGTACTGGCCCGGGGGGGCTGTCCTTGGTGGCCCCGTGGAGGTCAGGGCGCTACCCTCACCGGACAGTGCTTTGTCGCTGCCCTTCCCGGTCTTGGCTCCTACTTCCCGGCTGCGTGTGTGATGAGTGGCCTCCTGCGTGAATGAATGGGCAGACCTTCCTAGTCTAGAGCTCTCAGCACGAGCCTGGAGCGAAGGGCCTGCAGCCACGCCGCTGGGACGGCAGCTGGGTGCTACGGGGCCCCTGTGGGGAAGGAGCTGTAAAGTGTACGGCCCGTCCTTGGGAGCCTGCATCCTCAGTCGTCTGACTCCCGGCTCGTCTCATCCAATGGATGGAGCAGAGGATGCTGGGAGCCGGGCCTCCGGAGACCAACACGGGACACTTCCCTGGTTCCCCACATCCAACACTCAGACCACCGGAGTGGACAGGGTCTCCCCATTCAGCCCAGGGAAGCTGGCAGACAGTGTCTTCCGCCCCACCCCAGAGTCGGAGGTCCCCAACCTGGATGCAGAAGCCTTCTCCTTCTCAGTTACCTGAGGTCCCAGGCTCCAATCCCAGCAGCTCAGGAAAGCATCCCAGCTCCTGGGCAGGTCTCGGCTGTGGTCTCCAAAGGGGCAAGATCTCAATCCATGGCTCGGGGCCCCCTGAGCATTTCCCTTCCTGGTACTGTCTTTCTTTTTGCACAGCAGCCTTGCTGAAACAGGAAACAGACAAAGCCACAGCACTTGCTCACCCCAGTTCCTCTCTCTTGCTCTCTGGCACGATCGGAGGGGCCCCTAAACCCTTGAGGCCTCCAGGGCCGAGCTCAGGAGCTCCTCCCACCGGTGGGCACCCCAACCGCCCTTTCTCTTCTTATTCGATTGGTCTGAACTCTCGGACTGTTTCACATCAAAATTCCCTTTCCAGGATTAGACAAAGATGAATCTCTGGGTCAGATTCAAACCTTGCAACTTGCAGGGCTAGAAGAGAGACACAGACATAAAGAACAACCTGTGGACACAGTGTGGAAAGGAGAGCGTGGGACGAATTGACAAAGTGGGATTGATATATATATACACTGCTGCTGCTGCTGCTAAGTCACTTCAGTCGTGTCTGACTCTGTGTGACCCCATAGACGGCAGCCTACCAGGCTCCCCCGTTCCTGGGATTTTCCAGGCAAGAGTACTGGAGTGGGGTGCCATTGCCTTCCCCGAGATATATACACTACCAAATGTAAAATAGATAGCTAGTGGGAACCTGCTGTAAAGCACAGAGAGCTCAGCTTGGTGCTCTGTGATGACCTAGAGGGGTGGGATGGAGGCGTGGGTTGGGGAGGGAGCCTCAAGAGGGAGAGAATGTATGTAAACACAGAGCTGATTGATGTTTTAGTACAGTAGAAACCAACACAACATTGTAAAGCAATTATACTCCAATTAAATTAAAAAAAGGATTCAAATCTTGTAGTTTCTACAAAGGGGGAGAAAGATCTTTTTCATCCTCAAGAGAGGTTCCCAGTGTAGGTTTTTATCTGTATCAGGTAGTTTTCTGTGTAAGGATTTTCTCTTCCCTTTAGTTACCTCTTCTCCATCCTGGTATCATAAAGAGGTTCTGCTCCTCTAAAGTACTGGTATTTCTGCAGAACTCTTGAAATGAGGCCAGCTCTGAATTTGCTCCTTTCTGAAGCAATGGGATCGGGGACAGGGGAGAGGGGAAGGTGAAAAGATGACGGTTGCTTGATTGGGGAATAAAGGGAGCAAGAGCAGGCAGGATCTTATGAGAATTTCCTAGTCCCCTGAACTAGGAAATTTGGGGGAAAACTAAAAGAAATTTGTCTGTGTGCCTTAAAAGGGAACTATTACAAATGCAATAATCAGGAAATTCCCAAGAAGTTCAGGGTAAGATGATGGAGAGGGGACCGGCTTGGGACAAGTTAACCGAGTAGCTTTGTAGGCTTGTGCAATTCACCGTGTCTGAATGGTCCATTCAGCGTCTGAATGGATGATTTATGTGGCTCCCACGAAGTCCGAGACTTCACATGCGAGGCACGTAATGAGCCTTTTAAGCAGCTGTGATAAGGTAACAATTAGCCGCATGCTGGGAGTGTATCACAGCCTTCTTGGTCGCCTACTACTGCCTCCACTCTCTGAGGAGAAAAAGAACAAGGAGTAGGCAGAGAAGCGTGCTGAGGATGGGTTCTCAAGCACGGAGACTGAAGGCCAACGACATTTCTTCTGGATGAGAGACAACTGCCTGAGATCCTGTGCCTGACCCATGGAGATGGGAGTGAGGACAGAGGGGTTGAGGAGCCCAAGACAGCAGGATAAGAGAATGTTATGGGTGTAGAAATGTGAGAGGTTCTGGGATTTTAGGGCATAAGAACATGAGAGAGGACGGATGACGGCAGTAGGAGCTCCTGTGGGCCAGCTCTTTGGGTTCCACTGAAAGAAATGAGTATGAAGATTGAAATCTCTTTTAGGGCTATGCATGCACTGGGGTGGGCTTCCCTGGTGGCTCAGACAGTAAAGAATCTGCCTGCAATGCAGGAGCCCTGGGTTCAATCCCTGGGTTGGGAAGATCCGCTGGGGAAGGGAATGGCTACCGATTCCCGTATTCTTGCCTGGGAAATCCCATGGACAGAGGAGCCTGGCAGGCTACTGTCCATCGGGTCACAAAGAGTCAAATGCGGCTAAGCACAGCACAACACAGAGGCAGATACTTTAATAGTCTAATCCATAGATAGTCTAACCATTAGCCTCCTCTGCCTGAGGGTCCCCTTCCCCTGGTGTGGGTTAGTGAGGAAGAGGATGTAGGTCAGGCCCCCGTTGAGTTGATCACCTAGCATTTACTGGTCAGCATTCTGTGCTTTTCCTCACTGTTTCCAGGTCCCTTTGTTGAAGGTCAAATCCTGAACTTTGGAACATGATCTCCTTGATGGATGCTGAGCCCTCTCTGGGCCCCCTTGAAGGGATAAACACAGGATAGGAAAACACTTTGCTTTACCCTTCACAACATCACATGGGAATGTGTAGGACTATCAGATTTTATAGTAGGATTGGGGTAACAAAAGGGAATCCCAATTTTGAAAGAGAAAAATTTAAACTGTATATTAATATGGCTTTTCCCGTACTCCAAGAAACAGCACTAAGAAGTTAACCCTCTATAGGCCCCCCTCCCCACCCCCCAACCCCTCGCCATGGGAGCTGCTAGTTCTAATCTTTTCCCCCACTTCCACCTTTCTGGATGACATCCTATTCATTTTTGGGGAAATGGCAACCTTGTCCATAAGAAGTGCTTCTTGCCTCAGAATTGTACCCCATGCACCCTCCAACAATTTCTCAGCAATGCATTCCTCAAGTCTAAGTTATTCATTTTAGAATAAGGTCATGGACATTGAACAGCATAGTACCTGGTGGACTTGGCAGTCCACATTCTGCAGAAGGTGGCTGGGGTGTGTGGTGGGGGGAGTTTGGAACTCCAAGTCCTGCAGATCAGTCCTATGGACATACTTGTCTGCTCGCATGCAAATCCTCCACAGTGCAGACTCTCCTCTTTAGTCTTCCAAGTCGGTAGCTGGTAACTGTTTAATCAGATGTCCATATAGACGTCCCAAGGACAAACATTCATTCTCAGAGATGACACAGTCTAAAGTCATCAGGAGAAAATAAATATTTTCTTAACTCCTCCATTTGCAAGCCTGCCTCTCTTCAGTAGTTACAACTTCATGTTCGTGGCAGGACAGAATTCTCAGTCCTCTTTGGTTGCTTTCTGTTATCATTGTTGATAGAGGACCTTTATCTGCAATAAAACCTCCAAGTTATGCTGTAAGAAATGATCAGTACTGGTGTGAGATTCATCTATTTTATAGAGAATCTGAAAGGCTTAACCCTAAGACACAACTAACTGCGGATTCATTTTTGTGGGTCCAAGCGCTGAGCAGGAAACAAGTTACTTTTCATCCAAGGCTCCAGAGAAGGACCATGTCACTGGCTTTGACCTAGAAGGGCCCAGACAGGATGCAGCTTCAAGCCTGTGATAGGATAGTGTGTGTGTGTGTGTGTGTGTGTGTGTGTGTGTGTGTGTGTGTGTGTTAGAATGGGCAGATAGAAAAGCAAAGAGGAAGGTAGGCCAGAAAAGAAGGGCCTGCCAGACCCCAACCTCTAGACTAAAAGGAAAAACTGTGTTAATCTTTACAGCAGTTTAGTTTCTCCCTTTATACTCCACTTCAGATTATATCCCCTTGGGCCTGCCAGAGTACAAAATAAGGCTTATCCCTGAGTCAAATATCACCATGACTTGCCCCCTAGGTATGTCATTCCCTGTTCTGAACTTTAAAATCTACTGCTTTTTCTCAATTAAAAAGCACTGCCCTCCTCTCTCCAGGGGGAGTTGTCCAGTAACAAGACTCTGAGAACTCCTAGCTTATCACTAGAAAGTCACCCCACTTTTTAAAAACAGTCTACTTAACGTAAACTACTGAGCTGCTGCTGCTGCTGCTGCTGCTCAGTTGCTTCAGTTGTGTCCAACTCTGTGTGACCCCATAGACGGCAGCCCACCAGGCTCCCCCGTCCCTGGGATTCTCCAGGCAAGAACACTGGAGTGGGTTGCCATTTCCCTCTCCAATGCATGAAAGTGAAAATGGAAAGTGAAGTTGCTCAGTCGTGTCCAACTCTTAGCGACCCCATGGACTACAGCCCACCAGGCTCCTCTACCGAAAGTCATTTAAGAAAAAATAGAAATATGAAGCTTCTGTTCCTTAAAACATGCTTACATTTACTTTACTTCATTTACGTATTGTTTTTTTCACAATAGCCTACCTTTGTCTTAAGCCAAGAATTCTGAGAGCCTCAGCAAGAGTAACTGCGCTCCCCAGTGCTACAATTCCAGAGACGTTTGCTCTCTGGTAAAACTAGGTTATTTAATAGTGTTATCCTCTTTCTGAAACTGGCAGTTTTCCTTCCTGGTTTCAATTCAGTTCAATCGCTCAGTCATGTCCGACTCTTTGCGACTTCATGAATTGCAGCACGCCAGGCCTCCCTGTCCATCACCAACTCCCAGAGTTCACTCAAACTCACGCCCATCGAGTCGGTGATGCCATCCAGCCATCTCATCCTCTGTCTTCCCCTTCTCCTCCTGCCCCCAATCCCTCCTAGCATCAGAGTCTTTTCCAATGAGTCAACTCTTCGCAAGAGGTGGCCAAAGTACTGGAGTTTCAGCTTTAGCATCATTCCTTCCAAAGAACACCCAGGACCGATCTCCTTTAGAATGGACTGGTTGGATCTCCTTGCAGTCCAAGGGACTCTCAAGAGTCTTCTCCAATGACACAGTTCAAAAGCATCAATTTTTTGGTGCTCAGCCTTCTTCACAGTCCAACTCTCACATCCATACATGACCACAGGAAAAACCATAGCCTTAACTAGACGGACCTTTGTTGGCAAAGTAATGTCTCTGCTTTTGAACTGTCATTATTTTTTGGCCACAGCTTCAGTTAAACGATCTCAATTATTTTGCAGATGGCCTGACATTCCAAACTATAATATGCTCCAGAGCCTTTTCTATAAACCTTGTACATTTCTTTGCCAACAAAGGTCCGTCTAGTCAAGGCTATGGTTTTTCCAGTAGTCATGTATGGATGTGAAAGTTGGACTGTGAAGAAAGCTGGGCACCAAAGAATTGATGCTTTTGAACTGTGGTGTTGGAGAAGACTCTTGAGAGTCCCTTGGACTGCAAGGAGATCCAACCAGTCCATTCTGAAGATCAGTCCTGGGATTTCTTTGGAAGGAATGATGCTAAAGCTGAACTCCAATACTTTGGCCACCTCATGCAAAGAGTTGACTCATTGGAAAAGACTCTGATGCTGGGAGGGATTGGGGGCAGGAGGAGAAGGGGGTGACAGAGGATGAGATGGCTGGATGGCATCACCGACTCGATGGACATGAGTTTGGGTGAACTCCAGGAGTTGGTGATGGACAGGGAGGCCTGGTGTGCTGCGATTCATGGGGTCGCAAAGAGTTGGACACGACTGAGCAAATGATCTGAACTATACATTTCTCCCCTTACCTTTTTGCTCTGTTTTATACTCAGCACAATCTATTATCCATAACCAAGAATATTTGAGCTGATGCTGTAAAACCACCCCAGGCTGGTCTCACCAGAGCACTGACATGTTAGGTTGCTGTCAGCCTGTTCTGCAGAGAGCATTCCAGGAACCTGAAGACTAGTAATGAAGCCAGCTTGGTGGATAAAAGGGTCTGAAAGCATTCCGATTTCCTTTCATTTTCTTTTCAGTTTTAGAAAAGTGGTAATCTGATAACCCTTAAAAGAAAGACCTCATCTTACAACCCAAACAAATTCATTTCATATTTTTCACATTCCCTTCTACTTTCAGCCTGTATGCACCCATCTTTTTTTTTTTTAAAACACATATTTTGTGTCATGGATCTACAGTTATGTGTTTGCTTTCCACTTGATACTGTGTTAAAACTAGTTCTCCTGTTTTTACCTTTTTTTCCACATTTTTACCTTTTCGCGTTGTCACGATCTTTCATAATGTTGTTGGCGCTCTACGATCTGTTTAATAATTTCCTTACTATTGAATGGCAGCTATGCCTCCCTAGCATTGCTCAGGGTAATGATTAACCACTGGTTAATACAATTTAATAGACATAAGAAAAAAAAAACATGAGTTATAATAATTTCCTATAATTGCGATGATAAATTCAGAACTGGGGTAACATTCAACTTGGGAACAAGATTACTTTATGTACCACAGCTGACACCGCCTCTCCAGGGCTGTTGCTCACTGGGAAGCACTTTTCCCTGAACGGCAGCCCAGGGCAATGGAGCAACAGGGGTGCTCCAGGTAGGGCTGCCGGAGTTGTAAGCCTGGCTTCACCTTTGCTGCCTGTTTCGGTGTAGTGAATTACTTTACCCCTTTACCTCTCAGTTTCCTCCTCTGTAAAATGACTGTAGTGATGGGATTATCCAAGGATTACATGATCTAACACTTACATGTTCAGTTCAGTTCAGTTCAGTCGCTCAGTTGTGTCCGACTCTTTGCGACCCCATGAATCGCAGCACGCCAGGCCTCCCTGTTCATCACCATCTCCCGGAGTTCACTCAGACTCACGTCCATCGAGTCCGTGATGCCATCCAGCCATCTCATCCTCTGTCGTCCCCTTCTCCTCCTGCCCCTAATCCCTCCCAGCATCAGAGTCTTTTCCAATGAGTGAACTCTTCTCATGAGGTGGCCAAAGTACTGGAGTTTCAGCTTTAGCATTTTCCTTCCAAAGAAATCCCAGGGTTGATCTCCTTCAGAATGGACTGGTTGGATCTCCTTGCAGTCCAAGGGACTCTCAAGAGTCTTCTCCAACACCACAGTTCAAAAGCATCAATTCTTCGGTGCTCAGCCTTCTTCACAGTCCAGCTCTCACATCCATACATGACCACTGGAAAAACCGTAGCCTTGACTAGATGGACCTTAGTTGGCAAAGTAATGTCTCTGCTTTTGAATATACTATCTAGGTTGGTCATAACTTTTCTTCCAAGGAGTAAGTGTCTTTTAATTTCATGGCTGCAGTCACCATCTGCAGTGATTTTGGAGCCCCAAAAAATAAAGTCTGACACTGTTTCCACTGTTTCAGTTTCACTGTTCCATCTATTTCCCACGAAGTGATGGGACCGGATGCCATGATCTTTGTTTTCTGAATGTTGAGCTTTAAGCCAACACTCCATAAATGTTAGCTGTCAGTACTCTTTTAGCCCTTGTGACCTATTGACGGATGCGATGAGTCCTCACTTGGACCTGCAGTTGTATGAGTATGAAGGAGTGTTTTAGTGAAACACTAAATTATCTGATATAATTTCCAATTATATCTACCGGGAAAAATGTTTAAAACTATCTAAAGGTTAATCAGGTTAATTAAACATTTAAAGGTTAATGTTTAAACTATCAAAAGGTTAACTACCAAACTTCAAAGGGTTAATAAACATGTGACACCTGTCCATCCATGAAACGATGGCAAAAATTAAAATATGTAGCTTTTAAAAAAATTGTATTTTTAATTGGAGGATAGTTGCTTTACAGTGTTGTATTGATTTCTGCCTTACAACACCATGAACCAGTCATATGTTTACATGTATCCCTTCCCTCTTGAACCTCCGTCCCAAAACCCCCATCCCACGCCTCCAGATCATCACAGAACACCAAACTGAGCTCCCAGTGTTACACAGCTGCTTCTCACTAGCTATTTTACACATGGTAGTGTAAACTCATCCAAGTCAGCTGACCGGATTCTTTTAAGAATATGTGTTGAGCTAATCTCTGTGGTGGAGAAGGGAATGGCAACCCACTCCAGTATTCTTGCCGGGAGGATTCCATAGACAGAGGAGACTGGCAGGCTACCATCCATGAGGCGCAGAGCGTTGAACACGACTGAGTGAACATCACTTTCACTTTTCAATCTATGTGGAAGAAAATTATTTGAGGCATCTCACAGAGTTCCTCCAGAGAAGTGTCTGGTAGGCCATTTGATATCTATCTCTATTGAACCCAATCAAATGTGTTAATATTCATACCGTAGAATAATGCCTGAGCATAGTAAGTATATGGAAGTGTTTGCTAATACATGAAGGAAGAAAATGTATCCCAAAGTGTTGATGCCTTTTTTAGTTTTGCCTGATGTGATTGATAATTTGATTTATATGGATGAACTTTATTTATATGGAGATTTTGGTAATTTCTAACTTACAGCGTTTACTACAGTGTTGCCAGTGAGCATCTTCATGCACGAATCTATGTGTTTTCTTCTTTTAGAATACTTCCTTGAGGATAACAGTCTAGGAGTGGGTTTGCTCACGAAGAAGTGATTTCATTCTGAGAAAGGCTTGCAGGAGGTGGGCAGGAGGGAACACAGCGAGGGCACAGGCACTGCTGGAGATGGCAGAGTCAGGAGGGCGCGGAGCGGCTGGGGCCTTCCCGCAGCATGACGGCTCAGTGCTGCCGGGTGTTATCGAGGAGGAAGAGCCAGGCGGGCGTGGTGAAAGAGGAATGGTCTGGAATCTGAAGAAATGACTTTTAGATCCATCTGTTCCTGAGATGTAAATTTGCTTTGTCTTTTTGGCTCTCGTTTCCTCTAAAATCTTTCCCAGTATTAGGTTCTAAGAGTCCTTTAGTTCTTAAATGTTAATTAAATACCTTTTACATGCCAAGATCTGTGTTCAGTGGGTAAAGAATCCACTTGCAATGCAGGATACACAGGCGATGCAGGTTCCGTCCCTGGGTTGGGAAGATTCCCTGGGGGAGGAGATGGCAACCCACTCCAGTATCCTTGCCTGGAAGATGCTATGGACAGAGGAGCCTGGCGGGTTACGGTCCATAGGGTTGCAAAACAGTCGGACACGACCAAGCGACTAAACACACAGTGTAGCACAACAACAGGCCAGCGTCCGTGTTCTGCGCTAGGGCTGCAACGAGAAGCAAACTACAGCAAGTCCCTGGATGGGACTACATGAGGCAGTTAAAGAGGCACATTTAGAGCTGATGAGCTCAACTGACAGACAAATACAGGAGCTGTTGGAAGCATGGGAGACGGGTGGGAAAGCACCCATCCCAGCCTTGAGGGGTGGGCCCTGGAGGAAGTCACGAAACTCTTCCTAGAGGAGGTAACGGCTGAGTTGAGTCTTAAAGGGTGAGCAGGAGTTAAGCAGACTATGGGGAGAGTGAAGAGCATTCTGGGCAGAAGAGATGGCCTGGGCATAGGCACAGTGGGAATAGCAGGGTGCCTTCAGGGGACCAACAGTTCTGTGCCCTTGGGGAATCAAAAGCCCAGCAGGTGACCTGAGTTGTGTCTGGGCAGGTGGCCAGGGTCCTTCTTTGCACATCACTTTAAAGAGTTTAGGTTTCCTACATTCTACGTGGGTTTCCCTGGTGGCTCAGACGGTAGAGAATCTGTCCGCCGTGTGGGGAGACCTGGGTCCGATCCTTGGACTGGGAAGATCCCCTGCAGGAGGAGATGGCAACCCACTCCAGTATTCTTGCCTGGAGAATCCCCATGGACAGAGGAGCCTGGTGGGCTACAGTTCCATTTTAGCCAAGGGTGGCTTTGGATATACACCAGCCTCCGCTCGCAGCCAAGAATCTTGTCTTAGTTTCCCCATACATACCTGACGTCCTGACGTTTCTTTGCCCTGGAGGCTCAGAGCACCTTGCTTTTGAAGATGACCGCTAGCTATTGCTATTGAACAGATCCGGTTGCCACCAGCTGAAGGCCAATGGTGTCTTAGGCTGCGGGGTTCCCGGTGGCCCCACCGGAGGCCGAGTGCCGCCCCGCCTCCTCTGGGTCTGTTCAATCGCCCTGAGAGCTGACGCACAAGTAAGGCACGCGGTGAGGAGTGGTGGTAGCCCTTGAGCCGAACCTGGGCCCAAGGAGCTGGGGGTAAGGAATGCTGGTGACGCGTGGTCCACCGTGCCCTTCACTCAGCCACTGGGTGGCGCTGCCGCCCCTGGCTGTAAAAAGGGAGGCCCGTGGAAAGCTTAAGTCTGGGTTGGACTGCTTTGCTGCTTTGGAATGGGGTAGCTTTTGCATCCATCTTGTTACCTGGAGTTCGGGGGCCACAGGCTGGTCAAGAACAGTATGAGAGAGGTCCCAAAGCACAGCCACACCCCCCACCACCAACAGTCCCAGGTCAGCCAACAATGCCATTTCTTGGGTCCTTCAAGCTTCCGTCCTGGCTGGTGGGTCTTTTGACTTGTCCTGTTTCCACGCTTTGGTTCCAGGTAGCGCCATGAGCCAATATGTGCTCCCCTTTGACTTCTGTTTCCTTTGCTCCCTTCCCAGAAACTCCCATCTCCCAAGCCTCCCCACTCAGCAGGTGCTCATTTGGTACCTTTCATTTTTTAGGAATCCATTTTCCCTTCTCTCTTGGCTGAGTGTATCCTCACCCTGTGTGTCCTGGGATCTGTGCAGGCCGAGGTCTGCTTCTCCTGGCTCTTTTTTTTTTTTTTTTTTGCCTGTGGGCATTGTAGTTCTAAGTCCTATTTCACCTTTTATTTAAAATTTCTCTCTCTTTTTTTCCCGTCTGCCTCTTCTTTTCATGTTTGCCCTGTCCTCGTCCCTACCTCCCACCCCCATCTTTAAAAACTAGAGAATTTAGACATATTTTAAATCTAACTAGGAAACTTGTCAGTCTACCAACTAGAGAAGTTAATGAAGTTAAAGTCTAACAACTAGAAGCGGAGGATACAGCAGGTGAGGGGTGTGCTGACTTCCCCCGGCATCCTTCGTGAACTGGCGACCCTCTGCGTGGGATGGAGACCCAGGGGTGCTGAGAGGCTGACACTGAGGCGCACCTGCTGGAGACATTGCGTGATGAGCACGGCTGTGTTTTTCTTTTCCCTTAATGTTGCAGGTTAGCTTGGTTCACATACCTCCCTTGAGAAATGAAGGGAGGCTCCTGGGACTAGGTCAGCACATGTGTCCCCGTGCTCTGGGATGGGCACTGATGAAGAAAAATGTGGGCCCTTGGCAAAGTCCCTGGACAGCCGGTAGGGCCACAAGAAGGGATACGTGTTCTACCCAACATGTAACATCCTCGAGAAGAATAGAGTGCACTCTGAGCCAAGGGAAGGTTGTGACTCAGGTCCCAAAGGGCTGGTAAGTAGTGTAACGTATGCTGACTTCTTCCTCTCACACAGCTTTTTAAAATTTTTTTTAAAAAATGCATTTTTGGCCTTGCTGGGTCTTCGCTGTGGGGCAGGCTGTCCTCTAGTTGCAGCTCGTGTGGGCTCTTCTCTAGTTGTGTCCACGGGGTTCTCACTGCTGTGGCCTCTCTGGTTTCGGTGCACAGACTCCAGGGTGCGCGGCCTTCAGTAGTTCGGCACGTGGGCTCAGAGGTTGTGCTTCTCGGGCTCTAGAGCACACGCTCAATAGCTGTGGTGCCTGGGCTTAGTTACTCCGCGGCATGTGGAATCTTCCCGAACCAGAGGTCCAACCAAGTGTGTCTCCTGCATTGGCAGGTGGGTGTTTACCACCGAGCCACTGGGGAAGCCCTCTCATGCAACTGTAGAGCCATGGTCTCCCAAGGGGACGTGTTGCAGGGACTACTGGGGTGTAGGGAGAAAAATATTAGAATTTCTCCTTATTTATTTTTTTAATCTTGTCTTTTTAAGATTTCTATTTTTGCATATGTTTTGTGTTAGTAAATATTACATACATACATTATATAAATGGGCTTCCCAGGTGGTGCCTGTGGTCAAGAACCCATCTGCCAGTGGAGGAAACATAAGAGACACGGGTTTCCTGGGGTCAGGAAGATCCCCTGGAGGAGGGCATGGCAACCCACTCCAGTATTCTTACCTGGAGAGTCCCAGGGACAGAGGAGCCTGGTGGGCTACAGTCCATGGGGTCGCAAAGAGCCGGACATGACCGAAGCAAATTAGCATGCACATAGCCTGCACACATTATATAAATAGTTGCTATGTATCTATCAGAAATACATATGCCTGAGAAACGCTGGGCTGGAAGAAGCGCATGCTGGAATCAAGATTGCCACAAGAGATATCAATAACCTCAGATATGCAGATGACACCACCCTTATGGCACAAAGTGAAGAGAAACTAAAAAGCCTCTTGATGAAAGTGAAAGAGGAGAGTGAAAAAGTTGGCTTAAAGCTCAACATTCAGAAAATGAAGATTATGGCATCTGGTCCCATCACTTCATGGGAAATAGATGGGGAAACAGTGGAAACAGTGTCAGACTTTATGTTTTTGGGGTCCAAAATCACTGCAGATGGTGACTGCAGCCATGAAATTAAAAGACGCTTACTCCTTGGAAGGAAAGTTATGACCAACCTAGATAGCGTATTGAAAAGCAGAGACATTACTTTGCCAACAAAGGTCCATCTAGTCAAGGCTACTGTTTTTCCAGTGGTCATGTATGGATGTGAAAGTTGGACTGTGAAGAAAGCTGAGTGCCAAAGAACTGATGCTTTTGAACTGTGGTGTTGGAGAAGACTCTTGAGAGTCCCTTGGACTGCAAGGAGATCCAACCAGTCCATTCTGAAGGAGATCAGCCCTGGGGTTTCTTTGGAAGGAATGATGCTGAAGCTGAAACTCCAGTACTTTGGCTACCTCATGCGAAGAGTTGACTCATTGGAAAAGACTCTGATGCTGGGAGGGATTAGGGGCAGGAGGAGAAGGGGATGACAGAGGATAAGATGGCTGGATGGCATCACTGACTCGATGGACGTGAGTCTGAGTGAACTCCAGGAGATGGTGATGGACAGGGAGGCCTGGCATGCTGCGATTCATGGGGTCACAAAGAGTTGGACATGACTGAATGACTGAACTGAACTGAACTGAATCATGTTTTAACGATGAAGTGTGAGATCCGAACTTTCAGAGACCACTGCTCTGGAGAATCTCTGGAGCTTGCTGTGGACTCTAGGGGAAGTCTGAGGTGCTGGCTGAGAGCCTCCCAGCCAAGAAGAAGGGCCCACACAGCCCAGCCCATGTGGACAGCCTTGGTGGTGAGGAGGGACGCACCTGCCCTTGGGAGGGAACTCTCTAGAAACAGCCGCTGGATGCCAGTCCCCCATGGATGTGAGTCACCCCAGGGCTCCCTGCTACCTGCTATGGAGGGCCTTTTCTTACATTCTTGACGGAGGAGAAGGAGTCATAGTTAGGGCCTTGCAGATGGCTCATCCCGTCACCGTGGTTGGGAGCCTGGCATCTGAGGGACTGTGTCCTTCTGCTCTGTATCTCAGACTTGCCTCAGGTGATTTACATTGTGACCAACACTTGTGGTTGCCTAACAGAACCCCATTTTTGTTTGAGGTGGACCTGTGCTCAGCTGAAAACTGCATTTCTCAACCTCTCTTGAAGGGAGGGGTGGTCCCAAGACATGGCTCTAGCCCATGGGATGTGAGCGGAAGTCCTGGCTGGGGCTTTCCCATTGGCTCTTTATTAGGGGTCAGGCTCAGCTGGTGCACGCTTTTAGCCTCTCACATCTCTCTCTTTCTTTTTTTTTTGGCCTGAATCACAGAGTGATGCTGAAGGTGGAGCAACTGTCTTGGGACTCCACAGTGACGAGGAGGAGGACGGATAGTTGGAAATGCAGAAGGACACTTCGCAGACTTTTTGTTGTTTCTCCTTGATGCGCCACTGTCCACGTTTTTTCCCTATGGCTTTCCAGGGGATGCAGTGCTAGCAAACGTGAAGCTGGACTCAGGAGCTCAGACACTTGGGTTCAGGCCACGACTTCATGCGAGATGCTGACACCCGGAGAGGTGAAGGATGTGGCTGTCCCTTGTCTCGGGGAGCCCTTGTTCCCTCTTCTTCTCCAGTAATGATAGAAACGAGCTGTTCTGTTTCTTTCAAGTCCTGGGAAGAGGAGCGAGGCACTGAGCTGGGCCTTTAAGAATAACTAATTCTGTCAAGAATGTGGAAAGTGAGTCAGGATGGGTGCTGAAGCCTGCTGTGCACAGCTCTTCTAAAACACATGCGGGGTGTCAGCTGGTGGCTGCAGGTTGGCCATGGTGAGAGCGTTTGCATCACTGAAGTAGGCAAGTGTTACATATCAGCCTTTCTCTCTTTCTTTTCTGGAGAGTCAGTTGTTAAGCCTTTACCAACACTCCTTTGGAAAGAGCAAAAGTTTAGTTTATTAACTACCTTAATATTGTCTCATAGCCTCTCTTGCTTTCCCCATGCCGTCTGATATATGATAAGTTGAGCAGAATCAAGAAGCAGCTGGTTTCTACTGAACACAGGCTGAAGTCTTCGTATGTCTTTGGGCCCAAGGTTTACCCTGACAGTTCAGGCTGAAGGCAAAACTAATTTTATTCCAACTTTGGCTATAAATTTGTCATCTAATCACGCCCCTGCTTGGTGTTCATCTCTTTTCTTCCTCATCAACCTCCTTCCCCAATCTACAGGGCCTGAGCTCTTGTGACCCTGGCTTCTTGCCCCATTTGTGCTGCCCACCGAAGTCCCCGATTCTGGGTCTGCAACAGCAGATCTTATGACCTCCCTTGTCTCTTGGAGCTGACAAAGGTGGCTGTATCCATATGGGTCCCATGCCCTATGCTCTTCTCACGATGTGACATGACACTCGTCTGCCGAGCTGGGGGTCTGCCTGGTCTCCGGGAGGTGGGGTGGATCACTACCAGCTTATGGTTGGTCATCACGGGTAATACCGCTTCCGCCCGGCTCTGTCTCTCGGGACAGAGATTATTGTAAAGACTGATTAAGATCACTCATGTAAAGTTTACAATTTAGTGTCTGGTATGCTCCTATGCCATGCTTTAGGAGCCCAGAGACCCCTTGTAAGAAGTCTGGGCAGCCCTGAAGCTGCTGTTCTGAGAGACATGTGAATAGGCCATGCTAAGCTAGGGACGCCGACGGAGCCCTCAGCTGTTCCGGGCTCCAGCCAGTCAGTCTTTGCAGTTCAGGCACAAGCCGCAGGTGAGATGGAGCCTGCAGATGATTCTAGCTCCAGGCCTTTGAGCCAGCCCAGCAGTGCTGAGCGGAGCAGAAGTGAGCTGTCCTCTTGGAGCCATGCCCAGACTGAAGACTCGTGAGTGAAAATGCTTCTCTGAGGAACTGGAGATGAAGGCTTCAACCTATATTTAGAGGGGGGGCACGCCTCAACCCATAACACTGCCAGCACAAGAATCACGGTCTGCTCCTCAGAGGGAAGCCATTCCTAATTTTGTCAGGTCTGAGAAGAGTGCTTCATGCAAGTTAGCCTCCTCATTCCATACACTCATGCTCACACATACATGTGCACAAACCTCCCCGTTTTATATATATATAATCTTAACATAAGTGGGATTGTGTTATACATATTTGTAAGCAACTTGTTTTGTATACTTAAGAGTATGTCTGGAAGGTCCTTCCATGTGAGTACATATAAATCATTCTTGTTATCGTGATACAGTGATTTCATAGTATTGACAGCCTGCATGCTCATTCGCTTCAGTCATGTCCAACTCTTTGCGACCCCATGGACTGTAGCTCACCAGGCTCCCCTGTCCATGGGATTATCCAAGCAAGAACACTGGAGTGGGTTGCCATGCTCTCCTCCAGGGGACCTTCCTGACCCAGGGGTTGAATCCCCATCTCCCGAGTCTCCTGCATTGGCTGGGGGATTCTTTACCACTAAGTCATCTGGGAAGCCCATTGACAGCCTATGGGTAGATATTAAAATTGTTTCTGGTGTTTTGGTTTGGGTTAGCCCTAACCACGTATGTAATTTTTGGTGACTTAAAATTTTCCTAACAGTTAGTACAGTAATTCCTTGTGGTAAAAGAATATTTTTGCTAAAAAAGTATTGCTGGGTGTTCTCCAGTTAGAGTCAGAATCCACTTTGCATGATAGATGGTGGGGCAGAAGGAGGGTGGGAGTAAGCACTCTGAGGTCAGAGTTAGGGAAGAGGTGGAGCCAGGAGGAAGCACTTTGAAAGAGACCTGGCCAGGAGGGGCCTTTTGAGTTAAATGATGCCCTCCCATTGAATGTTAACCCAGCCTTCCTTCCCTCCTCTGAAACATTGGGAAAAGATGACATTTTTCACTAATAAGTTCAGTGACAGTGGAGTTGCTTTTGGAATCCACAAAGGAATGCTGAATTTTCATGTCACTGTGGGCTAAAAGTGAGCAATGAACCTTTGGGTTCCACATACAATGTGAAAACAGTCATCCGTGCAGATATATTTTTAAGCTTATTATGAATGGAACTAAGCAGGCCAGGTCCTTTTACGTGGATCTTGTCTAATGATAAAAACTGTTTTGCTGCTGGTTGTTGTTATTGTACAGTCTCTCAGTCGTGTCTGACTCTTTGCGACCCCGTGGACTGCAGCACGCCAGGCTTCCCTGTCTATCACCATCTCCCGGAGCTTGCTCAAACTCATGTCCATTGAGTCGGTGATACTATTCAACCATCTCATCCTCTGTCATGTCATTCTCCTCCTGCCTTCAGTCTTTCCCAGCATCAGGGTCTTTTCCAGTGAGTTGGCTCTTTGCATCAGGTGGCCAAAGTATTGGAACTTAAGCTTCATCATCTGTCCTTCCGATGAATATTCAGGGTTAATTTCCTTTAGGATTGGTTAGTTTGACCTCCTTTCTGTCCAAGGGACTCTCAAGAGTCTTCTCCAGCACCACAGTTTGAAAGCATCAGTTCTTTGGCGCACAGCCTTCTTAATGGTCCAACTCTCATATCCATACATGACTACTGGAAAAACCATAGCTATGACTATACAGACCTTTGTCGGCCAAGTAATGTCTCTGCTTCTCAATATGCTGTTTATGTTTGTTGTTGCTTTTCTTCCAAGGAGCAGCGTCTTTGAATTTCATGGCTGCAGTCACCATTCACAGTGATTTTGGACTCCAAGAAAATAAAGTCTTTTCTATCACTGTTTCCATTGTTTCCCCGTCTATTTGCATGAAGTGATGGGACCAGATGGCATGATCTTTGTTTTTTGAATGTTGAGTTTTAAGCCAGCTTTTTCACTCTCCCCTTTCACCTTCATCAAGAGGCTCTTTAATTCCTTTTTGCTTTCTGCCATAAGAGTGGTGTCATCTGCGTGGCCCTTGGCTCTGGAGAGAGAGGCCAGAAATTCAAGGGGCAGGAGAGCCAGCTGAGGAGCAGAGTGAGGGTTCTTGAGAGGGTCCCTTGGGAAAGGCTCCCTGAAACAATATAGCCACTGGTTGGTGAGAAAAAGAACTGAGTTTATTGCTTACTCAGGTGAAAGGAGGTACTACCTTGATGGAGACTTGCAGCCTTTCACAATGGGAGGGCAAAATGGGGTGTTTATGAAGTATTGGAGTCTGGTTTAATGTGGGCTCTCAGTGAGGTGGTTTGATTAGAACTGGAGAAAGGTCATGATGCAAGCATTTCCTATCGGTGAGCACCATGAGGACAGAGTTCTGACATGAGGATTCCAAAGAGTCTTGAAGAGTAATAGCCTTTTGATGCTGTCTGTTGAAAAACTGAGCATTTTTAAATTGGCTTGTACCGTTTATCTTCCTGGACAGAAGTTGCTTGGAGTGGTAAAGTCATGCTGCTGAAGATGAGGAAATTGTAATGTCCAAGCTAGTGAAGACAGCAAATGATGAGGGTGTCAGTGGCTTCAGATCTCAGACCTAATCTCCCTCTCTCTCTTTTTAAAGTTTATTTATTTTTGGCTGTGCTGGATCTTTGATGTTTCCAGTTTCAGCGAGTGGGGTCTCCTCTCTAATTGTGTTGCGTGGGCTTCTCATTGTGGTGGCTTCTCTTGTGAAGCACAGGCTCGAGGCACACAGCCTTCAGTAGATGTAGCCCTCAGGCTCTAGAGTGTGGGCTCAGTAGTTGCAGTGCTTGGGCTGAGTCGCCCCAGAGCATGTAGACTCTTCCCAGACCGGGGATTGAACCTGTGTCCCCTCACTGGCAGGTGGATTCTTCGCCACTGGAGTACAGGGAAAGTCCAGACCTAATTTCTGATATCATCCCTTTTGAATTCTGGGGGAAGCCTCACATAGTAAGACATATAACCTCTACTCAAGCAAATTCTAAGTCTCAGTCAGATTTCCCCTGCTTCCTTTCCCTGGGCATAATTTAAGGAGGTCTTTTCTCTAAGAAAAGTTCAGCCATCTTCACATTCCAGATCCAGCTCCTGGTCCATGTGGCTGGCAGCTCGGTGGACTGCAATTTGTCCTGCTGCCCAGCAGTTTAGATTAAGAGGCCAGAAAAGGAAATTTACTCTACATGTTCAGGCTCATGTGTTGTGGCCCAACATCACTTCCCATGGAAACCCTACATTCGGGAGTGCTGAGTTTGTGCTGGGTATATTCCATCTATCCCTCCAAAACACTCTCCATCCTTCCCCACCTTGCTGTGTGCCTGGGTATGCTGACTTGTATGGTTTATATCAATCTGCTCTTTGCCCCTCTGTTCACTTAATTGAAAATACCAGCAGAGAATCAGAGGGAAGGTGTATTTATTTCTCCAGATCTTTCCTTTGTGGTCCTTGGTGGGCTGGTGGCATCCTGAGTATCCTAGGTCCTGTCCTGTGGCACTCTGCAAACATTTCTTACCCTCTGGGCTTTTGTAACAGTTCTTTCCTCTTGTCCCAATGGTGGGCCTGGGGTTGGAAATAACTGAAACTAACCTGGAGATGCTACATTACCTCTGTGACTTCCCTATAGCCTTGCCCACACTTTTCTCTACTAGAATTATCCAGTTTTCCACTCTGCCCTGTTGGAGGACCTGCCAATATGGGGCTTTGTGGAGTTGTTAGAGTTTCGTACCCTCTTTGGTTGTAGTCAAGTGACACCTGGCAAGTGTTGAATAGAGATTTGTTGAATGACTGTATGAGTGACATGATTTGAACTCCAACCTCTCTTCAACAAACTTCTAATATTGAGTATTCACACGTAAATTATAGATGCTTGATGCACTGTAAGTACACTGAACAGGTGTAGATTCTGTGGCTTCACGGAACCACAGGAACCTCCACTTCTCTGCGTTTGCTCTGTTTATTCATGTTCAGATGGTCTCCTTTCCAGAAGAACAGTAAGAGAGAATATAAAGAGCACCTGGAATATACAAAATGGTGAAGATGCTGTGTTCACTAAATGAAGTAGGATGATTTCTTCAACTCAAAAGCAGATAAGAGGTTCATATCACAAAATAAGAAATGTACACTAAAAGTCTCACATGTATAGGTTATAGCTTTTAATGGAATCATGCTGAATGAACTGAAGTTAAAGCCAATGCGGTGTGAATTTACAAAGTTTATGTGACCTTTAGAATTAATATTGATTAAATATAGCCTGATTACCTTTGAGGTAAACTTGATGTGACTCTCTTGTGATTATATCTATGGTTACTGTCAATTTCGCAGTGGCTGGTTCGTGGCATTCATTATGATCACCTTTCCACAAGTGTTAGAGGGATTCCTTTAAATTGTGGGATGTGCTGTGCGACTTGCAGTCCCCTGGGGGCACTCACTTATCTCTCTGGGGAGATACCTTCATGATGGAGCTCGGATAAATACCAGGCTGGCTTGTTCCAAGCTCCCTTTATGAGGCCCAGCCCTCAGGAAGTGCCTAGTTGTTTATAAATCTTTCCATATTATAGTTCTTCAAGGAGAGAAATTCCATGATCTTCCTTCCTGGATTTTTCAGCAGGAGAGAAGTCAAGATTGAATTGTCATAATAAACTTCATCTTGGCGCAGAGCTCCCCCTTTGATAATCTCCAGGGCACATTCTTCCTTTGGAGATGCTTCTGCATTGTATATCCCAGCAACTGCCTTCATGGCTGTGTCTGTAGAGTGAGAAGAGAAGACTGTGGTTATCCAAGACGAGTAGAGTCTATGTGATGGAAGGCCTGCAGACACCAGCAGCTTAGCTTTTAGGGGCTGCTGGCCAGGGGTTGCTCGGGCCCTGTCGGGAATACATGGAGAAGACTGGGTATGTTGAGGGCCTATTGGGCAAAGAGAATCTTGGTGTTCATATGGACCTTGTCTTCCTGGATGGAAATTTGTGGGGGCAACTGGAGGTTACTAGTTGAGTGATTTGAATGAATCAGACTCCTCTCTTGGGTGTTTTGGTTGGAGTGAAGGAGTAATATTGGGGAGTAGAATGAGTATAGAAGTCATATGATGGGAAGAGTCAATGAGCAAAACCAGAGTGAGGTGTGATAATGAGGACTGACTTGTAAAAGGAAGAGACAGACGGGAATCCAGGTCTTTGCTCCCTTGGCAACACCAACCACTTTCATTTGGAGGGAAACTATTGTTACCTGCTCTCTCCCCCTAGGATTTGTGTCTTTCTTGCCCAGTTTCTCTCTGTTTCTCCACCCCTTCTTGTTTCACTGTGTGTCTTTGTCTTTCTCTCTCTTTTGTTCTGTGACTACTACTCAGTGTCTTCAAAGTTTTTTAAACAAATTTATTTGGCTGTGCAGAGTGCAGGATCTTAGTTCCCTGATCAGGGATCGAACCCATGCCCCCTGCAGTGAAAGTGTGGAGTCTTAACCACCGGACTGCCAGGGAAGTCCCTTCAATAAAGTTTTTAAAATCAGACCTCTCACATATTTTAGATAAACTTGCATTTGGACTTACAGAAAAGTTTTAAAAATTGTGCAAAGTCTTCCCTTACATCTTTCAATCAAAACATCATACATAACCATTATACAACTATCAACGATCGATACGATAGAATTGGAACAGTATTACTAACTAAACTGCAGACTTAATTTTTTCACTAATGTCCTTTATATGTTCCAGGATCTTATCTAGGAGTACACTTAGTAGTAATTTTTTCTTGTTTCCTCTCTGACCTCTGACAGTTCTTTACTCTTTCCTTGTCTCTCACAGCCTTGACACTTTTGAAGAGTTCTGTTTAGTGGATCTGTGTGAAAGAAAGTGAAGTCGCTCAGTCATGTCCGACTCTTTGCGACCCTGTGGACTGTAATCCCCCAGGCTCCTCCGTCCTTGGAATTTTCCAGGCAAGGATACTTGAGTGGGTTGCCATTTCCTTCTCCAGGGGATCTTCCTGACCCAGGGATAGAAGCCGGGTCTCCTGCATTGCAGGCAGACACTTTACTGTCTGAGCCACCAGGGAAGCCACCAGGATCTGTATAAACCCCTTCAATTTGGGTTTTTTCTCCGTTGTTCTCATAATTAGAATGAGATTATGTGTTTTCGACAAGAATACCCCCCCCCAAATGATGCTGTGTCCATCTCAGCACGATGAATCAAAGGATTTGTGACATCTGTGACTTATTACTGATATGTTATTAAGGAAAAGTGAAGTCACTCAGTCGTGTCTGACTCTTCGCGACCCCATGGACTGCAGCCTACCAGGCTCCTCTGCCCATGGGATTTTCCAGGCAAGAGTACTGGAGTGGGGTGCCACTGCCTTCTCTGCGATTAAGGAAAACAAACTCATATTTAATAATCTCACATAGGAAAGTAATGGCTGTTGAGTTTTCATGAGGGACATAAGGTGTTCAGAATAGGGTCAGGTGAGGAATGTGGTGTTACTCAGCACAGTTGGCAGTCAGAATGGAGAGAAGGGTCAAAGAGCAGTCAGAGGCTCAACAGGCGACAGAACACTTCATTAAAGGGGGACTAATGTTCTTGCCTGGAGAATCCAGGGATAGAGGAGCCTGATGGGCTGCCACCTATGGGGTCGCACAGAGTCAGACACGACTGACGCGACTCAGCAGCAGCAGCAGTGTTCTTGCCTGGAGAATCCAGGGACAGAGGAGCCTGGTGGGCTGCCACCTATGGGGTCGCACAGAGTCGGACACGACTGACGCGACTCAGCAGCAGCAGTAGCAGTGCTGTCATTGGTTTTCAATGCTTGACACACGATGACGCCAGGGAGTTCAGCACCCTCTTTACCCACCATAGTAAGACAGACAGTCCATCTGTAGGCCATTTATTCCAATTTCTTGACCTTACCTGTGTCGATGAGGCCAAGAATACAGAGGGTGATTGACACGTTGACCTTGGTCGCCTCATATTCCGTCCTGAGAGAGGAGAAGAACCCATCCAGAGCAAACTTGCTTGCAGAATAGGCAGCAGCAAGTGGACAAGCTATTTTCCCTGAATGATACAAAAGTGGGTTAACATGGTCATCCATTGCAGCTCCGACAAAGCTGATCTGTGCTTTATCTGTAGCAGGCTTTGTAACCTCCATGAAGTGCTTCTACCCTTAGTTTCTCTCTACTCCCCAAAGAGATTATCCTGCTGTGCTGAATTTCAGAAAGAAACATGATGGTATCAAAGAAACTCCCCTTGATGGATTGGGATATGGAGTAGAGTGGGCTGCAGGAAAACTTTCAATGAAGAGGGATTAGTTAGATTTTTAGTAAAGGTGGTAAATAAATAGGATTGCAAAAGAGCCATGCAATTTCACACCTGGTAACTCTTCAACCTTTGACCCAAGAGCACTGGAAAGCAAGTGTTTGGCAAGAGCTGTCTACCAGCACAGAGACCTGTCACTGGTCTTGCTATGCAAGGGGAATGAAAACTCCTGTCTTTATTTTATACTCCAAATTACTTTTCTTACTTTCATCAGCCTGGTTAATTCTTAGTTAGTTCTCAGTATTTTGGAGGATATGTGGGCATATGCCCAATCAGTTCAGTTCAGTTGTACAGCCATGTCTAACTCTTTGCGACACCATAGACTGCAGCATGCCAGGCCTCCCTGTCCATCCCCAACTCCTGGAGTCCACCCAATCCCATATCCATTGAGTCGGTGATGCCATCCAACCATCTAATCCTCTGTCATCCCCTCTCCTCCCACCTTCAGTCTTTCCCAGCATCAGGGTCTTTTCCAAGCAGTCAGTTCTTCACATCAGGTGGCCAAAGTATTGGAGTTTCAGCTTCAGCATCAGTTCTTCCAATGAAGATTCAGGACTGATTTCTTTTAGGATGGACTGGTTGGATCTCCTTTCAGTCCAGGGAACTCTCAAGAGTCTTCTCCAACACCACAGTTCAAAAGCACCAATTCTTTGGCACTCAGCTTTCTTTATAGTCCAATTCTCACATCCATACATGACTACTGAGAAAACCATAGCTTTGACTAGACGGACCTTTGTTGACAAAATAATGTCTCTGCTTTTTAATATGCTGTCTAGGTTGGTCATAACTTTCCTTCCAAGGAGTAAGTGTCTTTTAATTTCATGGATGCAATCACCATCTGCAGTGATTTTGGAGCCCCCCAAAATAAAGTTGGTCACTGTTTCCATTGTTTCCCCATCTATTTGCCATGAAGTGATGGGACTGGATGCCATGATCTTAGTTTTCTGAATGTTGAACTTTAAGCCAACTTTTTCACTCCTCTTTCACTTTCATCAAGAGGCTCTTTAGTTCTTTGATTTCTGCCGTAAGTGTGGTATCATCTGCATATCTGAGGTTATTGATATTTCTCCCAGCAGTCTTGATTCCAGTTTGTGCTTCATCCCGTCCAGCATTTCTCATGATGTACTCTGCATATAAGTTAAATAAGCAGAGTGACAATATACAGCCTTGAAGTACTCCTTTTCCTATTTGGAACCAGTCTGTTGTTCCATGTCCAGTTCTAACTGCTGCTTCTTGACCTGCATACAGATTTCTCAGGAGAAAGGTCAGATGGTCTGGTATTCCCATCTCTTTAAGAATTTTTCACAGTTTGTTGTGATCCACACAGTCAAAGGCTTTGGCATGGTCAATAAAGGAGAAATAGATGTTTTTCTGGAACTGTCTCGCTTTTTCAATGATCCAATGAATGTTGGCAGTTTGATCTCTGGTTCCTCTGACTTTCCTAAAACCAGCTTGAACATCTGGAATTTCCTGGTTCATGTACTATTGAAGACTGGCTTGGAGAATTTTGAGCATTACTTTCTAGCGTGTGAAATGAGTGCAATTGTGCAGTAGTTTGAGCATTCTTTGGCATTGCCTTTCTTTGGGATTGGAATGAAAACTGACCTTTTCCAGTCCTGTGGCCACTGCTGAGTTTTCCAAATTTGCTGGCATATTGAGTGCAGCACTTTCACAGTATCATCTTTTAAGATTTGAACTAGCTCAACTGGAATTCTATCACCTCCACTAGCTTTGTTTGTAGTGATGCTTCCTAAGGCCCACTTGACTTCACATTCCAGCATGTCTGGCTCTAGATGAGTGATCACACCATTGTGATTATCTTGGTCATGAACATCTTTTTGGTATACTTCTTCTGTGTATTCTTGCCACCTCTTCTTAATATCTTCTGCTTCTGTTAGGTCCATACCATTTCTGTCCTTTATTGAACCCATCTTTGCATGAAATATTCCCTTGGTATCTCTAATTTTCTTGAAGAGATCTCTAGTCTTTCCCATTCCATTGTTTTCCTCTATTTCTTTGCATTGATCACTGAGGATGCTTTCTTATCTCTGCTTGCTATTCTTTGGAACTCTGAATTCAAATGGGTATATCTTTCCTTTTCTCTTTTGCTTTTCATTTATCTTCTTTTCACAGCTATTTGTACGGCCTCCTCAGACAGCCATTTTGCTTGTTTGCATTTCTTTTCCATGGGGATGGTCTTGATCCCTGTCTCCTGTACAATGTCACGAACCTCATTCCATAGCTCTTCAGGCACTCTGTCTATCAGATCTAGTCCCTTAAATCTATTTGTGACTTCCACTGTATAATAGTAAGGGATTTGATTTAGGTCTACCTGAATGGTCTAGTGGTTTTCTAATTGGCTTTCTTCAATTTAAGTCTGAATTTGGCAATAATGAGTTCATGATCTGAGCCACAGTCAGCTCCCAGTCTTGTTTTTGCTAACTGTATAGAGCTTCTCCACCTTTGGCTGCAAAGAATATAATCAATCTGATTTCGGTGTTGACCTTCTGGTGATGTCCATGTGTAGAGTCTTCTCTTGTATTGTTGGAACAGAGTGTTTCCTTTGAACACACCCCCCTTGGCAAAACTCTAGTAGCCTTTGTCCTGCTTCATTCTGTACTCCAAGGCCAAATTTGCCTGTTATTCCACATGTTTCTTGACTTCCTACTTTTGCATTCCAGTCCCCTATAAGGAAAAGGATATCTTTTCAGGGTGTTAATTCTAGAAGTTCTTGTAGGTCTTCATAGAACTGTTCAACTTCAGCTTCTTCAGCATTGCTGGTCGGGTCATAGACTTGGATTACTGTGATATTGAATGGTTTGCCTTGGAAATGAACAGAAATCATGCTGTCATTTCTGAGATTGCATCCATGTACTGCATTTTGGACTCCTTTGTTTACTATGATGGCTACTCCATTTCTTCTGAGAGATTCCTGCCCGCAGTAGTAGATATAATGGTCATCTGAGTTAAATTCACCCATCCCAGTCCATTTCAGTTCACTGATTCCTAGAATGTCGACGTTCACTCTTGCCATCTCCTGTTTGACCACTTCCAATTTGCCTTGATTCATGGACCTGACATTCCAGGTTCCTATGCAATATTGCTCTTTACAGCATCAGACCTTGCTTCTATCACCAGTCCCATCTACAGGTGTTGTTTTTGCTTTGGTTCCATCTCCTCATTCTTTCTGGAGTTATTTCTCCACTGATCTCCAGTAGCATATTGGGCACCTGCTGACCTGGGGAGTCCATCTTTCAGTGTCCTATCTTTTTGCCTTTTCATACTGTTCATGGGGTTCTCAAGGCAAGAATACTGAAGTGGTATGCCATTCCCTTCTCCAGTGGACCACATTCTGTCAGACCTCTCCACCATGACCCGTCTATCTTGGGTGGCCCTACATGGCATGGCTCATAGTTTCATTGAGTTAGACAAGGCTGTGGCCCATGTGATCAGATTGGTTAGTTTCCTGTGATTGGTTTTTAGTCTGTATGCCCGATAGCATAACTTACTCATCATACCTTTTCTAAGAGGAGAGAGTAGAGGTGTCCTGAGACCCTTGAGCATTGTTATAATGAAAAGTGAAAGTGAAAGTTGTTCAGTCATGTCCAACTCTTTGCGACTTCATGGACTATGCAATCCATGTAATGTCTAGGCCAGAATACTGGAGTGTGTAGCCTTTCCCTTCTCCAGGGGATCTTCCCAACCCAGAGATCGAACCCAGGTCTCCTGCATTGCAGGCAGATTCTTTACCAGCTGAACTACAAGGGAAGCCCAAGAATACTGGAGTGGATAGCCTACCCTTCTCCAGTGGATCTTCCCGACCCAGGAATCAACCCAGGGTCTCCCGTATTACAGATGGATTCTTTAGCAACTGAGCCATCAGGGAAGCCCATTGTTATAACAGCTACTTTAAAATCCTTGTCTGCTAATTCTAAAATCTGAGTCATTTTAGTATTGATCTCCATTGATTGCCTTTCCTCTTGAATATGGGTCACATATTGTATTCTTGTATGTGCAGTGACTTTTCATTGTATCCTTGATATTGTTAGAACCTTGGGATTCTGTCATATTCTTCCAAGGAGTATGATTTTTATTTTTATGGTGGGTGGTTAATTTGGCTTCCCTGGTGGCACAGATGGTGAAGAATCTGTCTGCAATGTGGGCTTGATCCCTGGGTCGGGAAGAGTCCCTGGAGAAGGGAATGGCTACCCAGTTCAATATTCTTGTCTGGAGAATTCCATGGACAGAGGAACCTGGTGGGCTACAGTCCATGGGGTCGCAAAGAGTTGGATACGACTGAGTCACTAACACTCACTTGGCTGACACTCTGGTCTCTTGCAGTAGGTGCCAAGTGAAATCCCTGTTTAATTACTTGAATCTCAACTGAGCTTCTTGATGTCTACACTGCCCTGTGAGTATTTCAGGGGATGAGCAGAGATTCGAGAAAAGTTTATATACGGGACTTGGCTCTTCTACTGTGGCTCTTTTCTTTCTGGGATGTCTTCCTTTACTTTCCACCTGCTACAGAAACCCCAAACTGTTCCTTTTGCTTCTACAAGGTAGTAAGATGGCAGATTTCTGGCCTAAAAATGGCACCGATTGGGACCTTCTCTTGAGCATAAGCCACAAAATTGGGACCATCACCCAGTGTCATTTCCCTCTTTCAAGTACCAACAGCTCTCCAGTTTCTGTCTTTTTCTCCTTCTCTTCAGTGCTCTCAATGGTTGTTTTCTATATTTTTTCCAAGTTTGCTATCTGGGGAAGGTTGGTCTATTAGGTATGGCCCTGCTATTATAGTTAGAGAATTTCCCTGCAGTGCAGGAGACCTGGGTTCGATTCCTGGGTCAGGAAGATGCCTTGGAGAAGGAAATGGCAACCCACTCCAGTATTCTTGCTGGAGAAGGAAATGGCAACCCACTTCAGGATCTGCCTGGAAAATCCTATGGACAGAGAAACCTGGCAGTCTACAGATCACGGGGTTGCAAGAGTCAGACACGACTTAGAGACTAAACTACCACCACTGTTATTATTGGAATTGGAAACTCTGTGTGTTTTTAAAAATAATAAAGTTGCATTCCAAATCAATAAAGATGTTGAGAAAGTTGGTTAACTAACTGGAAAAAAGATTGTCAACTCCTTGTTTCTTATCATATATCAAAAAATGATACCTGGAAAATTATGGCAAATGATGTTGCCATGTCCATTTCCCTTTCTTTAATAAAAGAATCTAATTTTATTCAGGATAGCAATGTGTTGAGATAAAAATATTTACTTCCTCAAGATTCCCTTGCGCTTTTGGGTAGTCATGTGATCTAGACCTGGCCGGTGAGAAATCGAGCAGATGGGTCTCCAGGAAAGGTATCGATTACCTGATAAAATAGATAGATTCAAGTGGCATGCAGCTTTTATGTTTTGCCCTTTCTCCTTTCTAAGTAGACTACAGATTTGATGCCTAGAATTACAGTAGTCCTTTATGAACTTGAGGAAATGCTGTATATTAATTATGTAATTAAGGATTATAGTACAAAAATGTGGAATGAGCTTAGAGTTTTGAAGATCTAGTACATCCAAAAAAACAGTTCTGGACTACTTATTGCCCAAGAGAAAGGAAACCTTCAGTTCAGTTCAGTTCAGTCGCTCAGTTGTGTCCGACTCTTTGCGACCCCATGAATTGCAGCTCGCCAGGCCTCCCTGTCCATCACCAACTCCTGGAGTTCACTCAGACTCACATTTAGTGTTAAGTCATTGTAAATCGAGTTGTGTTACATGTACAGCAGAATGCATATCCTGACTGATTAAAAATTTAATCATAGAAAGAGGATAATAGAGGCAAATACTTATCAGATTCTTATTTATGAAAAATCATTCTAGCATAAAAGTTAAAAAATGTTAAGGCCAAGAATATTTGATTATAGAAAATATAAAATTTCTGTGTGTCAAAATGATAACAATAATAATTTCACTATAAAGGTAAAGGGTAAAATGATAAACTAGAAAATCATTTTCAACATATTAGGCAGACAAAAGCTTAATATCCTCAACCTTTAATGTATAACAAACCCTTAAAAATGCAAAAATACAAACAAATCTCTGTAGGGAACCACTCCATCCTCAGTCCTCAGTCATGAGCTTTGGGCTGAGATAACTGTGCAGTCAAGTTCTAGGAATGGGTGTGTGATACAGGATGTGCAGTTTCTGATACCACTGGGTTACTGACTAGTCTAAGGCTGAACCAAAGCAAGACCCAAGCAGAGCTTCAAGATAGGTTGTTGCCAAACCAGAGTTTAGTTTCCTTTTCTTCCTCTGTGTCAGAACCCCAGATGAATTTATGTTTCTACCTGTTGCAGAAACTGTAGTATTGTCTCCATATATCTTCTGCCCCTCTTCCTTAGTGGTAGAATCCAAGATTTATAGCTGGGCTCACAGTTATCTGGAACCAAGTCCACATTTCTCAGCTTCTCTCAGCCAGCTGTTGCCAAATGACTCAGTGCTGTCCAATAATTTGTACACAGAAGCATGTCATGTGATTTCTGGGATACATCCTTAAAGGAAGAAATCAGTCTCTCCCCTCTCAATCCTTCCTCCTTCTTGATTCCTCGAGAAGGAGGTTGTGACTGTTGGCTGTGACTCCAGAACTATCATGGATCATGAAGTAGAAGCCTCATGTTGAGAATGGCAGAGCATTTAGAGAAAAGGAAGGAACCTGGTTGACCATGAGCTGCCATCCTAGCCCTATATTGCTTACCTCCAGACTTGATCTACCTTTTAAACTTGTTACATCCACTATTATTTTAGGTTTTCTGTGTCAGAGAGCTGCACTTCTCTGTTGAGAGTCCCTGTCGCTTTTATGTAGCCCATGTGCCAAAGGGAAGCCGATACTATCTCTAAATCTAGGGGTGGCTCATATGATTTATTTAATACCATCCTCCCTGCCCACAGTTGATACAGGAGTGGACATAGGCCCCATTTGGGGCCAGTGAGGCTTGAGGGGAATTTTGTTGGAGTGTCTGGGAAAGTTCTTTGTCCTTTTAGGAGAGTTTCTTTTTTTTTTTTTTTTTCAGCTCTACTCTGCTAAAATTTTTTTTTTTTTTAAATTTTAAAATCTTTAATTCTTACATGTGTTGGAGAGTTTCTTAAAGTAGAAATCCTGTTTCTCTTCGCTGGATGTTTTTGTGTGTGGCTGAAATTGCTTCAGCTATCTCATGATCAGCCTGAGGGTGAAGCTGCACGTGGAAGAGAACAGAGCCAAGAGAGTCACAGGGACACTGAACTTGAGCCAAGTCAACTGTGAAGCCTGCCCTGCATCTGGACTTCCAGTCACGTCAATAATTTTCCTTATTGTTTAAGCCAAAAATAGATCCAACTTGCTTACAAGAATAGCATAATGGCTAAAAGTATGAGCTCTAGAGTGAGATGACTGGGGTGTGAAATCCCAAGCATACCATTTCTTAGCTATAATATGTGGATGATAACATTACTAAGCTGAAGTAATCCATGTATTAGATTTAGCACAAGCTGACACATAGAGAACACTTAGAAATGCCATTATTAGTAGTATTTTAAATTGGTGAGAAAAGTGTAAGCTATTCAAAAAACCATGTGAGAATGAATAGCTAGCTACTTAAAGAAAAGAAAAATGCCATTCTAATAAACAGATTCAAATTATATTAGGCAGTACTTTGTGGAAACTAAAAGAATACAGTATGGGTGAATATATAATCTCAAGATGAGATACTTTTAAAGCATGAACTCAAAGGCATATACTCTAAAGGAAGAGATAAAGAGATCTGAATATATGAGATTTAAACAGTGGTAGTATACTAGAAATGCTCACCACTGCTTTCCTACACGGATCCCCTTCGAAAAGGATTTGCATTTCCATCCACAGAAGATCAGGCCAGTGGTGGTTACTGTGCACAATGGCTTGAACACACATCATGTCTCTCTCAAGGAACTGAAACAAGCAACTCTAGGATTCTAATTAGCTGCTGTGGACTTTGAACTAAAACTTTATATAAGACTGGGACTTGAGTAAACATTTACAGTCATGGAAAGGGCTAAGTAAACAGACAAAATAGGCAGCCACAGGGAGGAGACAAAGCAAATGAGCATTGAAATTGGAGCTAAATAAGAGCTAAAGTTTATCTAGCTCTTATGTATAATTTAAAGTCTCAAGGCTAAGTCATTGCCTACAGTTGCAGAGTTGGAGAACTAGAATTCAAGTCAGAATTCAAATTTGATTCTAGTGGCTCACACACATATGGCATATTTGCTCTATAGAAGTCATTGTTCTTTATATGAGTGTTTCTTAGGAGCCACGTGTCAAATCCAACCTTTCCTGGAGTGGGTGAAGATTCTCTCTACTTGACAGTTAAGCCCACAAATAGGCAGAATTTATGAAAAGCAGAAGTATTTGCACTTTTAAGCTGACAGCTGCTGTGAAAGTGCTGCACTTAATATGCCAGCAAATTTGGAAAACTCAGCAGTGGCCACTGGACTGGAAAAGGTCAGTTTTCATTCCAGTCCCAAAGAAAGACAGTGCCAAAGAATGTTCAAATTACCACACAATTGCACTCATTTCACATGCTAGCAAAGTAATGCTCAAAATTCTCCAAGCTAGGCTTCAACAGTACATGAACAGAGAACTCCCAGATGTTCAAGCTGGCTTTAGAAAAGGCAGAGGAACCAGAGATCAAATTGCCAACATCCACTGGGTCATAGAAAAAGCAAGAGAATTCCAGAAAAACATCTACTTCTGCTTCATTGACTACGCTAAAGCCTTTGACTGTGTGGATCACAACAAACTGTGGAAAATTCTTAAAGAGAAATACCAGACCACCTTACCTGCCTCCTGAGAAACGTGTATGCAGGTCAAGAAGCAACAGTTCAAACTGGACGTGGAACAACAGACCGGTTCCAAATTGGGGAAGGAGTACGTCAGGGCTGTATATCATCACCCTGCTTATTTAACTTCTATGCAGAGTACATCATGCATATTGCCAGGCTGGATGAAGCACAAACTGGAATTAAAACTGCCAGGAGAAATAGCAATAACTTCAGATATGCAGATGACACCACCCTTCTGGCAGAAAGTGAAGAGGAATTAAAGATCCTCTTGATGAAGGTGAAAGAGGAGAGTGAAAAAGCTGGCTTAAAACTCAACATTCAAAAAATGATGAGCATGGCATCTGGTCCCATCATTTCATGCAAATAGATGGAGAAACAATGGAAACAGTGACGGACGTTATTTTCTTGGGCTCCAAAATCATTGCAGATGGTGATTGCAGCCATGAAATTAAAAGACGCTTGCTTCTTGGAAGAAAAGCTATGACAAACCTAGACAGCCTATTAAAAAGCAGAGGCATTACTTTTCTGACAAAGGTCCATATTGTCAAAGCTTTGGTTTTTCCATTAGTCATGTATGGATGTGAGAGTTGGACCATAAAGAAGGCTGAGCGCTGAAAAATTGATGCTTTTGAACTGTGGTGTTGAAGACTTTTGAGAGTCCCTTGGACTGAAAGGAGATCCAGCCTGTCATTCCTAAAGGAAATCAGCTCTGAATATTCACTGGAAGGACTGATGCTGAAATTGAAGCTCCAATACTTTGGCCACCTGATGGGAAGAACTGACTCATTGGAAAAGACCCTGATGCTGGGAAAGATTGAGGGCAGGAGGAAAAGCGGATGACAGAGGATGAGATGGTTGGATGGCATCACTGACTTGATGGACATGAGTTTGAGCAAGCTCTGGGAGGTGGTGAAGGACAGGGAAGCCTGTTGGGCTGCAGTCACGGGGTTCCAAAGAGTCGGACAGGACTGAGTGACCAAACAATAACAGCAAAGCTGGCAGGTGAGGGTACCCGTAAACAGACAGGGCTAGTTACTCCCGGGCTTTTTGTGTTGGTTTCCCAGTACTGCCATAACAAATTTACAGAAACTTGGAGGCCGAGACAACAGTTTATTCTCTCATAGCTCTGGAGGTTACCAAGGTATCAGCAGGGCCACATTGCCTCCAAAGGCTTCTGTGAAGAACCCTTTCTTGTCTCATCACGGTTCCAGCGTCTGCTCCTCACCATTGCTGTTCCTCGGCTTGTAGGTACACACTCCAGTCTCTGCCTCCATCTTCACAAATTTGGGTGTGTCTTTTGCTCATTCTATTAAGCCACTTTTCCCTGGATTTAGACTCATCCGGATAGTCTGGGATGACCTCATCTGAGATCCTTAATCACATCTGCAAAGATCTGTTTTTCATATAAGCTCACATTCACAGGTTCCACGATAATGTTTGCGGGTGGGGGGTGGGGTTTACCTTTTGGCCCTTATACTCTTCTAGATGATAATAAAGATATTGACTGTGGCATTTCTTAATGTATCTGTCCAGGTAGCAACAGAAATGCAGAAGGAAGGGACCATGTGAACATATAGTCTGCATTCTTGTAGCAGAGATATTTGTCCCACTAATGGAGCTCAGTGTATCCCCTTTTCTAGTCTTTTTCTACAAAATGAGTTAATTAATTAGGTTTCACTGTGTTAGATGTTCATTGCTCTGCACGGGTTTTCTTTAGGTGGCAGCCAGTGGGGGCTACTCTTGCAGTGCCTGTCAGCAGAGCATGGGCCGGAGAGTTCAGCTCAGTAGTTGGGATGCAGAGGCTTAGTTGCTCCGCAGCGTGTGGGACCTTCCCGGACCAAGGATCAAACCTGTGTCTCCTGCATTGGCAGGGGGATTCTTAACCACTCGACCACCAGGGAAGTCCCCACTTTCTATTCTCGATTATGACTTAGGTAATGCTCAAAGTACAAAAAAGGATTCTAAATTCTTTTGAAGGAGAAAGGGAGACAGATTTTATTATTATTATTATTTTATTGTTGTTGTTCCTAAAGGGAAAGAAGAAAAAAGGAGAGGGATAGGGAAGGAGCCAGATGTGGCAGAAGAGTTTTGAAAAATTCATCAAAAAGACATATAGTTTCAAAAAACAGTTTAAGAGGTGAAGGAAAATACTGAATTGACATACAGACGACCAACAGGCATGTGAAAAATGCTCAACATTGCTAATTTTTAGAGACATGCATATCAAAAGTATAATGAGGTATCATTGCACACTGGTCAGAATGGCCATCACCAAAAAATTTAGAAACAATAAATTCTGGAGAGGGTGTGGAGGAAAGGGAACCCTTCTACACTCCTGGTGGGAATGTAAGTTGGTCCAACCTTTATGGAGAACCGTATGAAGTTCCCTTAAAAACTGAGAACAGAGTTACCATATGATCCTACAATCCTTCTCTGAGCATATATCCAGAGAAAGCTCTAATTCGAAAAGAAACACATATCCAGTGTTCTTTGCAGCACTGTTTACAACAGCCAAGACATGGAAACACCCTACATTCCATAGACAGGAATGGATAAAGATGTAGTATACACATACACTGGAACATTGCTCAGTCATAAAAAGAATGAAATAATACAACCTGCAGAGACATGGATAGACCTAGAGGTCATCATATTAATTAAGTGAAGTAAGCTAGGCAAAGATAAATTTCATATAATATCGCTCATATGTGGAATCTAACAAAATAATAAAAGTGAACTAATTTACAAAGCAGAAATAGACCCACAGACAAAGAAAACAAACTTATGGTTACCAAAAGGGAAAGAAAGGGAGGGATAAATTAGGAATTTGGGATTAACAGATATACTACTATATATAAAATAGATAACCAACAAGGACCTAGTGTGTTAGCACCAGGAACTAGACTGGATATTTTGTAGTAACCTATAATGGAAGAAAAGTTATGACCAACCTAGAGAGCATATTCAAAAGCAGAGGCATTACTTTGCCGACTAAGGTCCGTCTAGTCAAGGCTATGGTTTTTTCCAGTGGTCATGTATGGATGTGAGAGTTGGACTGTGAAGAAGGCTGAGTGCTGAAGAATTGATGCTTTTGAACTGTGGTGTTGGAGAAGACTCTTGAGAGTCCCTTGGACTGCAAGGAGATCCAACCAGTCCATTCTGAAGGAGATCAGCCCTGGGATTTCTTTGGTGGGAATGTTGCTGAAGCTGAAACTCCACTACTTTGGCCACCTCATGCGAAGAGTTGACTCATTGGAAAAGACTGATGCTGGGAGGGATTGGGGGCAGGAGGAGAAGGGGATGACAGAGGATGAGATGGCTGGATGGCATCACTGACTCGATAGATGTGAGTCTGAGTGAACTCCAGGGGTTGGTGATGGATAGGGAGGCCTAGCGTGCTGCGATTCATGGGGTCGCAAAGAGTTGGACATGACTGAGTGACTGAACTGAACTGATAATGGAAAAGAATCTGAAAAAGAATAGATATGTATATAGAACTGAATCACTTTGCTGTACTCCTGAAACGAACCCACACACATACATGAAGAATACTGAATTATTAGATAAGAGTCAAGATTGAACTGACTACTGAAAGATATTCATCTATATTATGAAAAATTATTCAAGAGGTACACTGTAACCTAATTACCTATGGGAACTGTCAGTTTTTCAGAAGGCTGCAGCTGTCACTAACATTTATTACAACCATATTTCATCTCTCAGATTTTCTGGCCTGCCATTGATCTGCCAACCTTTAACCCAGTAGTTCTCAGATTTAATTCCCACAAGTTCTATATGGGGAGAATCTGCAGATCGGAGCCCACCTCCTCCCCAGATTCTTCTAGTTGGTGTTCTGGCTTGGAGGGCTGTGCTGAAGGGTTCAGTGGGAAAGAGGGTCTCTATCCACTAGCCATATCTAGGATGTTTTTAAGGGTGGTTATGGCAGAAGGAAAGCCATGGTGACATAAGCTTACTGAACCTGTTCTAAGACCTTGCAGGAGAAATGGAGGGGCAAGGTCTTTGGAAGGAGGAGCAGTCTCTCACAGTGACAGTTGGACAGGCTGTCAGTAAACTATGAATTGTTGTATCTCTTTAAGGGTCAAACTAGTACGATCAGGGAAAACACATGTCCAAAATCTGCAGTGAATATTCAGGTGAAGAAAGATGTTGAGCTAATTAGGAAACTTCAGCTGCAGATGGTAAATTATGAACTCTGATTTGATGAAAGAAAATTCAGGAAGAGCCAGGGTGGTGGGGGAATGGCTTGTACAAAAACTAGAGATGAGAATTGGGTTAGTTACAATGAAAAGCCAATAGAGCAGGAAAAATAATAACAAAGTTTGTTATATTTTCTCCTCTGTAAAAGTATAGGCTTCTAAGCACTTATCCAAAACCCTTGGGGCCTGATGTGTTATAGAATTATTTTTGAAATTTAGAAGATGGTGCGAAGCTTATACTGTATATGGTGGTGGCGGCAGTGATGGCAGTTTAGTCACTAAGTTGTGTCTGACTCTTTTGAAACCCCATGGACTCAGCCTGCCAGGTTCCTCTGTCCACACCATTTCCCAGGCAAGAATACTGGAGTCGGTTGCCATTTCTTCTCCAATAATGTTTATTGGTGTATACAATATGAAAGTGAAAGTCATTCAGTTGTGTCTGACTCTTTGTAACCCCATGGACTATACAGTCCATGGAATTCTCCAGGCCAGAATACTGGAGTGGGTAGCCGTTCCCTTCACCAGAGGACCTTCCTAGCCCAGGAATCGAACCCAGGTCTTCCACATTGCTAGCAGATTCTTTATCATCTGAGCCACAAAGGGAAGCTCAAGGATACTGGAGTGGGGAGCCTATCCATTCTTATCCCTTCAGGATAAGCCTATCCCTTATCCTAAATTGAACCAGGGTCTCCTGCATTGCAGGCGGATTCTTTACCAGCTGAGTTACCAGGGAATCCCATATACAATATACAGTATTGTATACACTGTGTATAACACTTCTAGTAGGACCTGGGGACGCATCCTGTAAGGAAACACATAATTTCTGCACTGAGATATTTGAAAGTTCACACTGAAATAAAGGCTTTAAGTAGCCTCACTTCAGTTCAAGTTAAATTAATTTTATATAATTAATTATTTTTAAAAAGTTCTTGCTTTTCAGAGCCTTTTTCTTTGCCCCTCTCCAGGGATGGCGGAGCCTGGAGGGCTGCCGTCTATGGGGTCGCACAGAGTCGGACACGACTGAAGTGACTTAGCAGCAGCAGCAGCAGCAGCAGCCCTGCCACCAGTTTTGCATTTTGAAACTGCAGATAAAGGGTTGTAAAACAGTGGAGGCTCACTAAAGGAAAGCAGAGATGTATCAAAAATAAAATAAAGAGGAAAAAGCCTCCTAGGTTCTCACTGTTCTAAAAGAATCTGGGTGCATTTCATTAAAGTCTGTTTTCTCCTCAAAGCACTATTCTCACTCAACTTCCCCACACAATGCCACTTAGCTGTGTGAGGAGACCTTTGCATTCGAAGTTTCAGAGAGCTGAAAAGGGCAGAGTCCCTTTTAAAAAACACAGACTTCAGTTTTTCAGAAAGGATCTTTGAGCTAAGGGGAACTGGTTAAAGTGGAATAAATAATAACGTAAGAGGATGTTAAAATTTGACTTTTCCTGGTTTAGTTTCAGCTGGGGTTCAAAGATTGAGAATGTAGTAAACTTCAAAGGCCTCCTCTTCTGAAGGAAAGTTCCAGGCTACCTGTGCAACTTATTTAGGATGTGGCAATATGAACAACACCCCCCCCTCCCCCCAACCCCGCAAACCCTAAAATACAAAATCAAGTTTGCAACACGTA
This sequence comes from Capricornis sumatraensis, assembly GCF_032405125.1. Lineage (NCBI taxonomy): Eukaryota > Metazoa > Chordata > Mammalia > Artiodactyla > Bovidae > Capricornis > Capricornis sumatraensis. The sequence continues at coordinate 80,803,565 of NC_091082.1, forward strand.
GACCCTTAACCATCCTGAGGGAATAAGAAGGGCCGAAGGTGAAGAGGTCAGAGAGGACAGGTATTAGGGTGAAGAAATGAACAGTGTCTCGCTGAGCTTCCTAGAAGGGGTTGATCCTTATGAGAGAGCTTCAAGGGCATCTCATGGAGACCTTGTCCACAGGAGTTTGGAGGGCACTCAGGGCTGGAGTCTGACCCAGCCTGGGAGGCACTGGTTACGGGCAAGGACCCTGCAGAGCTAGTACAAACTGTCATACGAAAGGGCACTCTCCCTATGGGGGCCTGAAATCCTGCCCACACTCTGCTCACCCCTCTGTGGGCCTTGACCCAGGCCTCATCCCTTCTCCCCTGGAGTCATTTCCAGTTCCTGCCCGAAAGGACAGCAGTATGTGGTGAGTGTGTCTGCCTGCACTCCCACTGTGTTCTCAGAGTCTGAGGGGAATGGCACAAGCAACTGCTGTCCAGCTCACTGGAAGAATTCAATATCCCAGCAGGGACCTCCAGAGAACATGCACGAACCTCCAAAAACCCACAAAAGCACCCAGTGCCCGAGGCAGGTGTGGTCACCCTCCAGTCCAGAGAACACGAGATTTCGACATGGACCAAAGTGTCCAGAGGACACCGGGGCTGTAAGCTGGGGGCCAGCCAAGGAACTCTGTACCCTGCATTCTCCCTTTGCTTTTCTAGGAGCAGCCAGAGGGAGCCTGGTGCATAGGAGGAGGCCGGGAGCAGGACAGGCTGAACACATCTCTCTTCTATCCCAGATTTGCTAAGACAACAGGTTCAAGCTTGATGAGGAGGGAAGCTTTTTTCCCCTTTAGAATAAAACATTATTCATGTATTTCGTCTGTGCTGGGTCTTAGTTGAGGCACTCGAGATTTTTAGCTGCAGCTTGCACACTCTTAGTTGCAGCATGTGGGGTCTAGTTCCGTAACCGGAGGCCCCCTGTGTTGGGAATGCAGAGTCTTAACCCCTGGACCACCAGGGAAGTCCTGGGAGAAGCTTTGCTTAGAGTTAAATTACAAACGGGTGGATGTTTTAATTAATTACTGAAGTGAGGCCTTTCCTAAAACTGGAAGCAGCCAAAAGATCCTTTATTATTCTAGAGTGTTGCCATCTACCCTTGATCGTGTCCAGGTTCAGAGAAGAACTCACCCATAGAACAGGTCTGAAGGAAAGAATAAATTTGTTTTCTGATTGCACCCTACAAGATCCACTTGGTCAACTATTGTTCATAAAAAAATAGACTGGAATATGAAACTAGTTACATCAAATGGATAAATAAATAAATTACTGTCTTAATATGGGCTTCCCAGGTGGTTCAGTGGTAAAGAACCTGCCTGCCAAGCTGGAGATATGGGTTTGATCCCTGGGTGGGGAAGATCCCCTGGAGAAGGAAATGGCAACCCACTCTAGTATTCTTGCCTGGAGAATCCCACGGACAGAGGAGCCTGGTGGGCTACAGTCCATGTTGCAAAAGAGTCAGACATGGTTTAGTGCCTAATGACTCAGCTGGTAAAGAATCCGCTTGCAATGCTGGAGACCTGGGTTCAATCCCTGGATTGGGAAGATACCTTGGAGAAGGCGAAAGGCTACCCACTCCAGTGTTCTGGCCTGGAAAATTCCATGGACGATGTAGTCCATGGGGTCGCAAAGAGTCAGACATAACTGAGCGACTGTCACTTTCACTTTCAATAGAATATGAAATGATGAAAGACATCTAAGATGAAAAAACCACCACCGCCACTGTTCTAATATGCACTAAGCAGTCAGAAAGTGAAGGGGTTAGAAGTCTAAGTGCTTTTGCTCAGGGTTAAGTTTTGGTTTATGTAGGGAGAATGGAGCCAGCAGTTAGATTTATCTTCTGGGAAGTTTTAGACCACAAAGAAACAGAACTATGGTGACCATATTTTCTAAAGCAAAATATAGGACATGGAGTCTGACAAGTAAGGGTGCAGACTTGGTGATAAATGGGCCAGACTGTTTGCAATTAGCTCTGTCCCAGAAACGCAGGGACTCAGCCACTGTAGAAACAGCAAGAGCCAGGGAACTGGCAGCCTAGCTGTGTGCTGGAGCTTGTTAGCTGAGCAGAAGAGGTCAAAAGCAGGCCTCTGTGCTTGATTTCAGACTCTTGGTCTTCAGAACTGTGAGAAAATACATTTCTGTTGACCTCAGACCCGGCTTATGTATTACAGCAGGTGTAAGGAACCAATAAACTGCATTCCTCACTTGTATGATTATGTAGGAGAATGTCCTTACTTGTAGGAAATGCATGCTGACATATTCAGGAATGATGGGATATCAGGTCAGCAACTACCTCAATTAAAATAGCAATTACTCTCAAATAATTCAGTTACGGGGTGATGGGGAAGTCGTTTGTCCTATTCTTGCAACTCCTCCATAGGTCTGAAATTATTTCAAGAGACAAAAAAAAAAAAAATCCCTATCTTAGGGTTCTAGTGACCTGGAGGAAGTGATAGTGGATTTTGTGGGGCTTTTTATGGGTTCCTCAGAGGTCCCCAGAGACTCCCTTGGCATGAGCAATGGTTCCTCTAGCTCACTTCACTCAGCACCCTCCTCATTCCAGGGCTCCAGTCAGTCCAGCCTTCCTGACCCAGTCCATCCACCATCTCTGAGCAGGTGACCCCAGGCCAGTTCCCCTTCACCCCTCCCAGGTCTCTGGGAAGCCTGCTATGTGTAGATATATTTGATCCAATGATGCACGCAGCTTCACTCTCAAGTGAAAACAGTTTCAGCCCTGCCTCTTGCCTTTAGACTTGCAAGTATGAGTCAAATACCAATCCCCAAACTCCAGGGACACTTGTAAAGGTCTCCAAATAATCCTCTTGAAGCCCCTATCATGTGACATAAAGTGAAGGCGACGCAAATGCCTACCCTTAAACCTTCGTGGATGAACCTGACCCCTGGTGGATGAACACATGTGTGTACTTAGTCGCTCAGTCATGTCTGACTCTTCCTGACCCCATGGACTGTAGCCTACCAGGCTCCTCTGTCTATGGGGATTCTCCAGCCCAGAACACTGGAGTGGGTAGCCATTCCCTTCTGCAGCAGATCTTTCTGACCCAGGGCTCAAACCTGGGTCTCCCGCATCACAGGCAGACTCTTTATGGTCTGAGCCACCAGGGAAGTCCATGAATACTGCAGTGGGTAGCCTATCCCTTTTACCGAAGGATCTTCCCGACCCAGGAACCAAACTGGGTCTCCTGCATTGCAAGCGGATTCTTTACCAGCTGAGTTACTAGGGAAGCCCTGGATGAACACACAGGACACTGACGAGTCTCTCTAGCACAACTATTTAGGCTGCATGTGGGAGATTTGGTGACGTTGGTGGAATTGGTTTGGGTCTACCCTTCAACTGTGGAGATTCTTAAAATCTCTTTTTTTATTCTTGTTGTGGGAGAAGTGTGAGGCTCTAAGGCAATAGAGGAGCTACATTTCCCAGGCCCTCCTGTACTTGCACAGAAATGCTCTTGCTAAAGTCACCTCGTGAAATTAAGCAACAGGCTTTATCTTATCTTCAAAGGATTTGGGGCTGATTCAACACCATACACTGCCTGTCTTCAGCCAAAACCCTTCCCTGGGTTTCCTCCAGCTACTCTGACTGCCGGTTTCAGTTCTCTCTTACTGGTTTCAGCCAGTCCTTCCAATGAATATTCAGGACTAATTTCCTTTAAGAGGGACTGGTTGGATCTCCTTGCAGTCCAAGAGACTCTCACGAGTCTTCTCCAACACCACAGTTCAAAAGCATCAGTTCTTTGGTGCTCAGCTTTCTTTATAGTCCAACTCTCACATCCATACATGACTACTGGAAAAACCACAGCTTTGACTAGATGGACCTTTGTTGACAAAGTAATGTCTCTGCTTTTTAATATGCTGTCTAGGTTGGTCATAGCTTTTCTTCTAAGGACCAAGCATCTTTTAATTTCATGACTACTCCATTTCATCTAAGGGATTCTTGTCCAGAATAGTAGATATAATGGTCATCTGAGTTAAATTCACCCATTCTAGTCCATTTTAGTTCGCTGATTCCTAAAATGTTGATGTTCACTCTTGCCAGCTCCTTGGAAGAAAAGTTATGACCAATCTAGACAGCATATTAAAAAGCAGAGACATTACTTTGTCAACAAAGGTCCGTCTAGTCAAGGCTATGGTTTTTCCAGTGGTCATGTATGGATATGAAAGTTGGACTATAAAGAAAGCTGAGTGTCAAAGAACTGATTCTTTTGAACTGTGGTGTTGGAGAAGACTCGTGAGAGTCTCTTGGACTGCAAGGAGATCCAACCAGTCCATCCTAAAGGAAATCAATCCTGACTATTCATTGGAAGGACTGATGCTGAAGCTGAAACTCCAATACTTTGGCCACCTGATGGAAGAACTGACTCATTGGAAAAGACCCTGATGCTGGGAAAGATTGAAGGTGGGAGGAGAAGGGGACGACAGAGGATGAGATGGTTGGATGGCATCACCGACTCAATGGATATGAGTTTGAGTAAATTCCAATGGTTGGTGATGGACCGGGAAGCCTGGCATGCTGCAGTCCATGGGGTCACAAAGAGCTGGACACAACTGAGCAACTGAACTGAACCTGAAAACTGTCATTGGGTTTAGGTCCCACCCAGGTAATCTTGGATGATATACTGAAAGATGCTTAACTTAATCACAACTGAAAAGACCTTTTTTTTTTTCCCCTAAATAAGGTCACCTACACAGGTTCAAGGAGTTTGGATGTAGATAGATGTGTGTTCTGAGGGCCACTATTCAACCTCCTCCGTCAACACTGATTTATCCCTTTCATCTAATCCACAGGTGCCATTCAAGTTTGTCCCAATGATATTCTTTACAGCAAAGGATTCAGTCAGGGATTATATTTTGCATTTTAGTTGTTATAACTCTTTAGCTTTCTTTAGGCTCAAAATTCTCTAATTTTTCCTTGACTTTCATGACTTAGACATTATCAAAGAGTACCGCCAGTCATTTTGTACCAGAGCTGGCTTATCCTGGATGATGAGTGCTGGTTGTGGAGTGATCATGAATTTTGCAAGCAGGTTGATCTCCTGTTGATACGGCTATCAAGAGATTATTTATACCATGGAAGTGCTACAAATCAGAGTTCTTAATGTTCCCTTTCCAGAGAGCTAGTTGGTAACCATTTACCAGGACACTGCTGATGAATGTTCCTTAGTTTGGATTTCTGTTTCCTTATGATTTGATTCAGGCATATATTTTTGACAGGATCATTACAAACTAACTTCTCCCCTTCACACTGTAGCCCATTGGATGATGCATGATTTCAGTTTATCCCAGAACCTGGGATATTAAGTAACTTGGATCATTTGGTTCAGGTGGTGTCTGTCAGGTCTCTCCACTGTAAAATTACTCATTTCATACCTGCCCCTCCGTAATCAATAAATATATTTTGAAGGATCATACTTTTTGTTTCATTTTTTCACTTTCTCATTTTTTCAAATGATCTTAACCATTTTAAAGCCTATGGTTCAGTGGTACTAAGTATTAATGCATTCATGGTGTTGTGCAACTATCACCGTCTTTTATCTCCAAAACTCTTTGCATCTTGCAAACCTGAAACTCTGTACCTATTAAACACTAACTCCCTCTTCCCCCTCCTCTGAGTCTCTGGCAGCCACCATTTTACTTTTCTATGCGATTTTGACTACTCTCTGTACCTCATATAAATTTGATTACACAGTATTTGTGTTTTTGTGACTGACTTACTTCACTTAGAATAATATTCTCGAGGTTTATTCATATTGTAGCATAGAAGCACAAGCTGGAATCAAGATTGCCGGGAGAAATATCAATACCCTCAGATATGCAGATGACACCACCCTTATGGCAGAAAGTGAAGAGGAACTAAAAAGCCTCTTGATGAAAGTGAAAGAGGAGAGTGAAAAGGTTGGCTTAAAGCTCAACATTCAGAAAACAAAGATCATGGCATCTGGTCCCATCACTTCATGGGAAATAGATGGGGAACGGTGGAAATAAATAAAGTGTCAGACTTTATTTTTTGGGGCTCCAAAATCACTGCAGATGGCGACTGCAGCCATGAAATTAAAAGATGCTTACTTCTTGGAAGGAAAGTTATGACCAACCTAGATAGCATATTGAAAAGCAGAGACATTACTTTGCCAACAAAGGTCCGTCTAGTAAAGGCTATGGTTTTTCCAGTGGTCATGTATGGATGTGAGAGCTGGACTGTGAAGAAGGCTGAGCACTGAAGAATTGATGCTTTTGAACAGTGGTGTTGGAGAAGACTCTTGAAAGTCCCTTGGACTGCAAGGAGATCCAACCAGTCCATTCTGAAGGAGATCAACCCTGGGATTTCTTTGGAGGGAATGATGCTGAAGCTGAAACTCCAGTACTTTGGCCACCTCATGCAAAGAGTTGACTCATTGGAAAAGACTTTGAAGCTGGGAGGGATTGGGGGCAGGAGGAGAAGGGGACGACAGAGGAAGAGATGGTTGGATGGCATCACCGACTCGATGGACGTGAGTCTGAGTGAACTCCGGGAGATGGTGATGGACAGGGAGGCCTGGCGTGCTATGATACATGGGGTCGCAAAGAGTTGGACACAACTGAGCGACTGAACTGAACTGAACTGAACTGAGCATATATCAAAATTTCCTTTCTTTTCCAGACTGAATTGTATGTATGTCATAGCTCCATAATTCAGTTTGCTTATCTGTTATCTGTCCATGGACATTTGGATGGCTTCCGTGTTTTAGCTATTGTGAATAATGCTTCCATGAGGGTACAGATATCCCTTCAAGACTCTGCTTTCTGAAAATACTGAATCACTGTGTTGTACACCTGAAACTAATATAACATTGTAAGTCAACTATACTTCAATTTAGAAAAGGAAGGAAAGAAAAGAAAGACTCTGCGTTCAGTTCTTTTGATATATAACCAGGAGTGGACTTTCTGCATCATGTAGTAATGCTGTTTTTGACTTTTGAAGGAACCTCCATCTATTTTCCCCAGTAGCTGTACCTTGCTGCATTCTCACCAACAGGGCACAAGAGTTCTGATTTCTTCACATCCTGTCAACAGTTGTTATTTTTTGTTTCTGTTTTTGATTTCGGCCATCCTAACAGTTGTGAGGTGACATCTTATGGTTTCAATTTGCATTTCTCTGGTAATTAGTGATGTTAAGCAGTTATTATGTAACTCTTGGCTATTTGTATGTCTTCTCCAGGGAAGTGTCTATTAAAGTCCTTGCCAATTTTTGAATCAGGCTGTTTTTTTTTTTTTTGTTGTTGTTGAATAGGGTAGTACTTTGAGACTACATAAATACTGTATTTCTTATTAAATTTTACCCACTAGGTTTGCATTGATTGATACTTCTTGGATAAATGACTACTGTGATGGTTGCCAAATGGTTGCCTAATTTCATTATTCCTTCTGTATTTATCACTTGGCTTTTTATTGTATGGGAAAACCTTATTCTCTCCCTGCTTATTTACTCCTGTGTTTATTTATATCATTATGAATTCTTATTGTCTGTAATAGCTTATAATCTGTTTTTATCATTACTATTTATTTGAAAGTCCCAATGGTCCTAGATGGTCCTAGATTTGTTTCATGGGAGCCCTTGAAAAGTTTCTGTGTTCTAATAACATGTCATTATTCTTTGAGCAGTTTTTTCTTTATAGGCACAACACCATTTCTCCGAGAAGTCTTGGTTTCTTTTAGTACAGAATGATATTTAGAAACTAAGATCTGGGTGCTAAGTGTGCTCCCAAGGCCTGTCAGATGACAGAGCTAGGGAATATATGCACACACATATAGACACATGTATCTATATTTCTGTATCTATCTATGTAGATTAAAAGTTATCCATTCATACCAACACCTCCAGTTCCAATTAAACATCACATGATTCATTCTAATTGTCTTCCTTTTCATATTTATAACTCCAGAAATGAGAACCTAGCTTTTGTTATCCTCAACATATACCACTTATTTGATTAAGGTGGTTAATCTGCAGTTGCTTCTTGTGCCCTTTACATGGATGTCCTTTGCAGTATACCTGGGCTCTGACACCCCATGCCAGGACACAAGGATGCCCTCTGCAGTCTATGTTGGGCTGCCCCATTGCAGCCTCCTTGCACATACCTTCTCTGCCTCTCTCGGTTCTGAAGCCCTGTGCCAGGTGCCGTATGGACACCCTCTGCTGCCCACTTGAGCTCCGAAACTTTACACCAGACCGCCACTGCTGCCCCTGTGTGGACACCCTCCTTATCTCAGTCTCAGTATCTCCAGTTAGGCAGCCACTGCTTCTCGACAGAAGCAGTATTTAAGGAAAATCATGCAAAGGCTAACTTCCTAGGTCGCAGTTATAAAGAATCTGCCGGCCAATGCAGGAGACACAAGAGATGTGAATTTGATTCCTGGGTTGGGAAGATCCTTTGAAGTAGGAAATGGCAACCTGCTCCATGCCTGGAAAATTCCACGGACAGAGGAGCCTGATGGGCTACAGTTTATGGGGTTGCAAAGAGTTGGACACTACCGAGCACCCACACTGCACGCACACCCAAAGGCTGTTCAGGGAGCTCAGACATGCCTATAGCATTGCCTACCTTGCCGCTAGTCTAGCTCTGTCTGCCCTCAGCGTGGCCTCACTGATTTGACCTGAGTCAATGACTGTACTTCTCTAGGCTGGTCATCGTAAGTGATCTGGGGGCTTGACTTATAAAATTCAGCTGAACCAGTTAGATATCTCTTCTTTGGAGGGACTTTAGAGTTGGAATATGGAGAGACCAAGAGAATAGGCAATGGGGCTGAAGTCAAGGGTACACTGAGGGCTGAGAAAGGACTGTGATGGCCAGACTGAGTCTGTCCCAAGTGAAGCAGAGCTTAACAGGGAGAGCGGGAGGAGGAGCGGGTGCATTGAGGGAAGCAGGTATGGCCTAACCATGCTAGCTCTGGGAGAGCCTCGCCGCAGTTCCCTCAAGGCCAGCTACCTCCCCAGGGGAGGACTGAGACAGATGTGTGCCCAGTGAGGGCCAGTGATTCGGCGCCTCTTCAAAATAATATTCTTTAAGTATCATTCATAACATTTAATTATTTAGTGAGTGCTTACTTTTCTAATGCTAGAAATAAAGGATTTATGATATGCACTTATTACATGGAAGTTCCTGAACAAGATCATGGGAAAATGTTAAATGATTTAAAACCCATATAATACACTCAGCTCAGTCATATGTTAATTGGAATCTGACTTCAGGCACATGCCCGTTGGCTATTTTTAGGTAGGTGTTGGTAGTTTTGCTTCTAGGTATATAGACAGGTTGAAAAAAATTCTACAAAAAATGTTTTTGTTTATATATCTATGATTGGATTGATGATTATTCCTTGATAGATTCTTAGCATTGTATTTGTTAGGTGAATTTGGGACCCACCAGAACGCTGCAGGCTCCCCCTGCCCCAGATACAAAATCCCCTCTATGTCCCCCACCTCTTGTTTTTAGAAAAGTTGAAGTCTCCCAGGACTCCCAGAGTTACGGAAGAGCAGGCTCGAGCAGTTAATGATTAGGAGAGTAGAGTCCTAATAGTCTCGGTGTCTGATGCATATCCCTGAGCTGCGTTTCAGATGCTATAACAGCCACAAGGGGACATGACATAAGCTGTTCCATCGTGAGCAGCACTGAATCTGACTAATACAATTCTAAGAACTGGTCTCAAGAGAATTACATTATTACTCATAATGATCTAAATCTTTCTGGGCATCAAAATAATTATAGCTTGCTCTGCCCATATTCATGTAAGCAGACATTTAAAATTGTCAGCAAAGAGACACTACAGACCCATGATGGCATCTTGAACTCAGAAAATATGCAATCCTTTGTCAGCATAAAGAAATTAGAGAAGACAGACCTTCGCTCCTAAACCCATAGAAATGGAATGATGTTTGACAGTGAGGAATCGAAATAGCTCTTTTGCTCCTTTCCTGTTTGCCCATTTCTGTTCCCCTCTAGCCTCAAAAGAACCTAACTATAGGAATGAGGTCACTAGGCAATTTAAACTAACTTCTGAGTTATGCTATCCTGAATGTATACATGTTGATTTTTTCCCCTAGATTAAAAGAAGAATGAAGAATTATGTATTTGAAGAGTAACTAGCTTTGTACCCCCAGTAGTCCCCTCAGCGGTCCTGCAGGCAGATTATAGGGGCAAGATAAGCTCTGAAGAGAGAGAGTCAGCCAGTCTGCATATAGTGGAGAAGGATGCAGAACTCAGCCTCCTGCCTTGATGATTCACTCAGATTCTTTCCCTCCTTTTCCCTTCAAAAACTGTCAAGGCTGAGCAGAATCTCTGGAGTTGGTCTCAGGAACATGGGTCCACTTTCTCCCAAGATTGCTGGCTTTTCTGATGGAAGTAACTTCCCTTTCTACTGACACTTGCCTCTTTTGAGCCAAAATTATTGGCTTTTGAGCAGCAAGCTAGCCGAACCCGAGCTCATTAACAAAATGATAAGAAAATTCAAGGCTACATACTGACTATAGAATGTTCATATTCTACATATAGAATACACATTGCCAAATTGCTTTAGGTACAATGAAAACTGAAGGACAAGACTTTTAAAGATCAATAGTGAAAACCAGTAACAGTGCCCATCTCATACCCACTTTGTAGAGTTAAATATAGTCTGCAACAGTTGACAGTGTTGTAGGCAAACAAAAAACCAGCTAAACAAGAAAGACACCTCCACTTCTTCATGGGATTCGGTGTTTCAGTAGTTTCAGTCACTTGAATTTATTTGTTTACTTGTGAGATTGAGCACAATCTCTGTCCTCCTAAAGTTCGCCATCCTCAGAGGTGAAACATTTCGCTTTTGCTTGTACAGAATCCTCTCCCTTACTTTTCTTAAAAAAAATTATTCTAACAAAATTCATACCCAGCTTGTACAATAAGCAGCTCCAAAGTGAATAAAATGAAAGGTGAAAGCCCCTTTCTTTAAGCACAGGGCAACTCACACTACATATACTGTTTCGTGAACATATGATTCTTATAGTCAATACTCATAAAAATTTACATGGTATTTCACTTCCATTTAGGAACCTGGCCCTAGTGGTGGGTATTCAGGTTTCTTCTGGATGAAGAATGCAGTGAGGATCGCTTGCACCGGGATGTGGGCTTCCGGTCGTAGGTGCCTTGCCTTCCTCTCTTGCTCATGGCTACAGCCCCAGCATCTGCAGCTATGCCTGGCTCAGCGTGGGCCCACCATTCATATTCTTTGATAACTGAATCGACACACTTGGGAAGCATTTATGCAGGTTTACCTGTAGCATAAATTTCTCAGGTGTAGCGTTAATCTCTCTCTCCTCAGCCATTCCTCATTTCGAAGTATCTTTGAGTAGATTTCTTCTTTTTAAAATCAAAGCTTTTTTCAAGAAGAAACCTCCCTGGGTCAAGCTCAACCATCTAAAGCTATCTAATGTCACCAGGTCAAATTCACTTTTCACTTTATAACATTAAAGTTGTTTCAGCGATATACCTTTGTCAGACTTGGCAGCATGAAGCTGCATGCAACATTGATTCACTGTATTTACTGTTAGAAAAGTTTTGTTAATATCTTAATAGGCAATGACATGGAAAAACAGCTCACAGAATAGAAAATATAGATGACCTATAAACACATGAACATGAAATTCACTCATTAATTACCTGACTTTTATGAAATATCCACCACAGGCCAGGTGCTGTTGTAGGAAATAAGGAAATAAGTATAGCCAAAAATAGAATGCTACTGCTCTCAAGGGGACAGGGACCTCACATTCCATTCCATAAGTAAACAAAGAAATTCAAATTGTAACCACTGAATGCCTTGTTCCTTTACTTACAGAAGTGTCAGTTGCTGAAAACTTGGTTAACTCTCCAAAGCAGGTGTGAGATGAACACTCATAGATATACTCAAGGTGGGAATGGAACATGATGTTCATATTCATTTAAATGGGTTTTATTTTTGTATATTTAAAAAGTCAGGTCTTTTATTTTTCACTTTTATATTAAGCAATTTGGAAATATATACCAATAGCCTTAGAATCAGTTCCATCATTTCACCCAGTAAATCTAGCACTAAAAATTTATCAAGGAAATACTCAACCAAGTCATAGATTTATGTGCAAGATTCTTGTTTTAGGGTTTTAAAAATACATTGAGAGTAACTACATCCAAGTCCTCCTAAAACAGAGTTCCCCTGCTGAGCTTATGATTAACCTTTCTATTCAAAACTTAATTCCCTTTCTTGTCCCACCGTAGTTTCCCTCAGGATTGAGGAGTATGAAAGAAAAGGGGAGATTGAAACCAAGTGGGACCCTGTGGGGCGTTCCTGGGTTCTATGGGCCTTCCATGTCCTCTGTTTCTTTCTGTAGAAAAAAAGGCTTTCGTCTCTTAGGCCTTCTCCAAGTTACAAAGAACAAACTCAAGTAGCTAATGATTAGGACAAGAGTCACAGGACTCCTATATCCTTCTAAAGGGATGTAAATTATAATCCGATGCTTATCTTTGATTTGTTCTGCAGAAACTATGCCCCCCTCCCCCTCCCCCACTCAGATGATGACTACATGCTGATCACAAGCACATAGACCCAGACTGTTGAAACTAGAAGGGTGATGATTGAGATCCCAGAAACATCACCGTTACCTCACCATCAACCAGTCAGAAGAAGGTCCTCAAGCTAATCCTATGACAGTGTCCGCAACACTGTCTTAAAAAACCCTTGTCTAAAACTCAGTGAAGAGTTTGAGTCTTTTGAGCATGGGCTGCAAGTTCTTTTTGCTTGGTGCCCTGCAATAAACGCTGTACATGCCTTCACCATAACCTGGTGTCCGTAGATTGGCTTTGCTGCGAAAGAGTGAGAGACTTGAGTTTGTTGTTGCTGTTGTTCAGTCGCTTACTCATGTCTGACTCTTTGCGACCCCATGGACTGCAGCACGCCAGGCTTCCCTTCCTTCACCGTCTCCTGGAACTTGCTCAGATTCATGTCCATTGAATTGGTGTTGCCATCCAACCATCTTGTCCTCTGTCATCCCCTTCTTCTTCTGCCTTCAGTCTCTCCCAACATCAGGGTCTTTTCCAATGAGTCAGCTCTTTGAATCAGGTGGCCAAAGTATTGGAGCTTCAGGTTCAGCATCAGTCCTTCCAATGAATATTCAGGGTTGATTTCCTTTCGGATTGACTGGTTTGATCTCCTACCTGAGTTTGGTTCCATAAGAATAATTGTTCTGTATTTATATGTATCTAGAAGTAAATTCTTCAAAATATTGGCATGACTATGGAGTTTTATTCTCAGCTTTGTGCTTCTCTTCATTTTTTCCCAATTTTCATACTCTGTGTGTGTGTATGTGTAGCTTTTATAATCACAGAAACATTTTTAAAAAGTATTAGGGCCATTATTAGTTCCATTATTTTGTGCCTTTAATTTGTAATCTTTTATGAGAGGTTTATTTCAGAATTTGCTCCCTACGATGCTTCCTTCTTTTGAATATAATCTTGTCTATCATCGATTCTGTTTTATTCCTTTTTTTGTCAAGAAACCCAAGAGTCAATTTAGAAACTTAAGCACAGCATCTATGTTAAGTCTAATTTTGGCATGTTTATATTCTTCTCTTAAAACCTCATTTTTTACTTGGGTATTTCCAAATAAAGTGTATTTGTTATAAGCCTTTCCAAACTCTTTGGTGAGTGGACATAAAGGCATGGATGATGGTAGAACTCTGCTATTTTCGTCAGGAACAGTACTTGAATGAAAATAATGGTCTAGCAGGGTTAAGGAGCCATGACTACTTAACTTTTTCCAACCCACCCCTTTCAAGGGAGTAACCAAGGAGTAATGGTCACATAAATAGCATTATGTTTTCAACCTGCACTAATAGCATTGTTTCCAACCTGCACTAAGTTGTCGCGGTCACAGCAGCAAGTCTTCTCCCCCACTTTAAAGTCTCCCCTTGCCGCTCTCGGGCAGCAGACGCGACACTGAGCTCCAGTTCCAGTGTGCCAAGCTGTTTGAGTCCTCCGGATGCTGTCTGAGCACAGTCTCTTGGATTTAGGCAGCAATGACTCCTGCAGTTTTTATGTGCAGGTGGTTGGTTCTTCCTCTGAACTCCTTTAGGTCTTCTCCCAGGCCCTGTAGAGGACAAACCTACACACACACACACACACACATACACACACACACACATGCCTCCCTTCCTGGTGTTTCTTCCCACGCCCCTCAACACTGTTCAGACCTGCAGCATTCCCCTCATCACGTAAATACCTACATCTCTACGTAGAAATACATCCACTCACCTTGGCAATTGTGCGCCCTGAAAATTATTTCTGCGGTAATCAGATTTAAGGGTAAAGATTCATCTTTCTTAGAAAAAGTAAGGCAATTGGGCGAGGGATAAATTACCTCATTTTACTGTATTTGCTAGGCTCCTTTGCATCCTAGATCTTGGTTGCCACCCTCCTCGCTTCCCCTCAAGTCATATCCGTACATTAAAAATGAGCCTATATTTCAGGAACAAATGGATGTCACAGCTGAAGGCTCTAAGATTAACAGCTGTACATTCTTGTCTTTATGCAAAGCGGAATTTCGCGTAATCCAAATCCTGTTAGCTGATCAGTTGAGAAACCTGTTTCTTTTTCTTCTTTGTAATGTAGAATTCTTTAAATAGGTTTAGAACACACAGCCAGTCCACAACTGACAAATGGGTTAAAGTCCAACAAATGACTTCATGCACTGGTTTGAGTTTTCCCAGGAAAGCATTGTCTTACAGGCTATTTGCTTCTGGCTAGTCAGCTATAATGTGATCGAAATACTACACATATGTATAAAAAATAGTGGGAAACAAGACTGGGAATGAGTAAACAGGGAAAGGAACACCCTTGAATAATACTTAGAAAATATATGGGATGCTGATCTTTTAAAAAGATTTACTTGGAGAATAATGAATAGGTAACTGGAGATATTTAATGGAACTTCCAAAGAGAGATCTGAGCACTCAGAGGTTATTGACAAGGTTCTTTTACTCCTTTTGATGTGTTTTTCATTTTGAATATTTGAAGAAGCCCTGTTTTTTATTTTGTCTAGTTTCATTTCAGAATAGGCCTTAGATTTTTCTTGCTATAGAAGAATCACGATCCCTACCCTTATACTGGTCCAATGCAGTTAACATTTGTACTCTAATTATTGCTAATATTTGTCTCATCAATGAAGCCAAAAAATAGAGAGGAAGTAGGATTTCTAAAGGTAGTTTAGCATGAAGTAGGTAAGAATAAAGAGGAAACGTTGAAAGGAATCTGGTGAAGACTGAAAAGTCTTTACAGGAGGTGATGGTAAATGGATCCTCAGGGGAAAGCCAGGGTGTGGGGGGCAGTGGTTTGTCCATGATTCCCTTGATGGGGCATAAAGGAAGGGCAGAGAAGCAGTGTCAGATGCTGGGTTCCAGCTGTCATGTGTGTAGGTGACTTAGTTATGGGGTTCACAGAATCAGGGGATTCAGAAATGGAACGACTTTTACTTTTCTAAAATTTAACCTAAGATAACCTTTTTGACTCATGGCTGATAAGCTTTCTCCAGATGTTTTCAAATGTTCTCTGCCTAATTCAGTGATTTTTTTCCCCCCAGTCATATTGGAGTATTAATCTCCCTGTCTCAGTTTTTTCACAAATACCATCCAGGTATTTTCTTTCGTTCTTTATCCTACCCCACTGTTCCCTGCTTCACTGCCTGATCTTTTTGACTTCATGATGGATCTTGGATGTGATAGAGATTGGGTCCCAGAATGTGTATGTATGGTGTGAGGTACACGTGTGGGGTGTCCTAGACGGAACACCACCTCTAGTCTTACATGGATGGGTGATGTAGGGGAGACTGTTGTTTGCCAACATCAGTGTCTTATAGAAATAGAACCCCTGATTTTCAGCTGGACACAAGTCCATCCTGAATAAAGACCATAACTGCAATTAGCTATAGCAGAAGCGTGTGACATTCAAGTTCTTCTTCCTTGAAAGTGTTCTTCTTTCTTCATTTTCTCTAGCTAGAATTCTGACATGATAATGAGCCATTTTGGACACATAGGTGAGGATAATAATGCCCAGGGATGCTGGTTTTGGGATAGAAAGTCCCCAGATGATTCCACGGATAGAGCTTCTCTTGCAGCTCTAAACTCTTCCCCAGGCCGTTTCATGATAGAAAAATAAATTTAGATATGTTTAAGCCATTGTAAATTTGGGTTTTTATGACACTCGTTTGACATATACTCAAACTAGCACATGGTGAAAAGTGAAAGACTAGGCAATGTAACTAGATGTTACACATACATAGAAACTTGAGCAGTAGGTGCCAGAAATGGTGTTGAGTGGTAGATGGATGTGGACAGTAAGGACCTTCCCAGAGGCGACAGTATTGTCTCTGATGATGCTAAAGAAGTAGCCAGCGTTTTAGAGAACATATCAAAAGTGTAGGATTTCTATGTAATGCAATACATGAAAATGCACTGGGGAGAAAAACAATTGCTGATTACTGCAATTCAATAAACCACTTAATGCAGTCCCTGGAAAGAATGATTAAAAAGCCATCCCAATGCTCTTTGGCTGACCTTAGGTTTAATCTGAGGTTTTGCATCGCCCTGTTTGTGGGATTCAGATTTTTAAGGAGGAAGGATTAAGGAACACATTTGCTGACTCTCTGAAAGAACATAGCCTATGTAAATCAACAAAACTTCCATTAAAAAAAAAAAGAATATAGTCTAGAGCAGAGAAGTTCTTCAATTAGGGTCCGAAAGGAAAGTGCTTGCACTTTGCAGATTCAGACATTCTTCAAAACAAACAGGCTGGATTCTTGGCTATACAAACAACAGACACGGGGGACAGCAGTCCAGCTAGGTTTCTGCTTCCCAGAGTCCACAGAGACGACGAGGTGACATTTAGTCGTCGGAGAAGATGTGCAGAAACAGAGGTTATCAGAATTTCATCATGTCCCCAGTCTGCTGTGCTAATTCTGTTCCTTCCGAGACTATTTCGGCCGCGTGCATCTTACACAGAGTTAAACTCACCAGATAAAGCACACCCTATGTTCAGAGTGGCTGTATCAATCAACCGAGATCATAAAAGCCACCTACACCATGACCGACCCGCGGGTTTTGGCCGATGCCCGAGGAGGGGTTGGGGATGTGCCCAGCACCCTCTCACTCAGTATGCGTCCAGATGCTCTCCCTTCCTTTCAGCGCAGAGAGAGGCTGTGTCTGGGGAGGGGTGGGGGAGTCTGTGTTGTCCAGGAAGCACAGGGATGCATATCAATCACTCTGTTTGGCGGGTAGCACAGACACACTGCCCTTTTATCCTATCACTATGCAGGCCTTTCCCATCCATCCAGGAAGTAGGACTGTTTACAATATAGATGGTGTTCTGAGTCACAATAATAACGCATGTTTGTGAGCTACTCAAGAAATTACAAAGCTTCTAGGTGATTTGTTTTCACATTGCTAGGAGCCACATGCAGATGGCTAATTTTGATCCTGGTGTTTGGGTCTTCCAGCCACATCCCTCTCACTGACTAATCAACAAATATGTGTGGCAGTTCTCCACTGGAACCCTAATGAAACGGGCCTAGGAAACCCCAAAGTTGGAAACTCTGGCTTTTCCCTGGTGATCCCTTCAAATGCTGTCACCATCAAAAGCACAGGGGGCCTCTCTTGATTTTGCAGTGTTCTCTTTCTGAATATTTCTCTGGACACACTTGTTCTCTACCCTGTTCGTGGATTAAAAAGAACTTTTGATGTAGCAAGTTCAGATTTTGGAGAACACCCCCGATATGGGCAGGTCTGTTATAATATGGTTTATTTGTTTTCATTGTTCATTTTGCCTTGGCTTAACCCACTTACCAGTCAACTGTGTGTTGTTAAAATATTTCACTTCTCAGTTCTCCCTTTGTACCAACTAACTTCACCAGCCTATAGCTCTGGGTCATGGAAGAAGCAAAATCTTCTTTATGATGACCAAGTCTCTCTCTGAGACTCAGGACAGGCGGCAGCCTTTCGATGACCCTTTGGACTCCAGCTTGTTGATCACAAACCACCTGGCGAGTGCAGGGAAGCCCTCTGAACTGCTGCTCTCTCTCTGTTACTTCCAGGAACTCGGTAGTCTACTCACTCTGAACAAGTCCTCAACTCTCTCATCTCCCTTGTTCCAAACACTGTCTCTGTTTCTCAGCATGCACACTCCTCAGTGAGTTTCCTTACCCAAGGCTCTTATTCATATATCTGCCGGTCCACACATATGGGCGAGCTGTTAATCAGCTTTTGTTTAGTATCAGCTTAAGCATTTCAACTTCTGGTTTCTGTTGTGTTCCTTCTCGGCATGCAAATGGGCAAAATGCATGTTCATGGCACAGCCCTCAACGCCACCATCCCTGGCACTCAGGCCGCTCCTGCCCTGCGCACCAGCCCCTGGCACACTCACCGGCTATGGAGGAGACGACCACAATGCTCCCGTTGGTCTGCTTCAGCATGGGCAAGGCGGCCGTGCTCAGGACCACGTAACTCAGGAGGTTGACCTCTAGGCTTCTGCGCAAGAGATGGATGTCATCGCTAAACACCCTCAAAGGCGTATAGTTGATGTGGTTGAGAATGAGCATGTCAAGTCCCCCTGCAAGAGACAGCTGTGGTGAGAGAAACCATCCGAGGTTGATAACCCGCCCCCCCGCCCCTGTCTCAAAAGCTCCCTGGTGACCCCTAGGACAAAGTCCAGAAGAGGAGAGAGGAGATGCTGTCTCACCCACGAGCTCTCCAGCTTTGGCAACAAATTGTTCTGCGAAGGTCATGTTCTCCATGGTGCCTGCCACATAGTGCGCTGAGGCCGCCCCCAGTTCCAGGCAGCGGGATACCACCTGCAGGGACACAGTGGCAACTGGCGTCGGTCTTGGCTGCAGACCTTTGGGGCGGGCAGTCTCTGGCATAATGGGGGCTTAAATGAGAGGTTGCTCACAGCCCTGAAAAGTGTGTGTACATGTGTGTCATTAAAGGCAACGGACGCGGCATTTGTCCTGTTTGAAATACTGTCTGGAACAAGGTTGGGTTAGAGATGGATAAATCATGGTGCTGGAGTTTAAGTCCACGGTTTGTGCTCCTGAGTCTCTGTGAACAGGTGGTTCTGAACACATGATTGATATAGGTGCTAGTTTCCATGTGGGTAGCCTTAGGTTTGTGCATATTTGTGTATCCTTGGGTTTGTGAGTCTGAGTATATAAGAGGGCATGCGTCTGCATGGTGACCAGAATGTGAATTCTTGAGTAGGTACTGGAATGTTGGTATCTGAGTACATGGCTATATGTCTGTAACTCCATGTGTTAATGTGTGTGAATGGGCGTGTCTGTGAGCATGCAGAGCCCAAGAACTTTGTGTCTAGATATGTATGCACGAGAAGGGACACTTACAAGCATACTTTGGTATTCCTGCAGATGTTTGAATCCTCTGTGTGTGTATCTGTGTCTGAGTGTGCCAGTTCTATGCGTTGGCATGTATATGCAAGCATATAAAGGAATACATCTGGGCACATGAGGTACATACGGCTGTGGGCACAGGACCCTCACCTTCTTTAGACTTTCTTCTGACCTCGCTGTCACTACCACGTGGGCGCCCATCCTTGCCAGGTGATAGGCCATTTCTCTTCCGATTCCCTTGCTGGCCCCCGTGACAATCACTCTCTTTCCTCGAAGCATCTCTGGGAAACCCCAAAAGGAAGTGAGGACCATACATGGCAGCAACATTCTTCCTCCCACTCTAGAGGTGGAGAGCTTTATCTCAGTGTCTGAAGGTTATGAGCCCATATCAACTCATCCCAAGCTGCATAAATCAGTGAAGGGACAGACCCGTCTTTCGTAAACATTTTCTGAAATGGGAATTTGCTTTGGTGGCTCAAAAGCAAGTCTCCCTGCTGCCCTTTTTGAAAACCCCTATGGACAGAGAGTTTAGCTAAAACACTGGAGTTCCAGACGTTTCTGGACTCATCCGATTGCTCAACTGAAATAAAATTCAAAAAGTCATCAAAACACATGTGCTCATAGAGATTCCAGGGATTTTCTCTCACTTCTATTTAGTCATCAACTCCAGAATTCCTTCTTATTTCCCACTTATCCACCCCTTCACAGAGCTCAATTATCTGGTGAAGTTGTGAATTTTGGAATTACCCTCATTTTCTTTTTCTTTTTTTTTGCAGGAGATCTGAAATTGCTTTCAATTTAATGTGCCAAATAAAACATGGATTATTTAGCAATCTTTTAACCTCCTCACACCCCATAAACAGAAGCACAGTCTTACCTCAGGGTCCCGTCTTGTCCAGCAACTCTGGGGATCAAGAACTCCTTCTGATCCTCAGAAACATTCCAGCCATCCCTGGGTGTTAAAATCGATTCCTCCAGCCATCCCTGGGTTTTAAAATCTTTTCCTCCAAAATTAAACACATTGGTACTTACCTGGTCTGAATTCCTCATTCGCAGAATAGTAGTAGTAGGCCAAGAAGATCCCCAGAATGGGGAGGAGGTATTTTTTCATAAAAGCCATCAGACAGGGATCTGGCGCGAGGAGCCCTGTGGGACACACAGAGAGAACCTACAGAGCTTTCTACAACCTCCTAGGCAGGCAGCAGCCTCTGAATTGTGACATCAGGGACGGGGGAGGCTGGAGTAGTCTCAGGCAGTGCTAGCCAATTTCCCTGTCAGAGCCGCGATTGGCTTTGGGTGGGATCCCATTCGTCCCTGGCAGCCTGCGTGGTAGATTTCATAATGGACAATGTTTACTCCATTTCATTGAGCAAGAAGAGACTTCCAGATGGCCAGGCTCATGACTGTACAGAACTGGATTCCTGAGCATCCCTACCCCGAGCCCATCTTCCTCGGAACACCATTTACGCCAGGAATCAACGGCCTTTCAAAAGTGATATATCAAAAGCTAGAGAGAAAGCGTGTGTGGGGCTTCTGAGGGAAGTGTGACTAATAGCGAAGAGAGCCAGAGTCAAGCCAATCTCACTCTCAGCCCCACCTCCCAGTCGGAAGCAATTAAAAATAACAGCACAAAACAGAAAAATAAGCTTAAGAAAAAAAAAGGTGCACATCTTGGAGGGGGAAAAAAAAAGCAAACAAGCCTTATAAACCTCACACTCAAGTTAAATGAACAATATTACAACATCAAAGGAGAATGCACACCAGCTAGAACCCAGATGGCGGGAAACCCATGACCGGTCAAGACTCTCAGGCAAGTGCAATGGAATGTGCACTTATTACTTTAACAGCAAATAAAGAAGAAATGATGAGTGTCAAGGAAATAAAAGCTATTAAAGTAGGTCTTTCAAACACCATAGAGAACCAAAAAAATGTGGAGAGGATAATAGGAAGAGGGGAACCTGATGTAGAAGAAAAAAGAATGAGCATCGTTGAAGCAAAGCTAGCCTGAGAAGCCCACATCCAGTTAAAAATTGATCTGTTAAAAATTGACCCAGTTAACAATTAAAGGACTAGGGGGAGAAATCCCTAGTAATTTAGAATTTATCACAGAAATATAGAAATAGCCATGTTGGTATGTCTGTCACAAGGATCAATCCTCAAAGAATTTAGGCTATTGTAATTGTTAAGTTTTTCAATTTAAAACCCACCATTGAAACCATACCCACTACCCTATCACAGAGAAAATCCAGAATTTTGCAAGTTGCCAATGGAGCCAAGGAAACCAATTTAATATGGCAGTAAGGGTACCAGTGCTTTGGAGGAGGAATGTAGGTTGAGGGTGAAGGATTCACATAAGATTAAGAGAAATTGAATTATGACTCCCAAGTATAGTATCTGGAAACACTCACTGAATTTTCACTTCAGAGCAAGGAAAAATAATTTAAGACCCAGAGGAGATGAAATAATTTGTCAACAAAGGCCCACACCTGCTTTCCAGGAAACAGTTCAGATCTAAGAACAGTTGAGGGTCAGATAGTTCATGGAGAACAAAAGAGAAAAAATATTTTAAAAATGCAAATGCAAAATTATATTACACAGTGTCAGAACTATAAGATACACACACACACATATATATAATATATATATACATATAATACATATATATACATATATGTATTAATATATATACAAATGAATGTATAAGATACACACATATATATGTATATATTATATATATAATACATATATCTACACATATATGTATTAATATATATATACATATACATATACACATTTCTTTTCTTGGTCACAGCCCATGGCATGTGGAATCTTAGTTCCCTGACCAAGGATGGAACCAATGAAGTGTGGAATCTTAACCTCTGGACTGCCAGGGAAGTCCCTGATGAAATAATTTCTCATCAGTAAAATGCATCGATGAGAATGAGGATGCTACATAATGGTTGATGACTTTAAATCTTAGCAGTTTTTAAAAGTTTTGGTCTAAGGATCTTTTTTTTTTTTTTTTAATTGGAGTACAGTTGCTTTAAATATTGTGTTAGTTTACACTGTACAATGAAGTGAATCGACTATATGTATACATATGTCCTCTCCCTCTTGGACCTCCCTCCCACCACCTCCACTGCACCGCTCTAGGTCATCACAGAGCACTGAGCTGAGCTCCCTGAGCAATACCGCAGGTTCCCACTAGCTATCTCTTTTACATATGGTAGTGTATCTATGCCAAGCCTAATCTCCCAGTACATCTCACCCTCCCCTTCTCCCTCTGCGTGCATATGTACATGCTTGATGCTTGCATCTCTGTTCCTGCCCTGGAACGAGGTTCATCTGTACTTTTTTTCTAGATTCCACATACATGGATTAATATTTGTTTGTTTCTCTTTCTCTGACTTGCTTCACTCTGTATGATAGACTCTATGTCCATCCACATCTCTACAAGTAACCCAGTTTTGGTCCTTTTTATGATAGAGTAATATTCCACAGTGTGTTTGTACCACATCCGCTTTATCCATTCCTCTGTGGCTGGACACTTACATTATTTCCATGTCCTGGCTATTGTAAATAGTGCTTCTATGAACACTGGGGTATATGTGTCTTTTTGAATTATGATTTTCTCAGGGTATATGCCCAGTAATGGTATTGCTGGGTCATATGGTAGTTGTATTTTTAGTTTTTTAAGGAACCTCCATTCCATTCTCCATAGTGGCAATATCAGTTTACATTCCTACCAATAGTATAAGGGGGTTTCTTTTCTCCACACCCTCTCCAGCATTTATTGTTTGTACATCTTTTGATAGTGGCCATTCTGACTGGTGTGAGGTGGTACCTCATTGTAGTTTTGGTTTGTATTTCTCTAATAATTAGTGACATTGAGCATCTTTCATGTGCCTCTTGGCCATCTGTACGTCTTCTTTGGAGAAATATCTATTTAGATCATCCCCCCATTTGTTGATTGGATTGTTTGTTTTTGTGATATCGAACTGCTTGAGTTGTTTGTATATTTTGGAGATTACTCCTTTATCTGTTGATTCATTTGCAAATATTTTCTCTCATTCTGAGGGTTGTCTTTTCATCTTGTTTATGATTTCCTTTGCTGTGCAAAAGCTTTTCAATTTAATTAGGTCCCATTTGTTCATTTTTGTTTTTATTTTCATTGCTCTAGGAGGTGGATCAAAAAAAGATCTTGCTGTGGTTTATGTCAAAGAGTGTTCTGCCCATGTTTCCTCCAAGAGTTTTATAGTGCCCAGCTTTATATTTGGGTCTTTAATCCATTTTGAGTTTATTTTTGTGTATGGTGTTAAGGAGCATTCTAATTTCATTCTTTTACACTTAGTTGTCCACTTTTCCCAGCACCACTTATTGAAGAGAGTGTCTTTTCTCCACTGTATATTCTTGCTTCCTTTGTCCTAGATTAGGTGACCAGAGGTGTGTGGGTTTAATCTCTTGGATTTCTATTCTGTCTCATTGATCTATATTTCTGTTTTTGTGCCAATACCATACTGTCTTGATGACTGTAGCTTTGTAGTATAGTCTGAATTTGGGTATCCTGATGCCTCCAACTCCGTTTTTATTTCTCAAGGTTGCTTGGGCAAATTGGGATCTTTTGTATTTCCATATAAATTGTAAAAATTTTTGTTGTGATTCTGTGAAAAATGCCATTGGTAATTTGATAAAGATTGCATTGAGTCTGTAGATTGCTTTGGGTAGTATTGTCATTTTGACAATACTGATTCTTCCCATCCAAGAACTTGGTATATCTCCCCATCAGTTTGTGTCATCTTTGATTTCTTTCATCAGTGTTTTATTGTTTTATGAGTACAGGTCTTTTGCCTCCTTAAGTAGGGTAATTCCTAGGTATTTTATTCTTTTTGTTGAGATGGTAAATGGTATTGTTTCCTTAATTTCTCTTTCTGATTTTCATTGTTTTAGCGTATAAGAATGCAAGATATTTCTGTGCATTAATTTTGTATCCTGCAACTTTACTAAATTCTTTAACTAACTTTACTTAATTCTTTAACTTTCTGGTGGCATCTTTAAGATTTTTATGTATAGAATCATATCATCTGCAAACAGTGATAGTTTTACTTCTTTTCCAATTTGGATTTCTTTTATTCTTTTTCTTCTCTGATCACCATGGCTAGGACTTCTAAAACTTTGTTGAAAAATAGTGGTGAGAGTGGCCTTTGTTGTCTTGTTCCTGATCTTAGAGAAAATGCTTTCAGTTTCTCACCATTGAGAATTATGTTTGCTGTGGGTTTGTCATGTATGATCTTTATTTTGTTGAAGTAGTTTCTCTCTGTGCCTACTTTCTGGAGAGCTTTTTGTTTCTTTTAAATTATAAATGGGTGCTGAATTTTGTCAAAAGCTTTTTCTACATCTATTGAGATGATCATATGGTCTTTATTCTTCAATTTGTTAATATGGTGTATCACATTGATTGATCTGCATATATTGAAAAATCCTTGCATCCATGGGATAAATCCCACTTGATCATGATGTATGATTCTTCTAATGTATTATTGGATTAGGATTGCTAATATTTTGTTGGGGAATTTTGCATCTATATTCATCAGTGATATTGATCTATACTTTTTTGTGTGTGTGATATCTTTGTCTGGTTTTAGTATCATAGTGATAGTGGCCTTGTAGAACCAGTTTGGGAGTGTTCCTCCCTCTGCAATTTTTTGGAAGAGTTTGAAAAGGGTAGGTGTTACTGTTCTCTAAATGTTTGATAGAATTCACCTGGGAAGCCATCTGGTCCTGGACTTTTGTTTGTTGGAAGATTTTAAATTACTGTTTGCTGGGGTCCAGCCCCGGTGGATCCAGGGTGATTCAAAGGTGGGGACAGAGTCAGCGTCCTTGGAAAAATACATATTTAATTACAGATATATATAGAGATTAGAAATGGATAGTGTAGTAGGAAAATTAGTGGAGAAAAAGATGGGTGAATAACTTGGTTTACGTGGAATAGCATCCATGCTCCAGATGGGAATTCAGCCAGAAAAACAGGGAGCAAGAAAGAAACGACATGGGGGAATCAGTCTTTCTGGAAACTGATCTGATTTCTTTATTTTGGGGTTTGCTTATATACCATTTGTTACACATAGGGATGAATACAGAGTCAGGTGGGGGTCAGCAGTCCTGACCTTTATCAAAATCAGGTGCTTCACATAAAAAGGTCTTAGGGATTTTACATCATCTTCTGGCCATGAGACCTGCTGACATTTTATGATCCTTTCTTTCTGATAACCAAAAAACTTATTTCTTCCAAGGGTGTTTTTTCTTAAACCAGGCACCACCCTTCAAATAAAGTTGCATTCCTATAGGGTGAGGGTGTAGTGAGTTACAATCAAGAAAGGAATTTATTTAACCCAAGGTTAACATGATTAATCTTAAAGGTTAATACTTATTTCTCCTATATGCTTAAAGGTTGATACTTATTTCTCCTATATGTTAGTTATATTCATTATAAGGACAGGGAATATGGAGATTTAGCAGCAAACATCAGCCCAACAAATGAAAATCCTTTCACTAATGCTCCCCTTAAGATCTATGTAGTCTTAAGATAGTGATAAAGTTACATTTTTACATAGCAAGGACACAGTGATTTATAACAAAGTACAGTGATCTATTACAAAAGAGAAAATTCATTAACTCAAAAAGTCTAGTATTTCTAACCTTAAAAACTACTGTATTTTCTTTTCTATATTCCAAATACATTGATTAATATATTCCCAGATGCCTAAGGATATGGAGGCCTGGCGGCAATCATTGACTCAACAATGAGAAAAGCCCTATGCTAATTAAGACTTTCAAAATATTCCAAAACTCTCTGTGCTGTTTATGGTTGAGAGGTAGTAAACAATCATGTGCGTAGTGGCAGGAGTATGGATAATCCTGTCACACAAGCTAGTCTGTCAGCTGAGAGGTTTGACCTGAGACACACTTGTCCCACCCAGGGCAGGGAATTAGCAGCAATTATTGGCACAACAAATGAAAAAACCCTTCACCAATATAATTTCTAACCAACCCACTATACTGAAAATTTCCCAAAAGAATTTGCCTTTAGTAAGTCTAAAACATCTCATGCCTCTCAGGTTGGGAGGCTGTAAACAATCACATATAGCCGGACGAACCTATACAGGCGGGCTAGATAACCTTCAGAGGAGTCCGTAAGCTGAAACACTCTTGTCACGCCCAGGAATTTTTATTGCCTTGGAGCTGCACGTTTACTCCTTCTCTGAGAGAAATGGTGATGGGGGAGAGCCCCCCGTAAAGTCAGAGGTGTAGGTGAGAGCATAAAACAGACTCTGATTTTGGGGGTAGATGCTCGGGAACAGGGGGTTTCCTGAGGCTTGATCACGCCTTTGCGTATGCCAAGCCTCCTTCCTCATGACATTTGCCATGGGTGGAGTTCCTCATGCTGGCCCCCAGCAACTGTTTTAATTTCATCACTTGTGATTCATCTGTTTATATTTTCTAATTCTTCCTGGTTCAGTCTTTGAGAGTTGTAGCTTTCTAAGGATTTGTCTATTTTTTCCAGATTGTCCATTTTATTATCATATAGTTGCTTATTGTAGTCTCCTATGATCTTTTGTATTTCTCCAGTGTCAGTTGTAATTTCTCCTTTTTCATTTATAATTTTATTGATTTGAGTTCTCTCTCTTTTTTTCTTGATGATTCTGGTTAAGGCTTATCAATTTTGTTTCTCAAGAGAACCAACTTTTTTAGTTTTATTGATCTTTGCTATTGTTTTATTTATTTCTATCTCATTTATTTCCTCTCTGATCTTTATGATTTCTTCTACTGACTTTGGATTTTGGCTTTTCTTCTTTTTCTAGTTGCTTTATGTGTAAGGTTAGATTGTGTATGTGAGAGTTTTCTTTGTTTCTTGAGGTGTAATTGAATTGCTATTATACGTACCTGCTATAACTGCTTTTTCTGTGTCTCATAGGTTTTGGATCATTGTATTTTTGTTGTCATTTATTTCTGTGTGTTTTTTTAAAATCCCTTTTGGTTTCCTCAATGATCTCTTGATTATTCATCAGTGCACTGTTTAGCTTCCATGTGTTTGTGTTTTTTTTTACAGTTTCTCCCCCCTGTGATTGCTTTCTAATCTAAAAGCATTGTGGCTGGAAAAGATGCTTGTTATTATTTCAATTTTAAAACGTTTTCCAAGGTTTGATTTGTGACCCAGGATGTGATCTATCCTGGAAAATTTTCTGTGTGTACTTCAGAAGAAAGTGTATTCTTCTGCTTTCAGGTGAACTGTCTTTATCAATTAAATCTGGCTGGTCTACTGTGTCCTTTAAAGCTTGGGTTTCCTTATTTATTTCTGTCTGGATGATCTGTCCGTTAGTGTAAGTGCAGTGCTAAAGTGCACTTTTAATACACTACCACTGTGTTAGTGTTGATTTCCCCTCTTATAGCTGTTAATATTCACCTTATGTATTGAGGTGCTCCTATGTGAGTGCTTAAATATTTATAATTGTTAATTTCTTCTTGGATGTGTCAACTACAAGTTGGCACTTGCCATCTACCTCTCTACAAGCTGCTTCAGCTGAACACCTGATTTTCAACACCTCCTGAAAATAGTTCAGGTTGGGGAGCAGAAACAGGTACTCCAGTTCTTGTATCTCCTCATTATCTAGAAAAGCTCTGAAATCCTTCATGGTGATATCTGCTTCTTGTGACTAGCAGTGACCTTCATGAGATTGCAGGTACTCCCCCTTCCTCAAAATCACATATATACTCACCTTTCCCCCTAATTTTTTGGAGCAGTTTCTCAGAGCTATCTGAGGTGCTGTCTCCTGGGTTATTGTCCTCCTTTTGCCCCAGAGAAAACTTGACTCACAGCTCTCAAATTGTGCATTTATTTAAAAAGTCAACGATGAATACCTTGATCATTATGTAGTGTCTTTCCATACCTCTTGTAGCAATCTTTATTTTGAAGTCTATTTTATTTGATATGAGTATTGCTACTCCAGTTTGCTTTTGATTTCTATTTGCATGGAGTATCTTTCTATCCTCTCACATCCAGCTCACTTATCTGTCCTTCTGCTTCAGTTACTTGGCTATTGATTACTTTTAGTGTATTTTTAAATTTCAGTTACTGTGTTATTCATCATTGTTTGTTCTTTAGATCTTCTAGGTCCTTGTTAAATATTTCTTGTATTTTCTTGGTCAGTGCCTCCATTCTGAGATTTTGAATCATCTTTACTATCATTACTCTAAATTCTTTTTCAGGTATGTTGCCTATTTCCTCTTCATTTACTTGGTCTTATAGGTTTTTACCTTGCTTCTTTGTCTGTAACATAGATTTTTGTCATCTCATTTCTTTGATGGGTGGGACAGGGTGTTCCTGTCGTACTGGTTGTTTGGTTTGAGGCATCCAGCGCTGGAGTTTGCACTCAGTTGGACTGAGCCAGGTCTTGGTGCCGAGATGAATACTTCTGGGATAATTCATGCTGATTAATCCCTGGGGTCTAAGGTTCCCTGTTAGTCTAACAGTTTGGACTTGGCACTCCCACCATAGGAGATCAGGCCTGGTCACTGGCCTGGGAACCAAGATTCTGCAAGCTGCTCAGCATTGCAGAAAAAAACAAACAACACATACACAATAACAAAGGATAAAAAATAAAATTAGAAAAATTAAAAAATACATTCTTTAGAGAAAAATAAAAATATAAATGAAACAACAATAAGGTGAACTACCACCACCACAACAACTATAAAAATTAAAAACAAAAATACCCCAAAGGAAAAGGCCTTGGCTATGGGGGTTGGAGGAGTGAGTCTTAGGTGGGGGTGGGTCTTAGGTAGGGTGGGGGCTAGGTTTAGGACCAGTGCTGCTAGGAAAGGTCCTGGGGTGGCAGGGGCGGGGTTTAGGCTCAGCACTACTGGAGGGGGCCTTGGAGAGCAGCAGTTCAGGCTGGGACCCCAGTGAGCTCCTTGGGGCCCAAGGAGGCAGGGGAAATGCTGGCCAAGTTTCCGTCTGATCCTCCCACCCTGTGAAGGTCCTTTCCCTGCCCCCGCTGATGCCCTTGCGGTCAGTGGGCCACTCCCAATTATGGGAACCTCTCACCTCCCTCCGCCACTCCTCAGAGGGCCCGGTCCCATCCACTTCTATTTCTTTTCCTCCCAACACCTCACATCCCACTAGTTCACATAGGGGTTCCTCCCATCCCCTTAGGTGTCCGAGCTCCCTGGCCAGTGCCTAGTAGGTGCCCCAGTTGTGAGGAGGCATGGACTCTGCTTGCTTCTATTCCATCATCTTGACTCTATCTTCTAAGGATCCTCTTAACAATCTTAAAAATCATCAAGGCTCTCAAAGAATTTTTACATATGTGGTTTTACCTATTGATATAGATGTATTAGAAATTGAAACTGAGAATTTCTTGTTTTAACTCAAGAATACAGAAGCATCCATGTGTTAAGCTTTGTATTATTATACATCTCGTAGGCTAGGGAAACTCAACAGAGAAGGAGAAGGAAAGAGGGTGAATAATGTTTTAATATGATTATGAAAACAGTTTTGACCTTTCAAACTTCCAAGAGGATCTCAGGGACCCAGGGGACCACCCTTGGATCCCATTACTTGGATCCACTGTGTGCTTATAGTTACACGGCTGGTCCTCTCATTAGCTTGTTAACTCCTGGAGGCCATGGATTATGTCTTTTTCATCTTTGTCTCTCTTCATCTCCTTCTAACT
Source organism: Capricornis sumatraensis (assembly GCF_032405125.1). Taxonomy (NCBI): domain Eukaryota; kingdom Metazoa; phylum Chordata; class Mammalia; order Artiodactyla; family Bovidae; genus Capricornis; species Capricornis sumatraensis. The sequence continues at coordinate 80,833,761 of NC_091082.1, forward strand.
TTGCTCCAAATAGGCATTCAGTGAAATTTTGCTGTTTTAGTGTTTGCAAGGCACTGCAGCAAAGAGAGCATTGCTATCTTTCTGGAGCCTGATTTAATCTAGGGAAGTCACTGAGATTTAGCACTTTGTCCAGAACTGATCAACCCCCTGCCCCCTAATCCTCTTCTGTGGTGCTCAACAATTTGAATACTAACAAATATTAATAATAAAAAAGACAAAAGGAAATATGAATGTTTCACCTAGCACTTGTTCGGATTAGATTTTCACAAATCAAGTAAAGTTTCTTTCACTGCCATAGCAACGAACCTGAACTGTTCATTCCTTCATGCTGCTCCTCCTTTGTAAGGCACTGACCACCTGCATTTCAGAGCAGGCTTTCAGTGAAATGCCCTCGGCATGACCCACGCATGGTCAAAACCCCACAGAGAATGAGTCACTTTCAGCTGAAGGTGCATGGCTGAGCCCAGCCAGGAATTCTCTCTGACTTGATTACCCCCATCTAAATGAATGAGGTCAAGAAAAGCACGGAGGGGAAAAGAGGTCAGGAGCAGCCACAGGGCAATTCCTGAGCACTTGGTATAACATGAAGATCACAAATGGAGCACCTGTCATTTCTGAGGCAGCTGCGGCTGGAGTGCTCTTTGGAACTGTTTGATAGCTTTGTTAAGAAAGCAGTCTCTTCCCTCTGAAAACTCATCCTGCCAGTGGAACCGTGAGTGGGCAGACCTTGGAGTAAAAGGTGGGTGAACCCTATGTTTGGAGGTTCTGCCTTCCCTGGGAAAATAACAGGTTAAGACAGGAAGGGATCTTAGCATAATGCTGTAGGATGCATAAACGTCTCCCCTTCCCTCGGTCCTCCCACCCTGCTCCCCACCCCGATCTGGTTCCTCAGGTCTGATTTTTTTTTTTTTTTCCCCGTTAAGAACTGCTAGGTCTGTGCCGTCAGGAAAGGGCAACCCCACTCCAGTATGCTTGCCTGAGAAATCCCATGGACAGAGGAGCCTGGCAGGCTCTAGTCCATGGGGTCACAAGAGTCAGACATGACTGAAGCAACAGCACAGCAAGTCTGTGCCATGGCTACCAAAATCTGCTCCTAGCCAGGGAGACAGCTGAGAAATAAAATTCATCTTTCATGGCAAGATGAGAAAAATTTAAACAAAAAAAATCTTCTCCATCCTTTGGCCTCCCCTTTCCTCCCACTAGGCATCGTATATCTGCATTGCACATCGACCAAAACGCCCCCAGCGACAGACATACCTGCTCAGCTGCAAAGAGCCATAGTCTCCCAGCGTCAGTCGGACAATTCCTTAAAGATAACATTTCTTCATGGCGCTTAGATCTGGCTTATGTAAACTGTCAATAGTGCGTCATTCATTGGGCATCAATATAATGCCTCTCTCTCAGAAAACTTACATAACTGTACCTTGAATTCTAACAGGTGGAACAATTCTCAGAGCTTTCCGAGATGCTATTTCCAGTTTATAATCCTCAAATTTGGCTCAAATAAAATTTTCCTTTTCTTTCTTAGGCTAGCTGATTATTATTATTTTTTTTGTCGACACAACTATCATTTCACATCATTTTGTCTGATAGCGTGGACTTCCTGCCCTCCCCACCCCCAACCCCCTTCTTTTCCCTCTCCAGTCTGCCTAACAAGAGGGAAAGTTCTGTTTCTCAGCCCTTCTGTAGGACACTATTCCTAACAGACAGATTTACTCATACTATCCAACTAATGGAAGCTCAGATGCAGGAAAATGAACTGGAGATGGGATAACCTGCCCTGCACGTGCCGCCTTGACCCTGCTGGTCACGCGTAGTTAGGTGGCAGGGGACTGGTGAGGCAGACTAGCTGGTGTCTGTTTGCCTAGGAGAGCTGAGAGCCTCTCGGGAAAGAAGGCCCGGAGTCTGGCTTGATCCCCTCCCCTCAGTGGGGCGGGCAGAGACAATTCTGACCAAGCCTTGCACTTCTGCATGTTTTCCGCTGGCCCGTGGCATGCGAACGTGCACTGGAGCTCTCAGGAGCCTCACACGTAACCGTAAAAATCACTCCCCAGGAAGTCTGGGGAGACTTGGTAGCAATCAGGCACCGTGAGAGAGGCCCACACAGCGGAGGGGACTGACCGGCAAAGCCGCTGCACAGCTTCAGCCCCCCAGTGTTTCCTCTTGGTTGTTCAGCCTGGTTTTCAGGAAGCACGTCAGGTGGGCATAGGAGCCCCTGCTAGGCGGGTTGCTTAGGGTGCCAGTGACTGCAGTGTTAGAGGGAGGCCACTTCCCTCTGGGGAGAAGTAGGGTTGCCACATTTAGCAAATAGAAAGTCAGGCCAGCCAGTCAAATTTGAATTGCAGATAGGCAACACATCCTATTTTAGGATCTGTATAATCTCAACTATTCCATGGATTATATTTATGCTAAAACATTATTCATGGTTTATCTGAAAGTCAGATTTAACTCGGTGTTCCGTGCTTTTTCCTGGCAGTCTTAGAAGTAGCCAGAACCTTGGGGACATTGGAAGATTGTACCTCAAGTTATGGACAAAGTATCCTTGATCATAGTAGCTACTGAGAGCAGAGGTGAGAACACCGTATGTATCTTCATCACAGGCAGACCCAGCCACCCAGCCGCAGACAGCCCCCAACGGGGCCAGTAGCAAAGGAGAAGGGTACATGCCGCATGGCGGCTGACTGATTTAATCTACTAATATTTATTTAGGGCCTTCCAGATTTCTTTGGAAGGGATGATGCTAAAGCTGAAACTCCAGTACTTTGGCCACTTCACGTGAAGAGTTGACTCATTGGAAAAGACTCTGATGCTGGGAGGGATTAGGGGCAGGAAGAGAAGGGGACGACAGAGGATGAGATGTCTGGATAGCATCACGGACTCGATGGACGTGAGTCTGAGTGACCTCCGAGAGTTGGTGATGGACAGGGAGGCCTGGCATGCTATGATTCATGAGGTCGCAAAGAGTCGGACACAACTGAGCGACTGAACTGAACTGAACTGAACAGATCAGGTCCTGTGACCTATGAAAAAGCAAAATGCTTTCCAAGCCTTAAGAAGGAGACAGACATGGTAATCAATGAAATGGGATGCAGAGAGAGCTGTGTGAGAAAAGAGAAGGAGGTGCGGAAGAGGAGGGAGTGTTTGGGAAACTGCAAACAATTCCACGCGGAGGGATCGCTGAGTTGTAAGCGATACGGTTACATGGGGAGAAGCCGGCAGGAACCACACCCCTGAAGGCCATCCACCTGAACCACTGGAATCGGTGGTTCTGGCTTTTACTTCCAGACGCGAAGCCTCTGCACCCTCGTTGCATCCTAGAACGCTTCCTGTTCACTGGCCTTTTGTACCCCTCCCAGCCTTGGGCTGAGCGTTCTGGTTCACCTGCCCACCTCGGGCTCAGCAATCCAGCCTCACTCTCTCCATCAACACTTCCCTCTCCCGGTGCTGGGGTGCTGGGTCTGGCTGTGTCCCCGGGCGGCTTGCAGCTCCGGAGATTTGCACCTGCTCCCAAGCCTCTTCTCCCCTGGGATTCTGTCCATGTATAGCCTCTGGGCTTTCTTCCTTCCTCTCTAACTGCTTTCTCTACCGGGAGCCGCCCTTTAGAGGTCTGGATCCCTTGAATTTTGGGGTTAGTCTTGCTTCTCTCCTCATTCTGTCCTTCTCTGTCTTCTCTGGGCATTTCCCCTCATTCTTGTGGTTCCGGTCACTTTCTTTAAGCGAATGTGTATTAAAAATCTCTCTCTCCTGTACTGCCTTGTATCCTAAGCTTCAGGTCGCATAACCACCTGTTTACTCAACCTCTCTCTCTTCATGCCTCCTAAACACCTCAAGCTCAACATGCCCAAACTGACCTGATTGTTATTATTTTTAAACAGGTTTTGGGAAGCACCATTTATAGACCAGAAAAGCATCTCATGATAAGTGTACAATTCAATGGTTTTTTTTAAAAACAAGTTTGCAGAGTTGGGAAACTATCAAAACAATCCAATTTTAAAACATTTCCATCACCCCCCAAAGATTCCTCTTGCCCATTTACAATTACTTCCTGTCCCTCTGCCCAGGTGTGGCCGACCAGTAGTCTAGTTTCCGTCTCTCATATTAGTGGAGTCAGATAATACATGATCCTCTGTGCCTGGCTGCTTTGGCTCATGGTTTTGAGGTTCATCCTTGCATCCTTGTTGTAACATGTATCGGTACTTTGTTCCTTTTATTGCCGAGTCATTTCTCATTGTATGGATATACTACATTTTGTTTACCCATTCACTGATTCACAGACATTTAGAATTTCCACTCTTTGGCCACGATGAATAGTGTTCTAGGAACACTGGCATCAAAGTCTTTGTGTGGCATTGCTGGGTTATGTGGTAAATTTATATTTAACTTTCAAAGAAACTGCCAAACTGTTCTCTAGTGACTTTGTGATGTGTTTCAGTCAAGGGCTTCGCCATCTTCCCAGTTAATGCTTCAGAACCTTGGAAATCCTTCTTTACTCCTCTCTCTCCATCTTTCCACATTCCATTTCTCACCAAGCCCAGTCGATTCTATCTCCCAGATATCTCTAGTGCCATTTCCCCATCCTCACCCTCTCGATGACTCTCCTAACTTGGGCCACTGCTACTTCCTGCTTTAGCAGCCTCCTCACTCTTCTCTCTGCCTACCCCACCTTCTCCAATCCATTGATAGATTAAAAAAAAAAACTTGTGAAACATTTGATATGCACAAAAGAATAGAAGAAGCCATAAATAACTTATGGGGCAATAATAAAGCAAAAGCCTTATTGGCCTGCCATCCAAATGGAGACCTGACTGTTGCCAAAACTGTAGAAGTGCCCCGTGGGCTTTAATGCACCCAGTTCTTCTTCACTGGCTCTTTATTGTTCTTAAAGTTTAAACTCATTAGCTGTGCAAACTCTTTAGAAACTTTGAAATCCTTTCCCAGGAATCTCTCACCATTCCTACCCCTATCCTTCTTACCATTCAGGTTCTTCTCCCTTTCAAAGTCACCCTCTCTTGGACATGTAAGATTCTCCCCAAGCACTGGGTGTTTCTCTTATCACAGCTCCCAGTACTTTGTAGTCACAGTTGCTCTTTTTTTTTTCTCAATTACACACAGGTCTGAGAGGCCAGACCTTAGCACAGTGCTTGCATATGTTAGATGCTAAAAAGCATTTTCTGAGTGTTTAATGGAAATTGACTCATACATACAGATGAAGATGCTTGTTAGATATTTGAAGGTCAAGAGAAATGTCTAGGCTAGATATATTGCTTTGGGAGAATGAAATCATATAAACTAAAGTTTAAACCATAGTAGATGACACCCCATCCAGAGGGCTGAGGGTACAGTGGGATGTTACAGGAGAGGCGAACAGGTAGAAAGGGGCAAGGAGACGCAGGGAGCAGGGGGACCTGAGTCAACAGGGAGGTGGGCTGGGGTGGGCAAAGGGTAGTCTCTATGAGGTGCCAGAGGTCACAGCGTGGAAGCTTCTGAGAGGTCAAGGAGGATGAGAAGTGACAAAAATACATTGGGTCTGGATATAGGAATCACTGACCAACCTGGACAGCATATTAAAAAGCAGAGACATTATTTTGCCAACAAAGGTCCATCTAGTCAAAGCTATGGTTTTTCCACTAGTCATGTATGGATGTGAGAGGTGGACTATCAAGAAAGCTGAGTGCCGAAGAATTGATGCTTTTGAACTGTGGTGTTGGAGAAGACTCTTGAGAGTCCCTTGGACTGCAAGGAGATCCAACCTGTCCATCCTAAAGGAAATCACTCCTGACTATTCATTGGAAAGACTGATGCTGAAGCTGAAACTCCAGTGCTCTGGCCACCTGATGCGAAGAACTGACTCATTGGAAGAGACCCTGATGCTGGGAAAGACTGAAGGTGGGAAGAGAAGGGGACGACAGAGGATGAGATGGTTGGATGGCATCCCTGGCTCAATGGACATGAGTTTGAGCTAGCCCTGGGAGTTGGTGATAGACAGGGAAGCCTGGCATGCTGCAGTCCATGGGGTCCTAAAGAGTTGGACATGACTGAGCGACTGAACTGAGCTGAGCTGGAGGCCCGTCAGGGCTCTGAAGGCGCTGAGGCTGGAACGCTATGGGTTGAGGAGGGATGTGTTTGAGGAAAGAACGTTTTTAGTGTGAGTGTCGAGGAGGAGAGGAACTTTTGAGGAGGTTGGGTTGCTGGATGTGCAGATCTGAAGGAGGGTTCTGATCTTTAGGACAGCAGTGAGCTAAGGTTTCATTTAAATGGTTTTGAGTATTTTCTCTGTCCCAGATATAGTGCTGGGGTGAGCGTGTTTTCAGCTTGTGGGAAAGATCCGACAGAGTCCCTGACTAGTGAATCACTGGAGCGGCAAGATTTACAGGGTCCAAGGACTGGGCATGCGGAGACTCAAGGAAATAAGGTGAGGGTGGATATCGAACTCTTGCGGTCTCCTTCTAAATTCAGCGAGTTTTTAGCCTAATGTGTTTCCTTCCTTCGATTTTTGATTTTTGAGAGGCACATGGATCTGACTTCTCCATCTGTCCATTTCTGTTAGAGGACGGGAGGGGAAGAAGGTGGGAAGCTGAATCGCTTGAGGCCCCCTTTCCCTCACGTTTAGCCACAGTATATAGCTTTTATTCTCATTTCCGCCTCCTCCTGCTGTTCCTGGTCTGTGTACAGTCGCACCTGTAAAGCAGGAGATGTCTTTCCCAGGTTGGTTGAATTTTTCCTTTTTTGTCTGATGAGAGGTTCATGAAGTTTGAAGTCTTGGAAACAGCCTGGGAAAAGGGCCTTATAGCAACGGAGGGGGAACGTCTAGGTTTAGGATGTTAAGAGTTTTCACAGGTGTTTGCCAGCAGAGGGAGCCCCAGGGCTGGGCGAGAAAGCTCAGACTGCGTGCGTACACGCGTGCTGACTCCATGGAGCATAGCCCAGGCTCATCTGTCCATGGGGTTCCCCAGGCAAGAATAATGCAGTGGGTTGCCATTTCCTACTACAAGGTATCTTCCCCATTCAGGTATCGAACCCGAGTCTCCTGCACTGGCAGGTGGCTTCTTTACCACTGTGCCACCTGGGAAGCACAGACTCCTGGGGTTTAAAAATCTCAGTCCTATGTATACTATCATGTAAGAATCGAATCGCCAGTCTATGTCTGATGCAGGATACAGCATGCTTGGGGCTGGTGCACGGTGATGACCCAGAGAGATGTTATGGGGAGGGAGGTTGGAGGGGGGTTCATGTTTGGGAACGTATGTACACCTGTGGTGGATTCATGTCAATGTATGGCAAAACCAATACAGTATTGTAAAGTAAAATAAAGTAAAAAAATAAAATAAAATAAAATAAAAAAAATCTCGGTCCAGAGGGTTTATGGGTTAAGATAAGAGAAGATGAAAGAGGGAAGGAGGGAGGAAGAAGATGGGCTCACAATATACCAACATATACACAGAAACAGTTACACAAAAATCACATAACCCCATCCCCCACCCCTCCCTCCACGCGCTCACAGTTTCTGCTTCAGTCCAGTGATTCCTAAAACTTGCTGTGCAGTTAAATCATCTAGGGGAGGTAAGAGCAGATTCCCAGGCCCTTGAATGGTAGCCATCAAGGTTGGGACCCAGGAATCTGTATTTTTGCAAAGTGCCCAGGAGATTCTGAAGTAGCCTTTAGACAAACAAACTGGCAAATACCTCTGGGTAGTTAGGTAAATGTTTCAAGTAGAGCTTGTTTGAGACTGAATTTAATGGCTCCAGCCATCAACATGCTGAGTGGTAATAGAATGTAATCCATGGATGCTGTTGTGACTGAGTCATTTCCTTTCTTTCTTTCCTTCTTTTTCTCCCCTCTCTCTCTTCTTTCCTTTCCAAGTAATTTTTGTATTCATTAATATAATACAAAGTCACATGATATCAAAAGGCTTATAATGCTAACAGCAACCCTTGCTTCTCCCTTCCGCATGCCCAGGTCCCTTTCAAGGGCAACCACATTTTAAAATCCTATTTCCTTCCTCTGATTAACTCCATATTTTAAAACATTTACTGCCATTCTTGATTTTGTAACATTAGAAATTATTTATTGATTTCCCACTAAGGACTATTAGGACTTGCCATTTTATTTTACAACACACACAGATGCTCATTCCCTTCCAGCTAGGTTCCTAACACTATTAAATCACAATTTTAATTAAATCATTAGTCAGTGTTCATATTATGATGACTGACTTTTTTTGCAGCTCAACAGTTTGCTGTACTGTGATTGCGTTTCTTTGTTTTCTTCTATGCCCCCTCCCCCCACCAGGAGTTAATAATTGTCTCATTTTTGTTTGTTTGCTTACTCAGTTGTCATGTTCTCCAAATCCTCTGGTAAAAGCAATACAGCTCAAATAAATGGGTCAAATTAATTGGATAATCTATATATTTTTTCCCTCGGAGACATTTGTTTTGGAGCCCCGGGTCCTCCTGTTCCAATGCAGACTAGGAGCTTGATAGGCTGGTAACTGGGACCTCCTTTACCATCCACCTGACCATCCCAGCTCTTTTTGGCTTACTTCCTCATGAATAACAGGGAACTGAACGTGGGGTGCTGTTTCACATCGAACACTTGTGCATGGACTTGGATCCACCAGATCCTGGTCACGTACAGGCCAGGATGTCAGCTCTGCCAGCGTCCTTACTTTACCCTCGTCCTGATTCATTGTTTGGCTGAGGAAGGATTATTTTCTTCCGAAACTGGAAGACGTTGCTGTATTGCCTTTCAGTTTCTAGCTTCCAGTGTGGATACTGAGAAGTTCAATTTCTGTTTGGACTCCTGATCTGGCTTTGTGAGCTGTTTTTCTTCTCTCTAGAACTTTTGGAATCCTCCCCGCCCCACCCCCTGGTGTTGTAACATTCCTAATTATGTGCTTTGAGGAGACAGTTTTGTGTTTTGTTTTGGTTCATTGGGTTGAACACCCACTGGGTCCTTTCAATATGGAAATTCAAATCTTTCATTATGGGACATTTTGGAGAAATTATCTTTCTGGTTAATATATTCCCCTCCATTTTCTCTGTGTTCTCTTTTTGGACTTATTAGAAGATGTCAGAGGTTCTGGATGGATTGGATCTTGTAAACTTATTTTTTTTGGTCCTAATTTTCATCTCTTAACCTTTCTGTCCTACTTTCTGTGAGATTTTGTCAATTTTATCTTCCTGTGTTTCATTTTAATTTTTAAATTTCCTGTTATATTTTTATTTTACAAAGCTCCCATCTGTGTGTGACTACTTTTTTTTTTTTAAAACAAAACAAAACAAAACACTGACTGCTTGATCTTCATTGATGGACACACTGCCTTCTTTTATCTCTGAGGGGCTATCAATGTTGTCAAGGGCTATTGTTAGTAATTTCTTCTGACCCTCAAATATCAGTATGTATAATCTTTTTCCCTTTGGTTGTATAGTTTCTCCAAGGAGGAATGGTTCATTCCTCTGCCTACAGTGGGCTGGAGTAAGGAGAACGAAGAGGCGTATAAGTTGGGCTGTGTGTGTTTTGGGAGCTAAGTCAGGATAAGGGGCTGGGCAATCTCATCTTTCAGTGTGGAGGCTTCCTCTCATCCTGTTTCCAGCTCTATGCCTGAACCACCTTTTGCTGTGTCTGATGTCCCCGAGCCTGGCACCTCTTTAGCCAATTTCTGCAGAAAATAAACTTTCCTCCTTCTTGGAGGGCCCATCTCTTCCTCTGCCTGAAGGTTTCTGGTGCCCTGATCCTAGAGATTCTCCTGGGCTCTGTGGCTTCTCATTGCCCTCCTACCAGGGGCTGTTGGGCTTCAATAGTCTCCAGTTGGCTAAGTCACTTATCCCTCATCTGTTCACTTTCCATCTTCTGAAAGGGCGTTGACATTTCTCATCTATTGTTTCCATGCTGATTCTCTTTTGTTCCTCTCCCTTATAGCATGCACATTATTCTACTGGGATCGGTGTACTTTGTAAGGGAGTAGAAATAGATGTTTGTTCCACTGGAATGTTTAACCCTGGGAAGCTCTTTTGCGTAGCCTGATAGGCTTTTTTGAGAAGCCTATAGTAGTGCCATCTTCTGTTCCTCCCAAGATACCCAAAAATCAAGACTGTGGGAGGGAGACTTTTTATTAAGTCATTTGAATGGAAGAAAAGAAGGGGGAATCTTTCATTTGTTCACTCAGCCTTTTTCCCCAGGTATTTATTGAGCTCTAGTAAATTTCCAATGTGCTCGGTGCCAGGAATGTACAAGCTGAGCAAATGTCTGGTGTCTTCCTTCAAGGAGATGGTAGGTAAGTATAAGTAGGGTAGGCAAGGAAGTCAAAGCTCACGGAAGCATAATAATAGCTGTAGTGGAGTAGTAAATCTCAGGTCACAATTGTGTAATAACAATGTGTATAGGGTGCTTACGGGGAAAGAGTAGGGTAGCCAAGTCAGCCCAAGGCAGTGGGAAAGCTTTCTGGGAGGAAGGGATCCTGGGGCTAAGTTTTGAAGAATGAGTACAAGTTACGGAGATGAAGAAATTGGGGGAAGGCTGTACCCAGCAGAGGGAACTGTCTGTGATTAGATAAGGACTCTAGAGATAGCCTGAGATTTCAGAGCGACCTCAAGTAGATTGAAGTGGCTGGAGCAGGGGTCAATTTGGGGAGAGGCCTGAGTCACTGAACTATAAATATTCACATTAGCATGATGCTGGGACGAGTAATGAAAGCTGCAAAAACCATAATATCGTCTTCTCTCCGTGAATTTGAGCAAATTAAAAGAAATTATTTGTATTAATAAAAGGAGGATACCATGTGATTATATAAAGAGATAAGATATGTAAAGTGCTGGCTCAATAGTAGGATTGTAAAGTATTCCAGCTCTTTCTTGACAAACCTGCCTTAAACCCTTCTATTCACTCCAGTTTCCTAACAGTTGTAAAACAGATTCTAGAAAAGCTTAACTATTAAAATCTTTTCCCTCTTTCTGTTTCTGCCAGATAAGGATTACTTAAGCATCTTTTAACTGAATATTTTATTTTGTTTAATCAGAAGATGCCGTGATGATAAGTTCTTGGGTGTTTGGGGCACTTTTGTATAAAGTTTCTTGCAAGGCTCCTGGGTGGAACCAAGATAACTGAGTTCCAGTCTCCCTCTCCTTCACTGACATATATGTGACCTTGGACAAGGCCCTACCCGTCTTGGCTTCAGTTCCCTCACCTGGCAAACAAGAGGAATTAAATTAGATTACATTTAAGATTTGTTCCAGCTCGGAAATTGGATACATGGAGCTTTTTAGCTCTACTGAAATTAGTATCAAGAAAGAGCTAGGATTTTTGGATTTTATTTTCATATCATACATAAGAGGGAAAGGCAATTCCTTTCAAATTTTGGCAAGCAAGCAGAAGTGAGATTCTTCCATCTTTCCTCACTTCTCCCGCCCTTCTTTCAGCTTCTGACTGTGATTTACTCACACAGAACCCAAAGAAAAATACTGGCACTAAAAGAAAAAAAAATTCAAGTGTGTCTCTTTGAATTGGTAAGCTCTGTTGGAAAATTTGGGGGAGCAGGACTCTTCAAAGTCAACTGTTGTGAAAACACACCAGCGTCGTCTATAAGCAGTTTCCAAAGCGTAGGTTTAGCAGTTTTTAATCCCCTCAACTGACTGAACCCTTCTGGGTGGTACTGTCTGTTGATGGCATGGGAGGATTTGGGTAAATGGGGGTGTGGAGGGTCTGTAATGGACCTGAAACCAGGGTGTTTGGATTCTGTCTGATCAGATGCTTTTAAGGCTCAGAAGTTCAGTATCCTGAGCAGCAGGCTGGACTGGGATTAAGGAATAGACGAACAGCACAGAAAGAATTTTGATAGATCACTTTAGGCCTCCCTTAGTCCTTTGAACAAGACTCTTTGAGATAAAACATGCCTTATTCAAAGCTCTGGATCTCAATATTAAAAATATTAAACTAGCTGATAACTGGACGCAAAAAGCAGGTATCACCACTATTAGCAATTCCCAAGATACAGCTGAGTGTTTGTGCTCTGTCATCGCTTTAAAGCCAGTTTATAAAAACACAACCTGCAATCTTTGTATGATTTCAACAGACCATGCAGACAGTTTTAAAACTATTTTGCAACTTTTAGTTCCAACTTAGCTTTCTGTCCCAAAATGATCAGAATGTGCTCAGTGCCAGTAACAGACATCTGGTCCCATCTGTGTTTTATTGCATCTTTCCTCCTTGCACAGTGAAAAGCTCATAGGGCATTTCTCTTGGGTTTTTTGTTATCTGTTTTTGACCAGCATTTGACATTGAAGTCTCTTTCAGCCCAGCCCTCCAGTTTATCCCAAATAGATGCATTATTTCAACAGCTTTTTCTGAGGACCTACTATGGACTAGGCCCTGACACAAATGGTGATGCTATTGTATATTATTGTGATTTAAAAAAAGTCTTACCTTGGGATTTCAACCAAATTTGACTTCTTTTTATTGATCTCGTTTTTCTTTTTGCTTCTTTCTCTCCCTCTCCCTCCTCCTCTGCCTTCCCTTCTGCTTCATCTCTCTCTTCCTCTGCGGTTTCCCACTCTGGGGAGGGGCAGGATTTCCTGCTCAGAAGTTGGTTGGTTTCTGGGAGGAGCCAGAAGACCTGAATCAGGACTGCCACCTGATACAAGAAGGTGAAACGCGGGCCGAGAAGGCCCTTATGCTAGGACTGAGCTTGCAGCCAGGAGGCGCCAGGAGGCGCCAGGAGTCAAACCCTAAAGGTGAGCCAGAAGGGGCCAGTCCTGGGCATTAGGCATCAGGGCTCCCCAAAGGACAGAGGACCCCTGCGGCCGCCCATGGTGGGAATGCTTGGAAGTGGTCCTGGCAGTGGTTGCCCTGGAGACCTGTCCGTTACTACTGCTAGCTCTAAACGTGCCAGAGGCACACCAGACAGAACCCCTGTCCCACCTTTAGCAAGTGCTCACTCTCAGGTTCCTGGCTTTGCCTCAGGGGAAAGTATCAAAACAAGAACTGGGTTTGGGCAGATTTTCCTTTCTCACCGTGAGAGACCAGCAATCGAATGTGCTCTGAGAGGCTGGTGTGCCTACGTTTCTTAACTATCAACTCCTTAGGAATCATTGAGATGACTCATAGACCACTATGGTGCTCACATCAGAGGAAGTGTGGCGTGGACAGCAGAGGGCAGACAGGGCACATGTGGGCTGGGCTGGGGATTCCACAAACAGGGGCAGTGATTCCAGCCTGATTCCCACCAGCTAGCGATGGAGAGTCGTACCCCAGTTCAGAGGTCTTCATTCTTCCGGACTAAGGCACGGGCAAAAAAATGTACTTTCTTCATCCATGTATGTAATCTCTATCCAACAAATATTTAATGAGCACCTGCCTATTGCCAGACAGTGGGTTGGAAACTGGTTGTGACCTGAACTGTCCTGGTGGGGAGTATAATTGACATGGGTTGTTGCACATCAGTCTCTGTGACTTGGGGACATCCGTTAGGAAGGACTGGAATTATTGGGCTCTAATGTCTTCCTTGTAGTAGCATCACTGGGCAGATTTTGGATAGGCATCTGTTTCTTAGCCAAATAGGAACATTGGTTCTTCTGGACACCCGTCTACTTCTTCAATATCTACACATATCATTATCTACGGGCTCCCAGTTCTTACAGGATGAGGACTTTTAAGTCTTATTTTTCTTTCAGGAGCCAGTTGTTTTATCTGGAGAACCATTAAGCTCTATTGATTTCTAGCTTGCTTGCCTTCTAAGCCTCTCTGAAACTGTCTGGTCACATACCGGATATTTTCTAAACTGCCAGGTTTGGATTTCAGGTTTTTTTTCCTCATTAAATTTCCTAATTCATATTTGATCTCATAAAAAAAAAAAAAACCTATGAAGAAGACAAGTCTCCTTTTATTTCAACTGTTGGGTCTACTCCAGAATGCTCTTTGAAAATTTCCTGAAGTCTGTTTTCATTTTTAATTTATTATTGTTAATTTTTGTCCACTATATCTTTAAAAGAAAGGCTTTTGGAATTGTTTTTTTGTGCTATGTTTTCTATTTTTTTCTTGCCTTCTTAAGGCACTTTCTTTTTTCATTTTACACAGTTGAGTTATTTAAATTTTTCCTTTCTTAGCCCTGCTATTTTAATATATTTTTCTCCAGCTGAAGGATTAACAATTTACTGAACTAGTTGGTAAAGATCTAGTCCAGAACAACAATTACCCAATAAAATCCTAAGTTATATAAAAAAATTTATGTGATTTTCTAAGATTTAGGAAAATCCTTAATTTTAACTCTTAATATGGCTCCAGACCTGGGTTTTAAATTTTAAGTTCTTGAAGCCTGCCTTTGGCTTAGCAAATTTACAATGTAATTGTTTCTTTTTCAAATAAAACTCTGACAAAAGGGCTCCTATAGAAGGTCAGGAAAAGGTGAGTGGAAGAGAGAGAAATGAGATAAGGTTGCTTTCAGAAAATACTAGAGTCTTTGAAAGAGACCATGCTGGATTGGAATTTTGTTTTTTTGTCCTCAGCATACTGATCAAAGCAAACTACTGATTCTTTAAATTCCTGGAGTTCCTCTTAAATGTAATAGTTCCTCTAAAATGAATTAATTTATTTATTTTGATATGTCAAAAGTACCATGCTGACTATTGTTATTCTATACTCAAACTTTTTGCCTTTCATCAAAGTAAATACAAGAGTAGGAATTATAGTGCAACAAGAAAGCTGGAATTCTTCCAAGAGAAGTTTGCAGATTTGATGTAGAAGAACCCAGGAAAAGCTATTTAGTAAGGATGTGTGCCTCTGAATGGGTATCTTGAATTCCCTTTCTAAGCAAAAGTTAGGAGAGGGCCACGCATGCCACCTGACAATTTTACACCCAGAATATAGATGAGAAAATGACTTTCTTTCACACCTTGGTAAGCAAGGAGTGCTCCCATGAAAGTTTTGAAGGGAACCCCAAGCCAAGTTTGATCATTTACCTTTTCCTCAATTGGTCACTAGGCTAATGGAGCTCCAACTATTGTCCCCAAGGATCAGCTTGGATTGAACGGTGACTTATTGGGCCATTCCATATGGAACACTTCTTTACTTGTATATCAGAAACAAGGCATTTCAAGTACAAAGCAAAAACATGTAAAATAAATTTGACAATATTGATAAACAAAAGCAAAAGCCAAGTAGTAGTTTGGGGAACAGTAGTTTCATAGCAAATACAGTTATCAAAAGGTATGCCTCCGAAAAAAAAAAAAAAAAGAGTCTAATGAACTTATACAAGACTGATGTCTGATTACTTCATAGTAAAGTCCATGGACAGAGAAGCCTGGCAGGCTACATGGGATCACAAAGAGTCGGACACGACTGAGCAACTGAGGATACACACACCACATACCTTGTAGATAAAATGTCTAATGACCTTACACAAAGGCCCTGGTATAATTATTTACCAAAACGTGCACCTGTAAACTAGTATTTCTAATCCCTTTATACAAAGACTGAGATCTAATGATTTTATACAAAGACATACTTGATTAGAAATTATAGAAGCAGCGAGGCCTCAGTGCAGCCAGTCAGATTCAGATTATTGTTGAGACTGACTTACCTAGAAGCAGATCTGAAGGACAAGTAGAGTTTGGGCACGAGGAAGCCAGTAAGTGTATCTTCTGGCTTTTGAGCAAGCTCGAAGTTCAGAGTTTGGTGTACTTTCCCAGACATAAGTGGGCTGACCTCATCTGTAGCAGCATATTTATTTGTTGGCACTCTGAAATATATTTATGGAGTGAGTCAGTTCTTGGTTGAATGACTGTCAGAAGTGAGGGACTGTTACTGATTGGTTGGCTTGAAAAAGCTTGTTACCTGAGGGGAGTCGTGACTTATGGAGCCAGTGGATTTAATACTTGGTTCTGTTTACTATAATTAAACAACAAATTATCCCTAAGAAAGTGTGAAACTTTTAACTATTTGCGCAGTTATTATCTGCTATTTGTTTTCACTAGAACATAGTACAAGTTCCCATCAGATATTAGCGCAAAATTCTGTATATATATTTATTTATATTAATAGCACAATCCTCTGTTATGTTGCGTTGTGTTTTGTAAAGAGCAAGGTGGCTAATAACTGTTTCTCTAGGACTAACTGTGAGGAAAATTAGATTCAACTGTGAGGTTAAGGTATTTTCTAAGAGAAAAGAGCTTTAGTTAAGTAAACTTAATCAGGAAATAGTATATTTTTAAATTAAATAAACAGTCAGTAAATCGTTTATTTTTAACTAAATTCATTACTTTTAATAGTCATCCAGTCGGAGAAGGCAACGGCAACCCACTCCAGTACTCTTGCCTTGAAAATCCCATAGACGGAGGAGCCTGGTAGGCTGCAGTCCAGGGGGTCGCTAAGAGTCGAACATGACTGAGTGACTTCACTTTCACTTTTCACTTTCATGCATTGGAGAAGGAAGCGGCAACCCACTTCAGTGTTCTTGCCTGGAGAATCCCAGGGACGGGGGAGCCTGGTGGGCTGCCGTCTATGGGGTCGCACAGAGTCGGACATGACTGAAGCGACTTAGCAGCAGCAGCAAGAAAGAAGGTATTTGTCAACATGCTAAGAAAAAGAACAAAGAAGCTTTGAAAACATAGAAGGAGAGTGGTTTCTAGTGAAGCAGGCTGGGATGGGAAATATAGTCCCTATTTTGTGGTTATATCAAACAGAATCCTAGCATCATACAACTGCATGGGACCTCAGGAATCAGATAACTAACCTCCCTCCAAGTTTAGAAATCTCCTGTGCAGTTTGTACCATCCCTTGCATCCTTTGCTTGGGCGTTTTTAGTAAAGGGGAGCTTAATACGTATCACAAGGCAACTCATGTTTTGAATTACTCCTATTTCCTAATGACTTATGCTCTTCTCCCTTGTATGCCTACTTGCTAGTTTTGGTTCTGCATTTTTCAAGCCATATAAAATAAGTGTATTTTATTGGACTTTGTTGGACCAATATGGCAGCCCTTCAAATATTTGAAAGTGATTTTTATGTGACACGACTGTATTTTATTTTATCTACATCCATTCAATTATTCTGTATGTGACAGGGCTTCTAGACTTTCATCTGCCCAAATTACTCTGATCTAAGCAGGTTTTTCCCCTTCATGGATACCACCTTACCTGTCTCCTGAGAAACCTGTATGTGGAGTTGAGAAGCAACAGTTAGACCCAGACATGGAACAACTGACTGGTTCAAAGTTGGGAAAGGAGTATGATAAGACTGTATATTGTCACCCTGTTTATTTAATTTATATGCAGAGTTCATCATGTGAAATGCCAGGCTGGATTCCAGTTTCAAGCTGGAATCAAGATTGCTGGGAGAAATATCAACAACCTCAGATATGCAGATAATAGCACTCTAATGGCAGAAAGTGAAGAGGAACTAAAGAGACTCTTGATGAGGGTGATGGAGGAGAGTGAAAAAGCTGATTTAAAACTCAACATTCAAGAAGCTAAGATCATGACATCCAGTCCCATTACTTCATGGCAAATAGATGGGGAAGAAGTGGAAACAGTGACAGATTTTATTTTGGGGGCTCCAAAATCACTGCAGATGGTGACTGTATCCATAAAATTAAAAGACGCTTGCTTCTTGGAAGGAAAGCTATAACAAACTTAGCGTATTAAAAAGCAAAGACAGCACTTTGCCGATGAAGGTCAGTATAGTTAAAGCTATGATTTTTCCAGTAGTCATGTGCAGATGTGAGAATTGGACCATAAAGAAGGCTAAATGCCGAAGAATTGATGCTTTCAAATTGTGGTGCTGGAGAAGACTCTTGAGAGTCCCTTGGACAGTAAGGAGATTAAACCAGTCAGTCCTAAGGGAAATCAACCCTGAATACCCATTGGAAGGACTGATTCTGAAGCTGAAGCTCCAATACTTTGGCTACCTGATGCGAAGAGCCAACTCATTTGGAGAAGACCCTCAGGCTGGGAAAGATTGAAGGCAAAAAGAGAAGAGGTGACAGAGAATGAGATGGGGTACAATGGCATCACAGACTCAATGGGCATGAACTTGGGCAAACTCCTGGAGATTGAGAGGGACAGGAAGGCCTGGCGTACTGCAGTCCATGCGGGCGCAAAGAATCGGATATGACTTAGCGACTGAATAACAACAAGAACAAGGAGCCAAAAGACCTGTACTCATAAAACTATAAACTACTGATGAAAGAAATCAAAGATGACACAAACAGATGGAGAGATATACCATATTCTTGGATGGGTAGAATCAGTATTGTCAAAATGATTATACTACCCAAAGCAATCTACACGTTCAACGCAATCCTTATCAAATTGCCAATGGTGTTTTTCACAGACTTAAAACAAAAATGCTGACAATTTGTAAGAAAATACAAAATATCCCCAATAGCCAAAGAATCTTGAGAAAGAAAAATGGAGCTGGAGGCATGAGGCTCCCTAACTTCAGCCTGTACTACAGATCTATAGTGACCAGGGCAGCATGGTTCTGGCAGAAATCAGAAACAGAGCTCAGTGGTATAGAATAGAATGCCCAGAGATAAACCCATGCACCTACGGTCACCTAATCCCTAACAAAGGAGGCAAGAACATGCAATGGAGAAAAGACACTCTCTTCAATAAGTGGTGCTGGGAAAACCAGACAACTAAATGTAGAAGAATGAACTTAGAACGCTCCTTAATGCCAGACACAAAAATACATTCAAAATGGTTTAAAGACTTAAATGGAAGGTTGGACACTATGAAACTCTTAGAGGAAAACATAGGCAGAATACTCTTTGACATAAATTGCAGGAAGATCTTTTTTGATCCACCTCCTAGAGTAATGACAATAAAAATGAAAATAAACAAATGGTAACCTAGTTAAAACCTTTTTCACAGCGAAGGAAATCACAGACAAGATGAAAAGACAGCCCTCAGAATGGGAGAAAATATTTGCAAATGAAGAAACTTGCAAGGGTTTAGTTTCCAGAACAGACAAACAACTCAGTCAATACCAAAAAAAAAAAAAAAAAAAAAAGCAATGAAAAAAATGAGCAGAAGACCTAAATAGGCATTTCTCTAATGAAGGCATACAGATGGCCAAGAGGCACATGAAAAGATGCTCAGTATCCCTAGTTATTAGAGAAATGCAAATCAAAACTACAATGAGGTAACACTTCACACTGGCCAGAAAGGCCATCACCAAAAGCTCTACAAACAGTAAATGCTGGAGAGGATGTGGAGAAAAGGGAACCTTTCCACACTTGGTGAGAATGCAAATTGGTACAGCCACTATGGAGAACAGTATCAAGGCGCCTTAAAAAACTAAAAATAAAACTACCGTATGACCCAGCAGTCCCACTCCTGTGCTTATACCTGGAGAAAACCATAATTCCAAAAGATACACGCACCCCAATGTTCATTTCAGCACTATTTACAAGAACCAGGACATGGAAGCAACCTAAATGTTCATTGACAGAGGAATGGATAAAGAAGGTGTGATACCTATATACAGTGGAATATTACTCAGCCATAAAAAGGAATGAAATTGTGCCATTTGCAGAGATGTGAATGAACCAAGAGACAGTCAAGCACAGTGAAGTCAGAAAGCGAGAAACAAATACTTTATGTTAATGCATGTATGTGGAATCTAGAATAATGTACAGTTAAACCTAATTGCAAAGCAGATATAGAGACATAGATGTAGAGAACAAACATATGGGCACCAAGAGGGGAAAAGAGGGGTGAGATAAATGGAAAGATTGAAATTGACATATATACACTACTAGGCACAAAACAGCTAGTGAGAACCTACTGAGTAGTACAGGGGATAAAAGGTACACTCTGTAGGACATACATTAACCTTAAAAGTGTATTCCAGTATATATATATAAGTGAAGTAAGTGAAGTCGCTCAGTCGTGTCCGACTCTTTGCGACCCCATGGACTGTAGCCTACCAGGCTCCTCTGTCCGTGGGATTTTCCAGGCAAGAGTACTGGAATGGATTGCCATTTCCTTCTCCAGCGGATCTTCCCAACCCAGGGGTCGAACCCAGGTCCACCGCATTGTAGACAGACGCTTTACCATCTGAGGCACCAGGGAAGTCCTCATATATATATATATAAGGTGCAGACAAATAACATTTGACTCCACTTACACGAGGTACTTAAAATAGCCAAATTCATAGCGTCAGAAAGTCCACTGGTTGATGCCAGGGGTCGGGTGGGGTGGGGATGGGGAGAAGGAATGGGGAGTTCATGTTTAATGGGGACAGAGTTTCAGTTTAGGAAGGTGAGAAATTTGAAAGATGGATGATGGTTGGGAGTTATACAACAATGTGAATATGCTGAGTGCTACTGAACTCTACAGTGAAATATGGTTAAGAGAGCATGTTTTATATTATGTGACTTTAAGTAAGTAAGTGAAGTCACTCAGTCGTGTCCGACTCTTTGCGACCCCATGGACTGTAGTCTACCAGGCTCCTCTGTCCATGGGATTTTCCAGGCAAGAGTACGGGAATGGATTGCCATTTCCTTCTCCAGCGGATCTTCCCGACCCAGGAGTCGAACCCGGGTCTACTTCATTGTAGACAGACGCTTTACCATCTGAGCCACCAGGGAAGTCCTCATCAAGTGGCATGTCTGTGTCTATGTGACTTTAACCACACACACACACAAAACCTTTAAAAATGTGAAAGTCACAAAGAAGACTGAGAGAGATGACCACCCCTGTAAAAGAACAGGGACTACGGAGTCCATTACTGTGTGATCCACTGTGAGACCCAGACTGAATGAACTCAGAGTGGCAAGGTCAGTGAGGACAGAGAAGATTTTGGTGGCTTGGATTTAACTGGGTTGGGTAGTTTGTCCATGTAGAGACATGAGGCACAACCTTCAAAGCTAAAACTACACCAGCATTTCCTGTATATTTAGGGACACATGTAAAATTTATGTAGTTTTATGTATAGGCAAACAAAAATGATAGGCATTGACTTCTAAACCAAAATCCGGAATACGTGAGTACAGTTTGACAAGAAGCGCAATATTTGAAACTATCCCTCTCTTGGGGAACCTGAGGTTTATGGTTGCAAAAGGTGTGGGGACTGTGGGTGGGCATAGGAAGAGGAATGTGTGCAAAGGTGCGAAAGACCAGAAGGGACGAGGAGGGTCCTGGGGGTTCACGCAGGGCATCAGGTGGGAGGGCTGAGTTCTGAGCAGATCATGGAGACACTGGAAAACCTGGATGGGAGCTTAGGCGCTCACGCTTTTGATGGAGGAGCAGCAGGATGAAGGAAGGGTGAAACCCGGTCCCACAGTGAGTGTTTTGAGGTGAATATAGGGAGGCGGTTTGAGATGTTGACAGCTGGACCAAGGAGCGGCTGCATCAGTGGAACAATAATAGCGTAAGAGAGGTGCTTGGGAAGGAAAACGGGAAGAATAAGATGGGGTGAACTGAAACCTTTTCTGGACATTTAAGACGAAGTTGCTGCTGTCGACTCTGTGCGACCCCATAGACGGCAGCCTACCAGGCTCCCCGGTCCCTGGGACTCTCCAGGCAAGAACACTGGAGTGGGTTGCCATTTCCTTCTCCAGTGCAGGAAAGTGAAAAGTGAAAGTGAAGTCGTTCAGTCGTGTCCGACTCCTAGCAACCCCATGGACTGCAGCCTACCAGGCTCCTCTATCCATGGGATTTTTCAGGCAAGAATACTGGAGTGGGGTGCCATATGTCTCCTTAATACAGGACCAAGTTTCCCATTTTGAAAACTGGGAGAACAGTGGTTTCGTTGATATTCTTTTGCTTTAAATCCATGTCTTTTCTCTTGATTAATCTCACTGCTCTTTCGTTTGGAGTGATAAAGATAGATTTCAGGCAGACATGCCACTTGATGAGGGGTAGGATGTGAGCTGGCAGAAATAAAGTGAAAGGGTGTGTGTGTTGGTGGCGGCGGGGGGGTGCGGGGGAGCAGAAGAGGGTGGTGGTGGAGGGACAGTCTGGTCAGAGGCAATGGGAGGATCCTTGCTACGTTTGGCAAAAATCCACAGCCATGGATGGTGAGAGTGAAATGTCCGTACCTGGTGAGGGCAGGTGGAGAGTGGCTTCAGGCTCCTGCCCCTAGCTACTTCTTTAAGAGCCACTGTTTATCACTTTTTATGCTGATATGCTGAGCCCTACAGAGCCACGGAGATTAGTTATTAGCACAAAAAGGGGACTCAAGCCTGTGATAACCAGTCTTTCCCCCTCTTAAATGAGAGCTTCCCACTGTGATTCAGTTTGTGAGGAGGAAGCCTGGGTAGAGCTAGACATTCAATGAAATGTTCTTGGGAGATCGCCTTCCCTCTTCTCCTCGAAGCTAGCTAGTTTTCCTCCCTGCCCCCCGCTGTCCTCCGCCCCGCCCCCACCCCGCCACCCCAAATACAGTTAGGAAGGAAGAGCTGTTAACAGGACCCTCTGGTGCACAGGTGTGAGATGGCAAACAGGTTTTCTGCCCTAGAGTTAAACAGCATCTCTCTTTCACTTACACTAGCTTGTTTATCTTCTGAGCTTGAAATGCTAAGTATGGTGGGACTTCGAAAAAGCTTCTGTCTTGCCATTCCTAACACAAAGCAAAAATAAATTCTCGACAGGATTACAAGCCTGTAACATCAAGATCAGAGTCGGGGGGCGGTGAAGCAAAAGTTGCCTGGTCTCCACTGGACGCTCAGTCCACTGGCCTCAGGTAAGACCCCAGCAAGCCAGCACCCCCCGCAGCCCATGCTAGGTAACTGTGCCCTCCTCCCCCCGCCCTCAGGAATCAGATGCTGAGATATATACAAAACGGTTTTTTATTTCAAAACGCAATCACTGTAATAATAATAACAACAACAATAATATAAAAAGCGTTTCTCCTTTCACCCTCGTGCAAAATGTTAGATGCACTCAGGTGGCTGGAAGGTACCTAGCTTTGGACGTGGCATCTTCCTGCAGTGCTGCACAGCAGCGAACTCAGTCCCAAGCTCCTTTTGGCGGATCCGCGTGGTAGTTCAGTTCTAGAAGTCGGTGGCTTCTCAGAAGCAACTTCAGACAGCACAGCACGCCCACTCGAGCCTGCCCTTCCGGCCCTGGCTCACTCGCCCCTCTCCGGGGTCTCTCTTCCCTTCCTTCCGCCGGCCCCCGAGCTCCTAGGAGGCGTGCAGCCGGTTGGACAGGGCCCGGCAGGCCTGGGCGGCCTCCAGTGGCTTGCCTTGCTCCCGCGGGGCCGGCTCCCCGAGCTCGGCCAGGGTCGCCTCGCGCTCCCGCCGGCGGCCGGCGGCCGCGAAGGGGCCGCACACGGCCTCCATCAGGCCGAGCACCGCGCCGAAGAGCGCCAGCACGCCGCCCAGCAGGTACATTCGCACCAGCTTCGCACTGGGCTTCTGCGCCATCAGCTCCTTGGCCAGGGGAATCAGCTCCTGCACCGTCTCCATCTGGGCTGCGGGCTCTCGGGGTGGGGGTGACCTGCGGGAGCAGCGGATCGGGGCGGGGTGGGGGGACCTTCAGCCTCCGAAGGCCGGCTGCAGCTCTCGGCTCTCTCGAGGGGAGGCCTGCAGGGAGTGGGGAGCGCACCGCGGACCCCGCGTCCCGCCGCGCTCCTCCGCGCCGCGCTCACCTACAGGGGCGCCGCCCGAGCTGAGGCGGCGATCGCCGTGTGCGTGGGCCCCGTGCCTCTGCGTTCTGCTTCTCCTCGCCTTCCTCCTAGCCTCGGGATGGGGACTCGGCAACTGGCACCTGGTCAGTGCCCCCGGGGCCGCTTATATTTGTTTCTCCGAGCCCCGCCTCCTGGGCTCCCGGGCCAGCCAGAGAGAGGAGGGGGAAGAAGGGGAGAGGCGGGGCAGGGACCTTGGGGTGGCGGCCACGAGCTGTGCACACCCTCCCTGCAATTGCGAGCCCGGAGGCTGGGGGCGGGGGCCTGAGGCCGGGGCGGGGAGGAGGGCCTGGATGTACAAAGGTGAGGACCCGGAGCCCGGGGAGGAATCCGCGCCCATTTCCGACCTCCTTAATGGTGTGGCTGGACCACAGCTTCCCTCATCCGGAGAGGTCTGGAAGGACCCTTGGTGAGGACGCCTGAAAGTGAAGTCAAAGTCGCTCAGGAGTGTCCGGCTCTTTGCGACCCCATCGACTATACAGTCCAGGGAATTATCCAGGCCAGAATACTGGAGTGGGTAGCCTTTCCCTGCTCCAGGGGATCTTCCCAACCCAGGGATTGAACCCAGGTCTCCTGCATTGCAGGTGGATTCTCAAGGGAAGCCGGGGTTCTACTTAACTGAAAAATTAGTTTTCATAAAGAAAGTTTGTCATCTTCCCGCACGTATAGGGATTTGAGGTACAAGGAAAGAAGAGGGATCCGGTTATGAAAACAGAAAGGGTCTCCAGGCTCTGCATAAGGAATGAAGTTTGTGCTTATAGTTAACATTTCTCTCTGGTCTAACTGGTTTAGTCATGGGCGCTTGCATTGCTAGGGTCACTTGATGGGTAACTATTCATTGAGGCTGCCCTTTATGCACAGACGTGTGTGTGTGTGTGGTGTGATGTTTGTGTCTGTAGGGGTTTGTACTTCTGTGTATCAGAGAACTGCCATTAAATCCAAACTCTCCCCACTGCCACTTAAGACGTGAAGTTGAGCACTGGGGCGAGGTGAACATGGAAAGATGGGCCTTGGGGAAAGTTTGCTGGCCTGAACTGCAAATATTTGCTGCGTCCCTCAACAATTATATCCCACTTCCCTGGACCTGGGGAGCAGCACAGCTGTACCAGCTCCATTTGGCAGAAAGGTGAGAATAGACAGTTAAGGTAAGAAGCTAAGGAGTAGAGAATACCCTTGGAAGCATGAAGAAGGTAGGGTTGATTTTAACCAGGATCACCTTAGGCGAGGGAGGGTTCTGATTTAGCCTTGGTTATTCACATATAAGAGTTAGTTAGCAAGTAGGGGAAAAGGAGAGACCCTGGGCCAAAGCCCTTCAAGCGGAGAAAAGGAGAGGGCAGAGAGAGGATAGGGAAATTGGACAGGCCAGACAATTGCAAAGGTCAGTGATGCAACCTTGCAATAGCCTGGCAACATCAGTCAGGCTGAGCCCCGAGGGGAGGGACCCGGAAAGGGCTGTTGCAGGGATTACATATTGGGCTTGTTGGAAGTTTTAACAGTAATTTTTCTTGGGAGTCTGAGGCAATTTCCTGGACAAATGAGTTTAACAACAGTAACACCTGCCCTTCACCCCTGTAGTTCAGTTAGTACGATTTGTGTGTGCAGCTTGGGCAAGGTTACCTGAAGAGCTTATTTGAAATTCTACATTTTAATCTGTACACAAGCAGGCAAGGTGACCAGGGGCCAAATGGGGGTGATTCTTGGAGCTCGTGTCCCCTGCTTATTATTCCTTTAAGCTTGTCAGGCAGGAAGCTTCTGTAACCAGGGAGATGAATATCAGTCTTGGGCATTTTCTTTGAACCTTTCTTACAATTTTGGTCTTTAATAACCAGCAGAAGTGATCTGTGAGCTTTCCCAAGAACTATGTGAGTCTGAAACACTGTGACTTCTGAATGAGTGCGTGCTGTCATCTTAATATCAGGACTTTCACGTGGTTTCTGCTCTGAGGGTGAGTCAGCCCCGTGGAGCTTTCGCCTCCAAAACTCCAAAATTGACACTTCAGTGAGCATTTCCGGTATTTCTGTAACTCAAGAGACACAAGCCGCACGTCTCCCAAGGTCAGCAAGCTGTAATTTATCTGGGGTTCCCCTTTCTTGTGACTAACTCTGGCATGTCACATCACCTCAGATGAGTTCCCCTGTTTCCCTCTCTGATAACCCAGCTTTGACCCCGAAGGTCTTACCAGCTTGCTGGCCAGAGCTGGGCAGAGTAAAGGAGCAAACGGCAAGGACTGGGGTCACTGGTGGATTTGCTGTTCCTGGTTTAGGTGGTAGCTAGGGCTGAGTGCAAGATGGTGGGAATAGAAGGTTGAGAAATCCAAGGTCACCAATGCTGGGAATTTCTGACTCTGCTCCTCTGTCTGGGTGGGGAAGAGGCCAACCAGGGTAGCAATTTGGCTAACGCTTGGGAAGCTAAGCATGTGATTTGACTGTGCTGATGTCCCTTTAAAGATGCAAAACCTTGTGTTGAATCCTGCAGGTCAGACACAAGGTATTTAAGTCAAGGTCACAGTTGTAGGGCAACAAACCCTTTGCCTCGGGCTGAGGGATTTCTGGAAGATGCTGCATTTGCACTGCTGAAACTGAAACAGTTCCAGGCAATCCAGAGCCTCTTGCTGTTGTTCAGCTGTTAAGTCGTGTCTGACTCTTTGTGACGCCCATGGACTGCAGCATGCCAGGCCCCTCTGTCTTTCAGTATTTCCCAGAGTTTATTCAAATTCTTGAGTTACTTTCATTTCATGGGCATTAATGTTAAACACCACTTTATCCTACCATTCCCTGCCCAATGCCCTGCTTTATTTTCCTTCATAGTGCTTCATGCTTGGATTTATGTTGATGTAATTATGAATTTGCTGCTGTGTTTTCTTCTGTATCCGTCTGAGGATAACCTTTATGAAGACCAGAACTTTGTTTTATTCTGCACTGCATCCCCCGGGCCCAGTATAATCCTTGGCACATAGCAGGTCCTTAATAGGTGACGATGGGATTAATCGAAGAAGGCAATGGCACCCCACTCCAGTACTCTTGCCTGGCAAATCCCATGGACGGAGGAGTCTGGTAGGGTGCAGTCTAAGGGGTTAATGAGTGTCTTCCCTATTGGACTGGCAGGAGAAGAGACTATGTTTATGAAGTTTGCCTGCAGTCAGACTTATAGTAGATACTCAAAGAAGCATTCAGGGTTTATTTGTGTATTTTTTTTTTCTTTGGGGGCAGGTTTTTTTTTTTTTTTTTTTCCCCTTTGTTTTTCGTTCTCTGTTTTCTAATCCACATCAAACACTACCACCAAATAAATCTTCCTAAAATTAAGTTTTTATACTTAAGTGCCTTTTGAAAGCCTGGATGGTTTCTCATTGCCCACGTGATGAACTTTTGGATTCTGCATGTTCAGTTTATTTGGTCAATATTCTTGGTTCCAGGAACTCTACTGTCTGATCTTCCCTATTCACCCAACCTCACATCTCATCTTCTCCAGCAAGTTGCCTTTGTTCCCCAGACCGGTTTTGCACAGCCCGAGAGACAATTCCTTCTTGTTGCTCGTGACTCACCTCTGCTGCCCCTCTTCTTCCTGCCTGAGAAGCTCTCCTCTTTCTGCTCTGTCTTCCTCCTTCCAGGTTAGGTGCTCCAAGAGGCCCCTGCTGCCTGTGCCAGCACAGCCTGCCCTCTCCAGCTCTGTGAATTCCAGCTGCCTTTGTGGCTGGAACTGCCCAGGTTGGCACTGCATTGTGTACTGGATTGTAGAGCACTTGCCTTGTGTCCCGGGGGCTTTCCCCGCGTCTGCAAAAGGCCAGGCCTTTGTAACATTCACAGTCCTGACATCTAATAGGAGTCGAATCAGTGCTACTCTCATTGACCTGCAAGTCAGAGCGGGGACAATGGTTGCAAAATGTCAGTAAAGACTCTTTGGGGAGGTTATTTTAGGTACAGTGTTTTGTCCTTGGCTCAGAGCCATAGGCTTGAAATTGCCCATGACCTGGCAACTCGGCTGAGTCCCTTCCACTCTGACTCCCTCACCTTTCACTTCCATTTCCAACTGAGTGTCTGACATTGCAGTGATTGGCTCACTCTCAGGCACCCTTCCAACCTGCTCCCAGGACCCCAGGGCCTTGACACATCAATACTGAGGAACAGATCGTCCATAGACATTTTGCTTTTGTTCCTCATGGCCTCTGGCCAAGCAGAGCCACTAGCTGCTGGAACCAGCAGCATGGGCTGGGAAGGGAAGTGCCCTGCCACCCACACAGCGCACACCCAGTACTGTACTCTACAAATTTTTTTTTTTTAATTTATAATTTTTTGTTGGCGTATACTTGCTTTGCAATGTTGTGTTAGTTTCTGCTGTACAACAAAGTGACTCAGCTGTATGTATACATATATCCCTTCCCTCTGGAACCTCCCTCCCCACATAACCCCTATACTTTACGAGTTTGAATCCGTGCAAGGAACTTCCTTCAAGCTCAAGTACTAGCTGGACTTAGTATGTGGTTCTGGAGTCAATCAGACTTAGGTTCCTTCAAGTCCTGGCTCCTCTTGCCAGGGTATGACCTTGGACAAGTGAACTTCCCCAGTCTCCATTTGCTCATCTGTGAAAGGAGGGTGGTGCTTGCACTAGGGCACTATGGTGGGCTTGGTGGTCTGGCACAAATGAAGCAGTTGGTTCAGCCATTGCTTACTCTTCAGTTGTCTTTGCCTCCTGCCCCACGTCAGCAATCCTCGTGGTCCTTTATCCCGGCCCAGGACATTCGCATTCCCTAGGTGATAGTGGCAGCAAGAAGGTCCAGGACCTTTGCTGAAACTTGGCTGAAGTATCAGCTATGTGTCTGATACTATGTCAAGTATAGTTATAAAAAAAAAGCAGAGCACAAAATCCTCCTTGTCCTCAAGCAGCTTATAATCAAGTAGAGGACCCCAGATATTAAATAAGTTATGACGGTCTACTAGGATGAGCGCAGTCAGAACTGTATACCAGGGAAACAAATAGAATGAGAAATGTGTGGATCCGATTTGGGGAGGAGATGGTCAAAGAAGGCCTGAGAGTGGATGATGTCTGAGCCGCTTAGGGTATTAAAGCAGGGTCCAGCAGAGTCCACGGCCTGGTAGGAACCTGGCCACACAACAGGAAGTGAGCGGCAGGTGAGTGAGCGAAGTTTCATCTGCTGCTTTTCTTTGCTCCCCATCACTTGCATTACCGCCTACCCCATGCCCTACCAGCCCCGCCCCGATATGTGGAGAAATGGTCTCCCAGGAAACCGGCCCCTGGCGTCAAAAAGTTTGGGGACCGCTGTGTAAAGGATACATAGTGTTCACCAGGTGAGGGAAAGGAGGGGTTGAGGATTGGGGATTCAGGGTGAGAGAGGCCTGCACAGGAAAAAGGGAGGATGCATGAGAGGCATCACATGGTCCAAGAGGAGGTCAGCGAGGTGGGTGTTAGAGCATAAAGGCTTGGTTTGGGGAGACAGCAGGAAAGGAGGAGGAAGTCTTGGTAGGAAGCAGGAGGCCGACAGCGAGCAGTTATGTGAACGATCACCGGCTTCTGCCATGCCTGGGAATGGTCGCACACTCCCTTCTTCTAGAGGCACATTCTCCTTGGCTTCCATGATATCAGATTCTCTTAGTTTTCCTGCCGTCCTATTATGGACACTCTTTAGTTCTTTTTCTCACTTTTGCTTTTCATCTAACCTCTCAATGTCAGCATTTATCAGGGCTTAGCCCTGGAGCCACTTTTCTCATCCTGCATGCTCTCTTTAGGTAATTTAGGGTGCTCCCAAGCCTTCTATTACTGCCTCTTTGTAGATGACATACAAATCTGAGCTCTAGGCCCTTTTTCTCCCTTCCTAGTCTACGTTTCCACCTGGACATCTTTCAGATATCAAGCTTACCATGTCTAAAGCTAAATTCAATATTTTTACTCCATAAATTTGCATCACTATCTTTCTTAAGCTAGGCCTTACTATTTAGCTGCTCAGGTCCTAAGCCTGGGAACCATCCTTTGCTCCCGTCTCTCGGTCACCTCTCATTTGCAAACACTCAGCAAGACTTGTCATTCTACCTCTTAAATATCTCTTGATTTTATTTGCTTTGTATCCTCTTTGCTACCCTCCTAGTCAAAGCCCCCATCCTCTTAGCTGGACTACTACTGTGTCTCCAGGCTTATCTGTCTGCTTTGGGTCTTGATCCATTCAATCCGATCCAATCTAATCCAGTGTAATCTTAAAAAAAAAAAATCAAACCATGTCACCTTTTTCCTTAAAACCCTTCAGTGGACCCCACATTGCCCTTTGGATAATGGCCCAGATTCTTGTAAGTTCACCCATGATCTTGTCCTTCTCTGTTTTTTCCCAGTTTCATTATATATACAATTTCCCTCAATCTTCACTCTCTCAATACCAACCGCAGTTATGTTCTTTCACAACTTCAGGTCCTTCCTCATGTTGCTCGTGTCTCTTGGAACACTTTCTTCATGTTTTTCGCTTGATCTTGTGAACTCTTGTTCACCCTTCAAGTGTCACTGTCCCCCACTTCCTCGTGGAGGCATTCCCTGCTGCACAGATGAGGCTAGTTCCCTTTGCTGCACGTGCCACACAGTCACCTCATTTTCCCTTTCATGATTATTGTCTGTCTCCGTGGCAGGACTGTATGCTCTGTGAGGGTAGGAACTATCTCTGTCTTGCTCAGCACAGTGTCCTCAGACTAGTACAATGCATTGCTCCTCGAGGTGCGGCGGTGGCGGCCGGCGAACTGAGCGCAGGCGGCGGCCGACGCACTAAGCGTGGTCGAGAGGAGCCACCCCGCGTCCGAGGCCAGGGGCGGCGGCCGGGAGGAGCAACCCCACGCCCAAGGAGTGGTGGCTGTGCGGGCGCAGGAGGGCCTAGAGGAGCCATCCCACGTTGAAGGTCAGGAAGGGCAGCGGGAGGAGATACCCCTCATCCAAGATAAGGAGCGGTGGCTGTGCTTTGCTGGAGCAGCCATGAAGAGATACGCCACACCCAAGGTAAGAGAAACCCAAGTAAGATGGTAGGTGTTGCAAGAGGGCATCAGAGGACAGACACATTGAAACCATACTCACAGAGAACTAGTCATTCTAATCGCACTAGGACCACAGCCTTGTCTAACTCAATGAAACTAAGCCATGCCCACAGGGTAACTGAAGACAGGCGGGTCATGGTGGAGAGGTCTGACAGAATGTGGTTCACTGGAGAAGGGAATGGCAAACCACTTCAGTATTCTTGCCTTGAGAACCCCATGAACAGTATGAAAAGGCAAAATGGTAGGATACTGAAAGAGGAACTCCCCAGGTCAGTAGGCGCCCAATATGCTACTGGAGGTCAGTAGAGAAATAACTCCAGAAAGAATGAAGGGATGGAGCCAAAGCAAAAACAATACCCAGTTGTGGATGTGACTGGTGATAGAAGCAAGGTCTGATGCTGTAAAGAGCAATATTGCTTAGGAACCTGGAATGTCAGGTCCAAGAATCAAGGCAAATTGGAAGTGGTCAAACAGGAGACGGCAAGAGTGAACATCGACATTCTAGGAATCAGCGAAGTAAAATGAACTGGAATGGGTGAATTTCACTAAGATAACCATTATATCTACTACTGCGGGCAGGAATCCCTCAGAAGAAATGGAGTAGCCATCATGGTCAACAAAAGAGTCCGAGATGCAGTTCAGTTCAGTTCAGTTCAGTCGCTCAGTCGTCTCCGACACTTTGCAACCCCATGAATGGCAACAAACCGGGCATCCCTGTCCATCACCATCTCCCAGAGTTCACTCAGACTCACGTCTGTTAAGTCCATGATGCCATCCAGCCATCTCAACCTGGGTTGTCCCCTTCTCCTCCAGCCCCCAATACCTCCCAGCATCAGAGTCCTTTCCAATGAGTCAACTTTTCCCATGAGGTGTCTGAAGTACTGGAGTTTCAGCTTTAGCATCATTCCTTCAAAAGAAATCCCAGGGCTGATCTCCTTCAGAATGGACTGGTTGGATCTCCTTGCAGTCCAAGGGACTCTCAAGAGTCTTCTCCAACACCACAGTTCAAAAGCATCAATTCTTTGGTGCTCAGCCTTCTTCACAGTCCAACTCACATCCATACATGACCACAGGAAAAACCATAGCCTTGACTAGACGGACCTTAGTCGGCAAAGTAATGTCTCTGCTTTTGAATATACTATCTAGGTTGCTCATAACTTTTCTTCCAAGGAGTAAGCGTCTTTTAATTTCATGGCTGCAGTCACCATCTGCAGTGATTTTGGAGCCCCCCCAAAATAAAGTCTGACACTGTTTCCACTGTTTCCCCATCTATTTCCCATGAAGTGATGGGACCAGATGCCATGATCTTCGTTTTCTGAATGTTGAGCTTTAGGCCAACTTTTTCACTCTCCTCTTTTACTTTCATCAAGAGGCTTTTTAGCTCCTCTTCACTTTCTGCCATAAGGGTGGTGTCATCTGCATATTTGAGGTTATTGATATTTCTCCTGGCAATCTTGATTCCAGCTTGTGTTTTTTCCAGTCCAGTGTTTCTCATGATGCACTCTGCATAGAAGTTAAATAAGCAGGGTGACAGTATACAGCCTTGACGCACTCCTTTTCCTATTTGGAACCAGTCTGTTGTTCCATGTCCAGTTCTAACTGTTGCTTCCTGGCCTGCATACAGATTTCTCAAGAGGCAGGTTAGGTGGTCTGGTATTCCCATCTCTTTCCGAATTTTCCACAGTTTATTGTGATCCACACAGTCAAAGGCTTTGGCATAGTCAATAAAGCAGAAATAGATGTTTTTCTGGAACTCTCTTGCTTTTCCCATGATCCAGCGGATGTTGGCAATTTGATCCTTTGCCTTTTCTAAAACCAGCTTGAACATCAGGGAGTTCATGGTTCACGTATTGCTGAAGCCTGGCTTGGAGAATTGTGTTGTTGGAAGAGGGTATTTGCTATGACCGGTGCATTTTCTTGGCAAAACTCTATTAGTCTTTGCCCTGCTTCATTCTGCATTCCAAGGCCAAATTTGCCTGTTACTCCAGGTGTTTCTTGATTTCCTACTTTTTCATTCCAGTCCCCTATAATAAAAAGGACATCTTTTTTGGGTGTTCGTTCTAAAAGGTCTTGTAGGTCTTCACAGAACCATTCAGCTTCTTCAGCATTACTGGTTGGGGCATAGACTTGGATAACTGTGATATTGAATGGTTTGCCTTGGAGACAAACAGAGATCATTCTGTCATTTTTGAGATTGCATCCAAGTACAAAGAATAGCGAGAAGAGATAAGAAAGCCTTCTTCAGTGATCAGTGCAAAGAAATAGAGGAAAAGAACAGAATGGAAAAGACTAGAGATCTCTTCAAGAAAATTAGAGATACCAAGGGAACATTTCATGCAAAGATGGGCTCGATAAAGGACAGAAATGGTATGCACCTAACAGAAGCAGAAGATATTAAGAAGAGGTGGCAAGAATACACAGAAGAACTGTACAAAAAAGATCTTCATGACCCGGATAATCATGATGGTGTGATCACTCACCTAGAGCCAGACATCCTGGAATGTGAAGTCAAGTGGGCCTTAGAAAGCATCACTATGAACAAAGCTAGTGGAGGTGATGGAATTCCAGTAGAGCTATTTCAAATCCTGAAAGATGATGCTGTGCAAGTGCTGCACTCAATATGCCAACAAATTTGGAGAACTCAGCAGTGGCCACAAGACTGGAAAAGGTCAGTTTTCATTCCAATCCCAAAGAAAGGCAATGCCAAAGAATGCTCAAGCTACCGCACAATTGCACTCATCTCACATGCTAGTGAAGTATTGCTCAAAATTCTCCAAGCCAAGCTTCAGCAATACGTGAACCGTGAACTCCCTGATGTTCAAGCTGGTTTTAGAAAAGGCAGAGGAACCAGAGATCAAATTGTCAACATCCGCTGGATCATGGGAAAAGCAAGAGAGTTCCAGAAAAACATCTATTTCTGCTTTATTGACTATGCCAAAGCCTTTGACTGTGTGGATCACAATAAACTGTGGAAAATTCGGAAAGAGATGGGAATATCAGACCACCTAACCTGCCTCTTGAGAAATCTGTATGCAGGCCAGGAAGCAACAGTTAGAACTGGACATGGAACAACAGACTGGTTCCAAATAGGAAAAGGAGTGCGTCAAGGCTGTATACTGTCACCCTGCTTATTTAACTTCTATGCAGAGTGCATCATGAGAAACACTGGACTGGAAGAAACACAAGCTGGAATCAAGATTGCCAGGAGAAATATCAATAACCTCAAATATGCAGATGACACCACCCTTATGGCAGAAAGTGAAGAGGAGCTAAAAAGCCTCTTGATGAAAGTAAAAGAGGAGAGTGAAAAAGTTGGCCTAAAGCTCAACATTCAGAAAACGAAGATCATGGCATCTGGTCCCATCACTTCATGGGAAATAGATGGGGAAACAGTGGAAACAGTGTCAGACTTTATTTTGGGGGGGCTCCAAAATCACTGCAGATGGTGACTGCAACCATGAAATTAAAAGACGCTTACTCCTTGGAAGAAAAGTTATGAGCAACCTAGATAGTACATTCAAAAGCAGAGACATTACTTTGCCGACTAAGGTCCGTCTAGTCAAGGCTATGGTTTTTCCTGTGGTCATGTATGGATGTGAGAGTTGAACTGTGAAGAAGGCTGAGCACCAAAGAATTGATGCTTTTGAACTGTGGTGTTGGAGAAGACTCTTGAGAGTCCTTTGGACTGCAAGGAGATCCAACCAGTCCATTCTGAAGGAGATCAGCCCTGGGATTTCTTTGGAAGGAATGATGCTAAAGCTGAAACTCCAGTACTTCAGACACCTCATGGGAAAAGTTGACTCATTGGAAAGGACTCTGATGCTGGGAGGGATTGGGGGCAGGAGAAGAAGGGCACAATCCAGATTGAGATGGCTGGATGGCATCATGGACTCAATGGACGTGTGTCTGAGTGAACTCTGGGAGATGGTGATGGACAGGGAGGCCTGGTGTGCTGCGATTCATGGGGTTGCAAAGTGTCGGACACGACTCAGCGACTGAACTGAACTGATCTCTTTTTCCAGTAGTCTCGAATGGATATGAGAGTTGGATCATAAAAAAAGCTGAGCGCCGAAGAACTGATGCTTTTGAACTGTGGTGTTGGAGAAGACTCTTGCGAGTCTCTTGGACTGCAAGGAGATCCAACCAGTCCATCCTAAAGGAGATCAGTCCTGAATATTCATTGGAAGGACTGGTGATGAAGCTGAAACTCCAATACTCTGGCCACCTGATGGGAAAAACTGACTGATTGGAAAAGACCCTGTTGCTGGGAAAGATTGAAGGCGGAGGGAGAAGGGGACGACAGAGGATAAGATGGTTGAATGGCATCACTGACTCAATGGACATGAGTTTGAGTAAATTCCAGTAGTTGGAAATGGACAGGGAAGCCTGGCGTGCTGCAATCCATGGGGTTGTAAAGCGTCAGACATGACCGAGCAACTGAACGGAACTGAAATGATCAGTTTGTCTTAGTTGAATTGGTTATCTTATAGGTAGGGGAAATCATTGATGAATTTTAGGCAGCAAAACAGTTCTGGCACATTACATCGAGCAGAGGTCCGTGTGCTTTACAATAGGTTATTGTTGGTTATTCGTTTAAAATATAGCAGTGTGTACATGACTTTCCCCAAATCCCTAATTATCCCTGACAACTGTGTTTGTTTTCTAAGTCTGACACAGCTACTTTTAAGAAAGGGAGATTATTCAGATAGACCTAAACTAGCATCTGAGCCCTTCAAAGGAACTGGGC
Organism: Capricornis sumatraensis; assembly: GCF_032405125.1. NCBI lineage: Eukaryota > Metazoa > Chordata > Mammalia > Artiodactyla > Bovidae > Capricornis > Capricornis sumatraensis. The sequence goes on from NC_091082.1 coordinate 80,869,148, forward strand.
TCTTCCTGAAGAAGAAATTCAAAGTGTGAAAGGAATTCAAAGTGAGGGAGAATCTCCTTTGTGAACTTTGAAGATGAAGGAGGCAATGTGGCACGGAATGTGGGTGAGAGTGGCTCCCAGCCAACAGCCAGAGAGAAAATGGGATGTGTGTCCTACAGCCATAAGGAAGTGAATTATCCTGTAGGGACATCAGCTTGGAAGAAGACCCTGAGCTCTAGATGAGAATGTAGCCACGAATATTAGCCTTGGGAGTCTCCGAGCTGCTGTGCTCAGACTTTTGAGTTACCTAAGTGGGAGCTTATAATTGAATATTATTTTAAGCTACTAAGTTTGTGAATTTGCTATGCAGCAATAGGGAACTAATGCAAGTACCATGCTAGGAGCTCCCGCTGGGGTGGCGGGAGAAAACCCAATGAAAACTTGATGAGGATTGTGGAAGATTCCCCAGGATAAGGAGAATCTGGCTTCAGTTATATGGCCCATCATCATAAGCACTTTCTGAAGACACCTTATAGTTCCTTGCCTTTCTCTGTTTCTTTCACGTTTACCCAGAAAGATTTAACCATGGTTGGAGTCAGCTGTCTGCTCTGTATCTATTCGCACCCAATAAATGGGAGACATTTGTCCAATTAGGGTGTTTATTTTCTATAAATTTAAGATCACAAATTGAAAATGAGCAGTTAGCTATAACTTAATGTTTTCCTAGTCATTTTTATTATTCTCTAAAAAGACTTTCCCAGACTTTCTCCCCTCTTCTCAAACAGGCTATATCCTCTTCTTTCCTGATGCCTCACACCCTGGAAGGAATGAATAGGAGGAATCAGAGAGGGGTGACTTCACTTTTCAACCACCAAATCTATCTGCATCAACACATACACTCTCTACCTTCTGTCACATTACCAGGGAGGAAGCATCCTCAGTTCTTCCTATAGAGAGCTGCCCCTTCATTTCATCCTGGCTCATCTATTTAAGGTCTTGGAAATCTACGAGTAATTTAGGCTGCTTTAGGCTGCAAGTGAGAATCTAATTCAAAACAGTTTAACAGTAAGAAAGTGCTTTAGTTTTATGAGACAGGGTTTCCAGGTTTAATTCAAAAGTGAGCATGCATGCATGCTAAGTCTCTACAGTTGTGTCCAACTCTTTGTGACCTTATGGTCCATAGCTCGCCAGGCTCTTCTGTCCATAGGGATTCTCCAGGCTCTAGTACTGGTGGCTTGCCATGCCCTCCTCCAGGGGATCTTCCCCCTGCTTCTCTTATCTCTGTTGCATTGGCAGGTGGGTTCTTGACCACTAGTGCCACCTGGGAAGCCCTCAGTAATGTAACATTATGAGAAAAACAAAACAAAACACGGTTCTTTCCAGTGTTCCATCTTCAGCATGGAGATTGCCACAGTCTGGCTCACAAGATATTTTTAAGATAGCTTCCACTGTTCTAGGCATCGTGTTCACTATGACAACACCTGGTGAAAGGACAGAGGCTGTTTGTTTCCTTTTATCACCAAAGAAATCTTTCCTAGAATCTTCCTAGAGACTCACTCTCATTGGTCAGAACTGGACTAAATGCCCATCCCTAAAACTGCATTAAATGGTGATCTCCTGTATTGCAGGCAGATTCTTTACCACCTGGGCCACACAACGGAAGCCCAAGAATACTGCAGTGAGTGGCCTTATCCTTTCTCTAGCGGATCTTCCTGATCCCAGGAATCGAACCAGGGTCTCCTGCATTGCAGGGGGATTCTTTACCAATTGAGCTATCAGGGAAACAAAAACTACTTATGAAGGAAAGGATTACCATCATGACCTTAGATTCAGTTCAGTTCAGTTCAATTGCTCAGTCGTGTCCAACTCTTTGCAACCCCATGAATCGCAGCACGCCAGGCCTCCCTGTCCATCACCAATCCTGGAGTTCACTCAAACTCACACCCATCGAGTTGGTGATGCTGTCCAGCCATCTCATCCTTTGTCATCCCCTTCTCCTCCTGCCCCCAATCCCTCCCAGCATCAGAGTCTTTTCCAATGAGTCAACTCTTCGCATGAGGTGGCCAAAGTATTGGAGCTTCAGCTTTAGCATCATTCCTTCCAAAGAAATCCCAGGGCTGATCTCCTTCAGAATGGACTGGTTGGATCTCCTTGCAGTCCAAGGGACTCTCAAGAGTCTTCTCCAACACTGCAGTTCAAAAGCATCAATTCTTTGGCGCTCAGCCTTCTTCACAGTTCAACTCTCACATCCATGCATGACCACAGGAAAAACCATAGCCTTGACTAGACGGACCTTAGTTGGCAAAGTAATGTCTCTGCTTTTGAATATGCTATCTAGGTTGGTCATAACTTTTCTTCCAAGGAGTACGTGTCTTTTAATTTCATGGCTGCAGTCACCATCTGCAGTGATTTTGGAGCCCAAAAAAATAAAGTCTGACACTGTTTCCACTGTTTCCCCATCTATTTCCCATGAAGTGATGGGACCGGATGCCATAATCTTTGTTTTCTGAATGTTGAGCTTTAAGCCAACTTTTTCACTCTCCTCTTTCACTTTCATCAAGAGGCTTTCTAGTTCCTCTTCACTTTCTGCCATAAGGGTGGTATCATCTGCATATCTGAGGTTATTGATATTTCTCCCAGCAGTCTTGATTCCAGCTTGTGTTTCTTCCAGTCCAGCGTTTCTCATGATGTACTCTGCATATAAGTTAAATAAGCAGGGTGACAATATACAGCCTTGACGCACTCCTTTTCCTATTTGGAACCAGTCTGTTGTTCCATGTCCAGTTCTAACTGTTGCTTCCTGGCCTGCATACAGATTTCTCAAGAGGAAGGTTAAGTGGTCTGGTATTCCCATCTCTTTCCGAATTTTCCACAGTTTATTGTGATCCACACAGTCAAAGGCTTTGGCATAGTCAATAAAACAGAAGTAGATGTTTTGCTGGAACTCTCTTGCTTTTTCGATGATCCAGTGGATGTTGGCAATTTGATCTCTGGTTCCTCTGCCTTTTCTAAAACCAGCTTGAACATCAGGGAGTTCATAGTTCACGTATTGCTGAAGCCTGGCTTGGAGAATTTTGAGCAGTACTTCACTAGCATGTGAGATGAGTGCAATTGTGCGGTAGCTTGAGCATTCTTTAGCATTGCCTCTCTTTGGGATTGGAATGAAAACTGACCTTTTCCAGTCCTGTGGCCACTGCTGTGTTCTCCAAATTTATTGGCATATTGAGTGCAGCACTTTCACAGCATCGTCTTTCAGGATTTGAAATAGCTCTACTGGAATTCCATCACCTCCACTAGCTTTGTTCATAGTGATGCTTTCTAAGGCCCACTTGACTTCACATTCCAGGATGTCTGGCTCTAGATGAGTGATCACACCATCGTAATTATCCGGGTCGTGAAGATCTTTTTTGTACAGTTCTTCTGTGTATTCTTGCCACCTCTTCTTAATATCTTCTGCTTCTGTTAGGTCCATACCATTTCTGTCCTTTATCGAGCCCATCTTTGCATGAAATGTTCCCTTGGTATTTCTAATTTTCTTGAAGAGATCTCTAGTCTTTCCCATTCTGTTCTTTTCCTCTATTTATTTGCATTGATTGCTGAAGAAGGCTTTCTTATCTCTTCTTGCTATTCTCTGGAACTCTGCATTCAGATGCTTATATCTTTCCTTTTCTCCTTTGCTTTTCGCCTCTCTTCTTTTCACAGTTATTTGTAAGGCTTCCCCAGACAGCCGTTTTGCTTTTTTGCATTTCTTTTCCATGGGGATGGTCTTGACTACTTAGATTAGTGGTTCTCAAAGAGTCTTCCTGGGGCAAGAACAGTGTTACCTGAGAACTCAGGAGAAAAGTAGAGTTTTTTTTTTGTTGTTGTTTTGGAGCCCTACTCCAAACCTACTGAATCAGAAATTCTGGGTGCAGGAGTAGCTACTTGTCTTTCTAAAAGCCCTGCAGGTCATTCTGACTCATGCTAAAGTTTGAGAACCACTGGCTAAGGCTAATCTTTGAACTGGGGAAAGGACCACAGCCCTGGGGACTTGAAAAGCCCTGGGGATCTTTAAGTAAGTAGGAGGGAGGCTAGGGATTTTGGATAGGAAGTCAACTTCCTGCCAGAGCCTTCCTCTTTCCTGAATAATCATTTTCTCCTTTAGTATGGCATCCCATCAACATACATACTCTAATATCTGCGTCTTAAGAAACCTAGTCCATGACCCCAAGTCACTGTCCAGCTGCTACCAGCATTCTTTGCCTCTCTTCATAACTGGAACTGTTTACTAACAGTTGTCTACAATCACTGTATTTCTTCATCAACCATTCATTCTTTGACTCACTTCCAAATGGCTCCCATTAGCACCATCCCAATAAAATCTAGTGGGAAGCTTACTAAATGAACTGAATTTTGTCCTTCAACAGATAGAACCATTTCTTCCTTCTGGAAACATTTTCTGTCTGCTTCAGGGTCACTGCACTCTCGTCTTTATTTTTTTCATCGTACTGTGCTAGCTGCTTCTTCCTAGCTCCTCTTCATCATATCTTTCTCCTCTCTCAGCCAGTGGTTCTCAGTCTTGAATACCCATTAGAGTAACTGGGTAGCTTCTAAAATTTCTGAAGACCAGGCTGCATTCTAGACCAATTAAATCAGAAATCCCTCTAAGCAGAACCCAGGCATTAGTAATATTTAAAGCTGATTCCAGTATTCAGCGAAGATTGAGAATCACTGCCCTTGAGATCGGGGTAGCGTAGGGTTCTATCATAACCTGCTTCTCCACCTGTTTTATCTCTGTAGGTCTGGGGTTTTCAGCTCTGACTCTACTTTAGAATCATCCTGGCAGCTTTTAGAAATTACCTTTGGCTGGAAGTTCCCCCAGATGAACTGATTCCTAATTCCTGGGGTGATTCCAATGTATAGGCAGAATTGTGAACCACTTCATAGAGGATTTCCTGTAATTCCCTGGATTGAGGCACGGTGCTTTCCTATAGGAATTTCTGTAGTGATGGAAATGTTCTAAATCTGCGCTGGATTTAAATGTTCTAAATCCAACATGGTAGCCACTAGCTTCATGTGGCTGTTGTGCACTTGAAATGTGGCTAAAGTGTCTGATGAACTGAATGCTTAATTTTATTCAATTTTAATTAATCTAAGTTTAAATTAAATAGCCTTTTAAGTGTGGCTAAAGTCTACCATGTTGGATGGAGTGCTATATGCTGATGATTCTGAAATCTGAGCTCCAGGGTGACATATTAAGCTGTCTTGGTACCTCTTCTTGGGTATCTAATATAGTGTCTTTAACTTAATAAACACATAAAAATGGAACTTTCTGATTTTCTTTTTAAAAACATATCCCTCTCCTAGTCTTCCCAATCTTGGTAAAAATTTAACCACTTCCTTCCCAATTTTTAAAGTCCCAAACACGGAAACCAGCTTTTATTCCCTTCTTTGCCTCGTCTCTTTCAGCCAGTTTTCAGCAAGTCTTGTTTGTTTCCAGATATGTAATTTGACTCTGCAAGTCTTGTTTGTTTGTTTCCAAATATGTAATTTGACTCTGCCTTTTCTCCTCTAGCACCTCCCACCTGAGCTAAGCTTCTCATAAAGAGTAGTCAAAGCTAGAGTCTTTGCATCCTTAATACATGCTTTCTAAGATTGTTGTATGTATTACCTCGTTAATCCTACAAACAACTCTACAAAGTGGGTAAACTACTGTCCCCACTTTTCAGATGGGTAAACTGAGGAACAGAAAGCTTAAGTAGTGTGCTTTGGATCACACAGCTAGTCAGTGGCAGAAATGGGATTCAAAACCAGATTGTCTGACTCGAGGGTCCGTATTTTTCACCTTCATTTTTCTTTTTCTCTAATTGGTTACAAGGTCCCATGTCAGTGGTCTTAATCCTGGCTACAACTTGGAATCACCTGAGGAACTTTAAAAAATGCCAACTTCACAACCCCCCACCCCATGTGTGTGTTACTGTCTCAGTCGTGTCCCACTCTTTGTGACTCCATGGACTGTAGCCCACCAGGTTCCTCTCTCCATGGGATTCTCCAGGCTAGAATACTGGAGTGGGTTGCTTCTCCAGAAGGTCTTCCTGACCCAAGGATCAAACTTGGATCTCCTGTATTACAACAGATTCTTTACCATCTGAACCACCAGGGAAGCCCCCACCCTCCTAGGCCTGGGGTCAGGCCTAGGCATCAGAAATTTTAAAAAAAAATTAGGGAATTCTCCTAATTTAAACACATAACCCAGTGTTTAGAAACCACCCCCTGTCTGGGACGTGCCCCTGTCTCCCACCGGTTTTAGCTTCCACCTCAGTCAGACAGTTCTCGTTCCTTCTTCCTACCTCCAGAAGAGGCCACGCTCTTTCCAGCCGCAGGAACTTTGGACTTCTCTTTCTTTGCCTGGGACACACTTTTCAGCTTTCCCCTAGGGCTGAGTAAGACTTCAGAGGTTCTAATCCCTGAAAATATTGAGGGCTCTAATCTGCCCTTGTAAATAAAAATAAAAACAGTATTAAACTTTAAAATATATGTAAGGGAGACAGAACTCTAATTCCACCCAAGGTGCCTATTGCGGTGTCCTTTAAAATATATTAGATTAAAATTTTTTCAAAATAAATGTTGCCTCTACTTTGCTGACACCTTAGATAAGTGTTTTTTTTTTTTTTAAAGGAACTCCATCCCACAACTAACTGAGTCTAGGTGGATCTGTTTGTCTAAGTCCATTCATTCACTGGGGACCACCAGTGTCCCAGGGCTGGCACAAGCTTTGAGGGGCGCATTAAGTCCTGCCTTGCAAAGTCCAACCCTGTATCTCTCAGGCTTATCCCAAGGGTCACCTCCTCGGAGAGAATTCTCTTACCTATCCTTTCCAAAGTGATATTTCCAACATTCTGAGACTCCCATCTATCATATCATCCTGGTTTTTAAAAAGTTTTAATAAAAAACACTAAAAGCTTCAGTTGTCCAAGTTTCTAGTTTACTTCTTTCTTGTTTGTCTCGTCCGGGAAGGAAGGGTCTATCTAGTCTGTCTTGTTTGCTGGTTTTTTTTTTTTTTTGGTCCTAGCCTAGTGCAATGCCCAGTATATGTTCAGTAATTGTCTGTTTTTTAAAATAACTGTACTTATTTATTATTTATTTTTGGCGTTTCTCTGGTTGTGATGCACAACCTGCTCATTGTGGTGGCTTCTCTTGTTGCAGAGCATGGGCTCTAAGGTGTGCGGGCTTCAATAGTTGGGGCCCATGAGCTCAGTAGTTGCAACTTCCAGGCACGGTAGTTGTGGCACACGGACTTCGTTGCTCTGAGGCATGTGGGATCTTCCCCAACGAGGGATCGAACTCGTATTGCCTGCATTGGCAGATGGATCCTTTACCACTGAGCCACCAGAGAAGCCCTAGTAATTATTTCTGACATGAAAGAATGAATGAACGCAGGCTGATGTATGGCAAGTCGTAGTGAGTAGTTTCATTGCAAAGTTGATGGGTCATTTTTGGTTCTTACCATGTAAATGGCTGTCTTCAGGGGGTGAGATGGGAGAAGTGAGTTCACAATGAGAGGAGACTCCCGACTGGTTAAAAGGAGGGAAGACCCTGGTACCGGCAACCAGGGGAAGACATAGAGCTAAGGAGAGAGGTGGAACCGGCCATAATGTTGGATGGATTATGGAGACAGTGAAAGCTGAATATTTCTTTTTAGGTTGTAATTTCCCTATGTCATCTTCATATTTTCAGTAAAATCTCTCAAACTCAGCAGCTGTGTCTTTTGTCTTTAGGAGAATGGAGAAAGGACCATACATTCTTGTTTGGGGCCAAAACAGGCTGGAGAGATCAGGGGCGGCATGAAGAAATTGTAAAGAGGAAGCTAAGATTGCTTGAGAACAAGCAGCGACTAGAGAGAATTTGCATCATCTGTTAGCATCTCCCTAGAATTCTCAGAATTAGGGTTGTTTGCGTAGTAGAGGAAAGAGTGACTCGGATAGTGAAAAGAGATGAGATCCCTCTGGCTGCATGATTAATGAGTTATTTGGCAATGATGTGCTTAATGTCTGTGTCCCATGAGACAGTAGTCTCCCTCTGGACAGGGATGCATCTGATTTATTTACTACGGGGTCCCTGGATGCCTGGCATTGGGTGGGTACTCAGTACGTGTTTATTTTGTGAATGAACAGCTCAAAATGTCTTTGTGTTTCTTGGTCAAAAGTCAGAAGGGTTTGCTGAGACATGAGGAGAAACTGCAAGAAAAGCTCAGAGTCTGGGGATGAGGGCCAGGCAGAAGCTGTGGGCGGAAGGGTGTCAGTGAGCAGGCTGCTGTGCCAGGAGGATTCAGACCCAAGCTCAGGCCCCGAGGATAACTGGCAGGGGGTACCGGGTCCTGTTAGAGACCCAGGCAGAAAGGCCAGTAGAGCAGCTGTCAGGATACACAGAGGGATGTAAATGAGAGATGTCCCCCTCAATGCTCATGCCGGCCCTGGGACACTGCTGGTCCCCAGCGAATGAATGGACTTAGACAAACCCATACACCTAGACTCAGTTAGCTATGGGATGGAGTTCCTTTTGTTTTGTTTTGTTTTTTTTTTTTAAGTTGCCAGTGGTTTTAAAAAAGATTTTTTAAAACCGTGGACCATTTTAAAATTCTTCATTGAATTTGTTACAGTATTGCTTCTGTCTTATGTTTTAGGATTTTTTTCTTTTTTTTTTTTTTCTGGCTTCGAGGCATATGGGATCTTAGGCCCCCAACCAGGGATCAAACCTGCATGCCCCTGCACCGGTGAAGTCTTAACCACTGGTCCACCAGGGAGGCCCCTGGGATGGGGTTCTTAATGGACCAGGCTTGACGCTTATCGGCCAAGGGTTGAGATAGGCCTGAAACTCCTACCAGAAGGACAGGCAGGGGCTGACAGACCTTCTGCTACACGTGTCCCTTGACTCTGGAAGTGACCAAGAACCCTTGAATCGTGTTTAGTTCTTACGTCCCAAGACCTTCCCTCCCTTTGTGCCCTCCCCTCCCTTGGACCCATATTTACCCCATTCGTTACCTCTCAGGCTTCTTAATGGAGAAGGCAATGGCGACCCACTCCAGTACTCTTGCCTGGAAACTCCCATGGATGGAGGAGCCTGGTAGGCTGCAGTCCATGGGATCGCTAAGAGTCAGACACAACTGAGCGAATTCACTTTTACTTTTTACTTTCATGCATTGGAGAAGGAAATGGCAACCTACTCCAGTGTTCTTGCCTGGAGAATCCCAGGGACGGGGGAGCCTGGTGGGCTGCTGTCTATGAGTTTGCACAGAGTTGGACACAACTGAAGTGACCTAGCAGCAGGCTTCTTAAAGCTTGGATGTCTTGAGGACCTGGATCTATGGCTCAACTCCAGAAATATTTCAATTCCAAACACCGAATCTACTTCCGACTTGACTCCTGGCCATTCTGTCCCCAGGTACCAGTCATGGAGGATGGGGAAGGAAGCACAGCCGTGGAAGTCTGCTGATCAGTGGATCGACTCCTCATGAATTTTCTCAGGTCCTAATTCTTAAGGGGATAAAAAAGGTTTTTCTTTTTCTGGATGATTTTCTATCTATGTTGTCTTGAGAGGGAGTTATAGGATGATATTCTTGACATCACATTCTTCAAACACACTCTGGTAGGTTTTTCCTTGCATCAAGGGTTCATACTAGTACATCGTGCTAAGTTGCTTCAGTCATGTCCGACTCTTTGCGAGCCTACGGACTGTAGCCCACCAGGCTCCTCTGTCCATGAGATTCTCCAGGCAAGAATACTGGAATGGGTTGCCATGGCCTCCTCCAGGGGATCTTCCCAACCCAGGAATCAAAACTCTTACGTCTCCTGCATTAGCAGGTGATTTCTTTACCTAGTGCCACCTGGGAAGCCCACTAATACATAAGTGTACGTTTGTTGAGCCTTTAACCATGTGCAGACAATGGGTGCGCATAACTCAGCGGACAGAAAGAGTGGCCAAGGTTTGCCCTTCTCCTTAAGGAGTTTGCAACGCAGAATTGGGAGCAAATCACAAAGTAAATAAATGTTGAATAGCCTTAAGTATGTAAATATGAGAAAGAAGGGATTTACAAGACAGATTAGAACTGGTTGTTAATTGAATTGTATCTGTAAGGTCTGCTACTGGAGTTTGGGAAGAATTTACAGAAAATAGCAGAGAAGCCACCACCTAACCAGAATCTAATCTGAATCTTGGGTTTAGGATTTGGCCAAGTACACAAGAGGTGGGAAGGGCACTATAGACAGTCAGAGCCAGAAGAATCAAGCCTAAGAGTGGTCAAGGGAATGAAATGGCTGGATCAGAGCACTTGTGTAAAGCAGGGCCATGTAAATTAGGGCCAAAAAGGCAGCTTTTCTTCAGCAGGATTCTGAGAGCCTGACTGTGGACTCTGGACTTTAACCTGGAGATGGTGGAGCGTGGATAGGTCAAAGTGCTTACCAAATCCAAGTTTGCAAATGGAGCGCTAAGCCAAAACTCACAAAACAAAATGCAGTAGGAAAAAGTGCAAAGGCCTGTATGTGCGCATTTGTGTGTACATGCTTGTCAAGAAATAGCACGAGTTCAAGATGACACCAGACTTGAATGGTTTTAATGATATTTGACTTGAAAAAGATGGAGGTGTTGATGCATCTATAAACTCAGGATGAATCCTTGATGTTTGGCTGGGAAAAGCCTCCTGCACATCAGGGCGCAGCAGTAGAAGCAGAGTCATAGTCTTTTCTGCCCCAGCTCCTCGAAGAGGACCACTTTGCTGAAGTGAGCCAACATCCAGAGAGGAGCTTCCCGAGCCCTTTCCTGTGGGAGAGTTTTATTCTCACGTGCTATTTCCACCCGGGTTTTTCTTGGATGTAGGGCCAACTTTACTTTCTCAGATCACTGTGCATTTTCATGCAGAGATGACTGAGCCACTTGAGATCATGTCTTGAGAAGCTGTCAGGGAGAAAAAGTATCAATGTACAACCAGGTGACTGAGCATTTTTCTGTAACTGAAGGGTGTCCTGGGAAGTGAAGCTCAGGGCTAATGTGAGGATGGACTAGGATGGTTGGTTAATAGCATATCAGAATATTCTCCTTGAAGATTTGCATTCCTGGTAGATTTTCCCTTAGACTCTGGAGTGATGTTAATATCTCAAAGATATTTACCCTCTGGGTACAACTTGTAGAGATGTCACTGCCTGTGCTTAAGGTTTTTCTATGAGGCCATCTTGTGATGCTTTGTTCAGTCACTAAGTCGTGTTTGACTCTGCGACCCCGTGGACTACAGCACACCAGGCTTCTCGCTGACCTTCACCATCTCCCAGAGCTTGCTCAAACTCATGTCCATCGAGTCGGTGATGCTATCAAACCATCTCATCCTCTGTCGTCCCCTTCTCCTCCTGCCTTCAATCTTTCCCAGCATCAGGGTCTTTTCCAGTGAGTCAGCTCTTCGCATCAGGGGGCCAAAGTATTGGAGTTTCAGCTTCAGCGTCAGTCCTTCCAGTGAATATTCAGGACTGATTTCCTTTAGGATAGACTGGTTGGTTCTCCTTGCAGTCCAAGGGACTCTCAAGAGTCTTCTCCAACATCACAGTACAAGAGCATAAATTCTCCAGCACTCAGCCTTCTTCAGGGTCCGACTCTCACATTCACACGTGACTGGTTTTGCAAATTTAAAGCATTCACTGTGGCCGTTTTCCCTACCAGTTTCCTTGAGGAGTCACAGTCTATAAATTATTCTGTCATGAACATTCCTTTTTTTTTTTTAATGTAAAGCAAATTCTGTCAGTTTGGGGAGGCCAAACATTGTAGTGGAAAGAGCAGGGATTTGGGGAACTTAAGGATCTGCTGTTGGGTTCTGGTTTCACCACAGACTGGCTGTGGTGGACAATGCTATGTGGCCAGTAAGTCCTATTTCCTTTTCTTCCTGTGGACATGTAGGAAGATCTCTTAGGAGGCCTGGGAGTAGCTCTGCCCAGTAGGTCCTGAGCAGCATGACTGTGAAGCCTGGGGTAACTGGAGAGAGTTCCCCAGTGCCATGTAGCCTTGTTGCCGAGGCCGTAAAGACCACGTGTCCTGGCTGCTGCGGATACGAGATGGCAGCTGTCCCTGGGAAACTGTGGAGCAGAGGCCCCCTCCTCTCGCCGTTGTCTTGCATTGTACTCTGTGCAAGCAGCAAATACACATTTGTCGGTTGTGTTAAGCTGCTGAGATTTTGCAGTTAGTTTATTACTGCAGTGACCTCATAGACTATAGCCTGCCAGGCTCCTCTGTCCATGGGATTCTCCAGGCAAGAATACTGGAGTGGGTAGCCATTCCCTTCTCCCAGGGGTCTTCTGACCCAGGGATCGAACCTGGGTCTCCTGTATTACAGGCAGATTCTTCACTGTGTGGGCCACCAGCGAAGCCCATATTGGCTAAAACACTAGTTCTGTGTCTTCATCACTTCAGGCTGCTCTAACAAAATACCACGATAGGTGGCTTAAGCAACATGGTATTCATTTTCACAGCTCTGGAGGCTAGAAGTCCAAGATCAAGGTGCCAGCAGAGTGGGTTCCTGGTGAGAACTGGCTTCCTGGCTTGCAGAGGACTGCCTTCTGGCTGTGTTCTCCCTTGATGGAGACAGACCTTGGTGTCTCTCCCTCTTCTTGTAAGGGCACTAATCCTGCTATGAGGATTCCACCTTCACGACCTGATGTAAACCTAATTATTTCCCAACATCCCTGCCTCCTAATACCATCACATTGGAGTTAGAGTTTTAACATATGAATTTCTGGGAATTCATATTTAGTCAATTGCACTTGGAAACCTTGAACAAGCTACCAAATAATGCTGAGGCTATAAAAAAGGGAATAATAATAAATCCTTCAAACAACCACCCTAAAAGTCTGCTGTGATGCTTAAATGAGCTATTGTAGATGTGATGTTTAGAGTGATGCCTTATTTTCTCACACATTTACTAAGGAACTGTGTTAAGTGCTTTCTTGAAGTAAATCTCACAACCTCAAGAAGCAACACTTCCTAAGAGGGGGAAACCACATGTTATGAAATATACAAAGATGTAGAAAACTTGTAGATTGCTGGGGCAGTCTGTGGGTTTAGTGGACAAGGTTCAGGGCAAAGGAGGGAGCAGAGAGAGGAAAGATGAATCAGTTGTAGGTGGACAAAATCTCTCTCCTTCTCCTGAAAGATTTCACTTTATTTTCTACTGATTGTTCTAGTAAAATAGCCTTATTGTGCAAGATGAGAGCATCAGAGAACTATAAAGAGATGAGAAATGTTAACATTTTGGATATTCTCTCCCTGTCCTCTGTGTATCTTTCCTTTTTCTTTTTAAATATTGAATTATAGTTGATTTACAATATTGTGTCACACACACACACACACACACACACACACACACATATATATATACACACATATTCTTTTTTTGGCTGTCTTGCATGATAGTTTATCACAAGACACTGAATCTAGTTCCCTTCACTGTACAGTAAATGCTTGTTGTTTTCCTGTTTTATATATAGGAGTGTGCATCTGTTAATCCCACATTCTCAAACTATCCCTTCCCCTCCTTCCCCTGTGGCAACCGTAAGTTTGTTTTCTGTGTCTGGATCTGTTTCTATTTTGTAAGCAAGTTCCTTTGTACTATTTTTCAGATTCCGCGTATGAGTGTTATGTATTTGTCTTTCTCTGTCTGACTGACCTTACTTGGTGTGATAATCTCTAAGTGCATTCATGCTGCCTCCGTGGCAATATTTCATTCCTTTTTTTTTTTTTTATAGCTGAGTAATATCCCATTGTACATATGGGCTTCTCAGGCTGCTCAATGGTAAAGAAACTGCCGGTCAGTGCAGGAGCCGCAGGGGCCGCAGATTCGATCCCTGGGTCTAGAAGATCCTCTGGAGAAGGAAGTGGCCACCCGCTCCGGTATTCTTGCCTGGGAAAGCCCATGGATAGCAGAGCCTGGTGGGCTACAGTCCCTGAGGTCACAGAAGAGTTGGACACGACTTTAGCAACTAAGCAACAGCAGCAGTGAGCAGAGGCTCCAGGGAGAGAGCGCACCTTTTCTCTGTCGCCCTCAGACTTGCTGGGCAACTGCCCCGATGTAAGTGACAAGCTGCGGTCCAGACCAGCTTTGACGCCTCTCTTTATCAGGTGTTGGACTCTGGTTTTATTAACTCTTGAAGGCCATAAAGCAATGTCAGTTATGCTTCAGCTTGCTCTTCCGCCCTCTGTTTGTAAACACCCCACCCCGTGTCTTTTCCTGTCTAGGAAGGCCGGAAGTGTCACCTTGTTCTCAAGGAACTTAGCTCATCTGGCCCCCTGAGTGGCCTCTCTTCCCTTGGGGTCCAGATCATTGCTCCTTGAGAATTTTCCTTCGCCCGGGGAACAGAGTGGAATGGGGGACCCGAGGCCTCCTGGTTGGCCCACTGTCTGGTAAGTGAGCTGTCAGACATCTGGATGGAATGGGGTTTGCTTTTTGTTACAAGCAGCTGCGAAGACTGCTGCTCATACCCAAAACCTGTGTGTGTGACGCACACGTGGGGACAGACTTTGATAGAGCGCACAGCCAGCCAGGTACTTTGCTGAGAGTCCTGCATGCATCGTTCCCTTTGATCTTTACAAGGATCCGTGAGGTGGACTGTTATTGGTCCCATTGGATGCAAGTAGCTTTGGCTGTGCAGTCACTCAGCCGGTGAGTGCAGAACCAAGACCTGTACCTTCATCTCTTTCAGTTTCAACTCTAGGCTTTCAAGTGCTGTCCTAAACCACCAGCCCCGAAAGCAGGGCGCCCTAAAGCTGGAGGGGGCTTCGAGCATGCGAAGTCGTGTCCAACTCTTTGCAACCCTATACTCTGTAGCCTGCTAGGCTCCTCTGTCCATGGGATTCTCCAGGCAAGAATACTGGAGTGGATTGCCATGCCTTCCTTCAGGGGATCTTCCCGACCTAGGAATCGAACCCGCGTCTCCTGAGGCTCCTGCATTGGCAGGCAGATCCTTTACTGCTGAACCACTGGGGAAGCCTGGAGGGGGCTTCAAAGGAGCTTTAAAAGCATTGTCAATATCCCTGCCCCTTTGCCCACCCATTAAATCTCTGGCTGGGGCCTGGCCTAAGTATATGATTTTGTAAGTTCTGCAAGTAATTCTGAGGACAGCCTGGATTGAGGACTGGTAAAATCCAACACTTCTATTTACAAAGGATGAAACTGAGGCCCAGAGCGGGGTTCTCCCAAGTCTGTGCTTCTGTTGAGAAGCAGAAGGGGAGTTGGGTCCGGGAACTGTTCAAGTCCATACAGAGACCCGCCCGATGTGGCCACAAGCACTGAAGGGAGGTGCTGATTCCACGCCTTCAGGCGTGGTTGATTCCAGGCAAGAAGCCAGACACACCCGTGCCCGCTCCCCCTCCAACCGCAAGAGGCTCGTTTGTCCGTACTCAGCCCTCAAACGCCAGTCTGAGCAGTAGGAACCTGAGTTTGTCTCCCGGTGGTCCTTTTAGAGACGCCGTTTGGAATTTTAAAGTCCCCTCCGCTAGTGCAGGGAGCCGATCTCCTGAGGTTGGTTTCCCCTGCGCCCCGACTCTGGTCCCTCTTGGCCATGCCCAGTGGGTCCTGACCTCACCTGTGGCTGCACTTCCCCGCGTCAGGTATACGCCTCTCTCCTCTCAGCCACGTGGCCAGCTCCACATGGCAAATTTGTGGCCAAAGTGCACAGAGGTTGGACTTAGGTTCTGAGAACCTAGTTCACGGAGGGCAATGACTGGACCGTAGGGGGAGGGGTGGTGGGGGTGGAGAGGGGCCGTGGTCTGAGCCAGCCCGTCTGAGGAGGCGTGGGTGCTGAGTCACTCAGTCGTGTCTGACTCTTTGTGACCCCATGGACTGGACCCCCCAGGCTCCTCGGTCCATGGGATTCTCCAGGCAAGAATGTTGGAGAGGCAGATCTTCCCGACCGAGGGATGGAACCCATGTCTCCTGTGTCTTCTGCATTGTCAGGTGGGTTCTTTACCACTAGCGCCACCTGGGAAAAGCTCGGGAATTTGGGAGGTCAGCAAAAGTGGCAGAGATGCCGAGATATTCCTCCCTCTTCTCGGGGGGAGCCAGGAGCCAGCCTTCGACCCCACCACACTGCCGGCTGCACTGGGCTATACCCCTCAGGAGGGGGGAACATTTGGCAATGCACCCTAGGACGTGGGAGATAGGACCTGGAAGAAACTGGGGCCCTGGCCTCAGAGGAGGGGATTCCTGCCGGGAGCCAGCGTGAGGAATTCCACCTGTGACAAGGTCATGCGGCAAGAGCTCTGATGGCAAGGCTAATCAGACCTCAGGTTTTCCCCCTGGAATTTCCTGAGCATCCACCCCCTCAAAAATAAGAATCTGCCTGCTTTTCCACTCTTCTGACATTCTCTGGAAAAAGTCAATTCAGGGCTTTAGTCTTCTGCATTTGAAAGAGTGTTTCAATCCAAAAACCCCTCTGATGGCTTTCTAGCCTGCCTGCAGGACTCGTACAGCTGTGTGTGTGATTGTTTGAGGCCTCCTGACCGCAGGAGGCACAGGAAGCTTAAAACATCCTAGGAATGTAGGGGCTTCCGAGGAGTCAAAATCTTTAGAATAGGACTGATTAAAAGTTTCATTTGTTGAGTCAATGCTTGCTGCTAAATTTTCATATCCTTTATTTTTAGATATAGTTGGTATATAGAAAAACAAGTAGTAGACCTGGTATTAGCAACTTAACTTTGAGTTAAGTACCTTTGTTATAACCCACTGCACCTTTGTTCTATAGAGATGTAACTTTAACGCTTTAAGGAGATGCAGATTAAAGAAAAACACTTCAGGGGAAACAAAATTAACATTCATTAAGGAAGAGAGCCAAAAACTGTTAACAAGCCTCTTGGCCAGAAGATAATGTAAATCACCTGAGACCTCTTGTATACAAAAAGATATACGGAAAGAGTCTGGGCTGCGAATGCTACATAATTTTGTATTACCCATTGATCTCTATGTATAATCAAAAGTATAAAAGGCCTTGAAGGACAATAGAAGGAGAGCCTGTCGCTGGACTGGTTTCCCCCGTGTCTCCTCTTTACTCTAACTTCAGGCTGAATTCCCATCTGGGACGTGGAGGCTCACTATGTCTACTTGTCCCGGCTTTTAAGATCCGTAAAAGAGAGAGAGCCCAAGGCGGGGCACTCTCCGATATTCAAACGGGCGCCGGCGGCCTAACGTAGATGGTGCAAGCTCCTTGTTTGGAACTTTATTGGGTTTCCATGTAACCCAAGTTAATCAGCCTCTTCTCTCCACTTAATTTTCTTACTACACTACTTCTTCCTAATCTAATCTTATATTAATAAATAAATAAGTCTTCCTCGCCGACTCCGTCCACCCTTCGAATTCCCTGGACCCACCGGGGCTGGACCCCGGCAGATTCCCCTTCCTCTGGTGACAGGGGAGTTGTGTCATCCGATCCTCACTTTCCATCTTGTTTGTTTAATCTTGTCAGCAATCCGTGCTGTTTGTCTGCTCACCTTCTCTGTCCTCCCACCCCTGTGGGGCACTCACGTCCTCACTCAGAGCAGCTTCCTGTTGGCATGAGGGGGAGACCCTGCCCGTAAATGCCAGAGGCTCTGAGATGGGGCAGCTGGAGCCCAGCACCTTCTCCAACTGTGCCCACACAGAAGACGTTGCCTGCACGGGAAAACAAACAGGAAGGCACCTTGTGGTGGGTGTTCTGGGTGTTTCCCCAGGAGTCTCTGGTCCACGTTAGTGCTCCAAAAGCACAATTTTCAGATATCAGGTCCTGATTAGGTTTGGGAAACATCAAGTTCAGAGTCTGGTGGACTCTGGTCAAGGCTTACCAAGTGTGGAAGCAGGGAGTTTAGGCCACTTTAAACTCTAAGTAGTGGTTAAGAAGTTGAAGCTCCAATACTTTGTCCACCTGATGCAAAGAGCCAACTCACTGGAAAAGACCCTGATGCTGGGAAAGATTGAGGGGGAGAAGGGGGTGACAGAGGATGAGATGGTTGGATGGTATCACTGACTTGGTGGACATGAGTTTCAGCAAACTCTAGGAGATGGTGAAGGACAGGGAAGCCTGGCGTGCTGTGGTTCATGGGGGTCGCAAAGAGTCGGCCATGACTGAGTGGCTGAATAACGGTGGTGAAGAACATGAGTGCTGAGCAAACTGGTCTGGGTTCCAATGACCACTTATTAGCTGGGGCCAAGTTGTTGAAGATGTACTTCACTGTCCTCATCTTCAAAGAAAGGATGATAAGTGTCCACTTCATGGGGACATGGTGAGTATGAAATGTGGGGATACATTTATGAGCTTAGAACAGGGCCCGGGGCGCAGTGAGCTCACCAGAGGATGTCAGCTCTGGTTAACTTCGGCCTGCTGCCGGGTTTCTCCCAGACCTCAGGCCTGGGCTGATCGCAGTTCAGGCTGGGAAGGGGAGGGAGGAGGAAGACGGACTCTGTGGAAGAGAGTCACCCCGCGATGGCAGCCCAGGGCCCCGTTCTGCCTGCTCTGGGTCCCCGCCCGAGGCTGGGCTCCAGCCTGAGTTCAGAAAGCCCCACCTCCTCTCTCTGGTGCGTGAGGAGTGACCGATTGTCTGGGCGGCAGAGCAGCTGTGGCTGGAGCGTAGACACGCCAGCTTTAGTCACATGGCGGATCCGCAGGGCCCTTCCTGGAGCCCACCCAGCCCCACAGACGAGGACTCAGCCGTGACTCACTGGGTCCAGGTGGTGCCCGAGCCGTGAGTCACCCAGTGTCCCTTCCTCTTACACCTGGGATTCGGCATTCACAGCCTGGACCAGGTTCTCTTGCCTTCTCAGCCTCTTCTCTTCTCCCAGGCCACCCCTGAGATGTCATGAGGGACGGCGGACAAGCAGGCAGAGGGCGAGACTTGCCTGCCCTGACCCGGTGTCGTTTCTGTAACCTGGGGGCGTGTGTGCATTAGTCTCTCAGTCACATCTGACTCTGAGACCCCACGGACTGCAGCCCTCCAGGCTCCTCGGTCCATGGGATTTTTCAGGCAAGAATACTGGAGTGGGTTGCCATTTCCTTCGTCAGGGGATCTTCCTGACCCAGGGATTGAACCCGTGTGTTCTGCACTGCAAGAGGATGATTCTTTACCGTCTGAGCCACCAGGTTAATTCTGTTAGCCCCCTCTGCCTTTGGAAGCGGGAGCAACAGAATTGCTGGATGGACAGACGTGAGTGCGAGAGGAATGGGGGTGGGTGGGTCAAGGAGAACCCCTTTCCTGAGCCTCGGTTCTAACAAGCCAAGGCTCTGGGGAGCTGAGGGTGGGGGCTCTGGGGCAGGATGGTGGGTGGCAGGAGAGGAAGGGGATGTGGAGAGGAGGCTGTGAGAGCAGTGCCCAGCTTGCCTTTAGTCCTTGCCAGGTCCTACCCTTGCTTCTGCCTCTGTATTAGACTTCCTGTCTCTGAACAAACTGAGTTCTGAAGTTCAAGGCCTATGCCTGGGGCCCTGCGGTCCTGGCTGGTGGGGGCTGGGGGCTAGATCCCCACTGGGAAGTGCTCAGCGTTCCTGAGGGGTGAGGCTGGCTGGGCCCTCCTTGGGGTTTGCCAAAGCAACGTCCTGGACTGGGCTGGGAACGCGGAATGGGGTGTAGGGGCCCACACAGAGCAATTGGCTTTCCCCTTTGTGAAGCCAAACCACACTGGGACCTGCCCCGGCCTGTGAAGTCTGAGACACCTATTTACCTGGGCTCCTGGCCGCGCAAGGGGAGAGGAGGAGGGGCGTTTAAAGGGCTCAGCCTCCTGCCGCCTGCTCGCCCTGCCTGTCTGGGGATCTGGGAAGGCAGCAACTGCTTCTTCTGCTGAGTTAACTATTCCTGAGCTCTGCATCACATCCTCTTCCTGGCGGTGGGCACAGGACAGAGCTCCATGAGGGGCCAGGCTTCCCGGAAGCCCTGCATTCAAGGAGTTGGCAGGGTGGAGAGAAAGAGACCAGGCAGGTGGGCTTAAAGCCCCGGCGGCAGCGGTGTGTGAGCAGTGACCTTTCCCTGTGGGGGGGCTGTAGGCCGTGTGTGCGTGTTCTTGCTGCAGAGGCAGGGCCCAGGAGGGCCCGCTTCTTGTACTGATCCTGGCTTGTTAAGCCAGATTTTATTGGAATGTTTACATGGGTCAAGACACTAACATGTACGACAATGTCCGTTTTGCTTATTGTCCATTTGCTACTTAGAGTATTTCTCCTGCCTATCAAAACCTCTTGGGCTATATGAGAATCTGAGGGTTAGAAATGCCCAGTTTACCATTTAATCCACAAAATCCTCCATTTTGCCCTGAAAGGTTCTCAAACCAGTTTCTTGGACACAACCCTCCTGTTCCCTCTTAGGAGACACTGACAGGCTGGACCAGCTTGTGTAGAATCTCCTTTAATAGAAACTTGGAGGTGACTGTGTCCAAACAATGCCCCTGTAGGCTGTGCCCAGCCAAGATCTGGACTGGGTGACCTTCCGGATCTCTCTAAAAGCCCTCGGACCCTCGCCTGGTGGAGGGGAGGCATGTCCTCCAAGACCAGCCCCTGTGACTGTCATTACAGCCACTCGCAGCCCAAAGCCCCGAGCCAGGAGCCGCCCAGCGTCCCACAAAGGCAGCTGTGTTCTCAGGCCTGGCGGGGGCCCAGGGGGAGTGGGTCCAGCTGTGCCTCAGCCCTCCCTTCCCACCCCTTGTGGTCAGATCTGCTTTCTGGCCCTCCAGGCAGGCATTCTTGCCCAGTAGGAAGGGATGGGAGAGCAGCCTTTCCCTGAGCTGGGAGCCGTGACTCACAGGTAGTTACCTGTCCTTGGGCTCCCTGCCAAGGCTGCGAGGGAGCCGGAGGGGAAACATTTAGAGTTCATACCTGTTGATTCCTCCTAAGCTTTTCTTGGGTGGGTTGGGCTCTGACCCCTTCCTGATGAACCATAGCCTTTTAATCTCCCCAAACCCCCCCGCAAGAAGCAGGGGTTTTCCACTTTTTTGCTTTCCCTTTGGAGGGGTCTGGTGCTTTCCAGGGTCCTCAATGTTTGCGTCTTCTCCCCTTCCAGTTCGCTGACACGTCTGGAGCTGTAATAGCCGATATGCAAGCCCTGATCCTTCTGTTCTCTGCGTGGTCTTCTGTCCAGGGTGGCCCAGGACCCCAGGAGAGGCTGACCTCTATGAGCCTTGGGAAAGCACCCAGCGCAGCGGCTGTCACAATGCGAGTGGCCATCACCCCCTCACCCCACCGGCCCCCAGGAATCCTGGTCTCCTGTGATCACTCACATTTCAGCCCCCACCCACCCACAGCAAGCAGGTGGGCACTGCTGATCTTGCTGTGAGGCCTCCGGACCGCCTCCACCTGCCTGGTCCTGTCTGGGGTGGGGGTAGGGGTGCTGTGACGGCAGACGGGTGTGCCAGCGGCCAGATTCCTGAGTCCCGCCCTGCAGCCGGCGACGCCCAGCCGGGGAGTCTCCAGAGGTGAGGCCGTTGTTTAAAAACTGGGAGCCAGGAGAGGAGACCCCCACATTCAAGGGGAGCGTCTCGGAGAGGTGATCTGGAGAGAGAACCGCGGCAGCACGGAGCAAGGTCTGTTACCTGTCTTCACCTGCCCCGTGGGGGCCGGGGTGGGCCCAGGCTTGTGTACCTGGGTGTCTGGGGCCTGGCTGCAGGTCCAGATTCCTTCCTCTTCCTGGGAGCTTCAGTTCTTGAGCCCACTGGGATCCAAAGTCTGGGTGTCGAGTCTACCGCTGTTTGGATTGCTTTCTCCCATCTGATAAACATCTTGGTGACTTAGAAGAGAGCAAGCTCAGAGCTGGGGCTGGACACAAAGAAGGAAGGAGAGGGCAGGCTGGCCTCTTCTAAGAACTGCTCACAGTGCCTAGTTCCAGGCAGGGAGAGGGCGAGGTTCCAGCCCCTGGAGGAAGCCAGATGATGGGTCTTCCTCTTGGGCCACAGTTAGCTGTGTGAGCTCAGGCCACCTGTCTCTTCCCTGGGCCCCTGACTGCTCTGATATGGGATTGGAGGGAAAGAGTTTGAAGCCTCACGATGTTTGATTTAAAGATGTCAGGGGGTCCCCAGTCCCTCCCTGCCCCGCCTTGCCGACTCCCCCATCCCTCCATCCAGGCCAAAAGAATGTGTGGCTGTTGTTGGAGCTGAGTGGGCATCTGATTCGAGGCAGAGGTGGGCGCCCCATGAGCAGGGCGGGGCTTGCCTCAGCAGGGCAGCACCCTGCCTCTAGGACCCTTCGAGTATCACACCCCACCCCAGCCTCCTTCAGAATCCCTGCTCTGTGGCCTCCCAACCCCCAGCCCTCCTGTACAGCCCCAGTGCATCACTGGAGACATTTTGAGTTGCTCCCAGTTCAGATGAATTCCTCACTCACTTTTTAAACACTTCCAGGCCTCCCTCTCTTTCCCCATTGTATTCCACAACCTGCTCAGCCCAGAGATGCGGGCACCATAGTCTCACCCTCAGGGTGGCCGTGGGAGATACTGGAGACCATGTCAACAGCAGGAGAGGGCTCCCCTCCAGGCCACCAGCCTCTTTGAGCCACTCACCATTGGGCCTGTAGGTGGGCCAGGGCCTGAGAAAGGCCAGTCCTCTTTCCTAGGGTGACACTGAGGCCACAGACTTCTCCTGCAAAGAGCCTAGTCCTTTCTGGCTCCCCAACTTGCTCTGCTGACCATGGGGGGCAGGGCAGGGTTGATCCCTCCCGTCTGTTTCAGAAGGGGGAGCTGGAGTCCAGGAGGATGTAGTGATATTCTTCCAGGACAGCCTGGGAGTCACATGCCAGCTGGGACAGGGGCCCAGGTCTCTGGCGTCTTCCAGGTTTTGGCTACAGATGCGCCTGCTGTTCAGAAGTGTCCTAGGCCAAGGCCCTGAGTAAAGGCTTCTGAGAAAACCCAAGTCCAGAAACAGCAAAGGGCTAGTGCAACCTAGGGGTCTGCGTGGCTTCACCCAGGCTGCTTTGCTATGCCCTAGGTGAGGTCCTGAGTGGGGATCACCTCATCAACTGAAGATGAGGCCGCTCCTTCTCCTGTATTTTGGTGAGTATCCCTTCCTGTCCTTCCGGGCCCCTGTCATACAGCAGAGAGAGGACCAGCCATGGGTGGGAGGACAGTCTATCAAAGTGTGAACATCACCCATCACCCAGGGTCCTGGGGTTTGGAACACTTATCTACTGGGGTGCCCATGAGGTTTCTCTGTCCTGGGGGCCTCTGAAGAAGATGAGACTCTTAAAAGGCTCCCAAATGCCTTCTTCCTGCCTGAGGGTGGTCTGTGGCAGCCCCAGTGCTCTGGTGCTGCGTTTATTTTCCATCCTCTCACTCTCAACCTGGTCCCAGAGCCATCATGCCTTGAGTTCCCGATGTTCAGGGAGGTGCAGCTGTGAAGTGAAAGTCGCTCAGTCGTGGCCGACTCTTTGTATCTCCATGAACTCTACAGTCCATGGAATTCTCCAGGCCAGAATACTGGAGTGGATAGCCTTTCCCTTCTCCAGGGGATCTTTCAGACCCAGGAATAGAACTGGGGTCTCCTGTGTTGCAGGCGGATTCTTTACCAGCTGGTTATTTGCAAAGTGTGGCGGGGCGACTTTCAGAGATAAAGGAGCAGACAGAAGGCAGGTCTCTCCCCGTGTCCCCCGGACGGCCAGCAGCCAGCGCTGCTCCGTTAACAGGCGAGGAGAGCAATGGGCAAGCGTGTGTCCGCAGCTCAATTCTAAAAGCCACATATGGATGCCACATTTCAGGATCAACTTCTGCTTTTTTAAAGCTGAGAGTTACAGACTATAAAATCAGCTTTTTTAAAACCAAACAGCACCAGGATTGCAATTATTCCCACCACCAGTAGGTCGGAGCATGAAGGCAAGGAAGAGGATCTAGCCTTGCTGATGGATGACTGCTTCCCTGGGGGGCACTGGGGTGGCCGGCTAGACTGCCCTCTCTCTAGGCTGCACCCCAGCACCCCCTGAGCCCCCTGTGATTTCAGGCTTGCCCAGCCTCCTGTGTGCCCAGCAAGCCTGTTCCCGCGGGGCCTGCTATCCACCTGTCGGGGACCTGCTCATCGGGAGGACCCGGTTTCTCCGAGCTTCATCCACCTGTGGCCTGACCAAGCCTGAGACCTACTGCGCCCAGTATGGTGAGGTAGGTTCTTCCTCCACGGCCTCCAGGGGCTGGAAGAAGGCGAGCGTGGGGCACCGAGGGAGCCCACCATCTGTTCACTGAACACTTAGAGTGGACTTGGTGTAGGCCCAGCCCCATGTACTGTGGGGAATGTAAGCAAAGCATAAGGCTGGATCTCTGCCTCTCAGGAATTTCCACCTTCGATGAGCAAGAGAAAAACGTACTCAAAATGCCTTTTAACTGAACAGATCCTTTTCCTCTTTTGCTTAATAAAGCTGGGGTTTTTCTCAGCCCTTGGCCCTGGGCAGGATAGTCGCTGAAATCTGGCATAAGCAGTAGCTCGAGACAGGTCCTTTAGGTGTGTGGAGGGTGAGGTGCCATCTTTGATGGACGGAGTCAAGGCTGGTGGCGCACAGATGCTGGGATGTGTGCACGGCTTGTCTTCTTGCCAAAGCGGGAAGGGAGCTGTGCACCGGCCACGCTCTGCTGCTTTCTCTTCTGCCCGTGTTGGGCTAAGGGTGGGGCTGGAGCTACCAGAAGACCGGATGATTGTAGGCTGGAGGCTCTCCTTCTAGGTTTTGTAATTGTTATGTGTGAAGAGCCAGCCTGTTTACCTCCAGTCTCTGCATGTTTGGTCTGCATGTTTCACCACCCTGGGCGGAACGGGAGACTTATTTATTTATTTTGCAGAATTTCCTTTTAATTAAAAAAATTTTTTTTGTGTGTGGGATGGATTGGGAGATTGCGATTGACATAGGAACACTGCTGTGGTTAAAGCAGGTAACTGATGAGAACTGGCAGCACAGGGATCTCTGCTCAGCGCTCTGTGATGGCCTAAATGGGAAGGAAATCCAAGAAAGAGGGGACACGTGTGTGTGCTAATCTAGCTGATTCACTTAGCTGTATGGCAGGAACGAACACAACACTGTCAAGCACCTATCCTCCAATAAAAATTAATAACCATTTATTTTGAAGGATAGTTGCTTAATAATGTTGTGTTAGTTTCGGGTTATAGCAAAGTGATTCAGTTATCGTCTTTTTTAAGTTTCTTTTCCATTACAGGCTATCTTAAGACATGGAGCATAGTTCCCTGTGTTCTACAGTAAGTCCTTGTTGGTCATCTATTTTATACACAGTAGTGTGTATCTGTTAATCCCAACCTCCTAATTTCTCCTTCCCCCTGGGAAAATATTCAAGTTGCCATTAAAGGACACAGATCAGTAAGGTAAAGGCAAAGTGACTGGGGGTTAGCAAGAGGGTTCAGCGGTTCAGCTGATAAGGAACCCAGCTGAGCAAATCCAGACATTGGAACGCTTTGCTTGTTTAAGCAACTGATTTATTTTTCAAAGAGCCACTGTGAGTTTTCTGCTTTGCTTCTGGACCTTTCTGGTAGGAACTTCAGTTTTCTTTTCCCGTCAGTTAGTTTGAGGTCTTTCCTTGCTCCTTGTGTTGCCCAAGGTGGAGGTCACCCAGCGTTTTCTTGTTCCCCAGCTGCCTGTCTCATTTGGCCTTTTTTTTTTTTTTTTTTGGCCCTCAATACATAGATTTAGACAGGAAAGAGTGAGGGAGTCGTTTTCCCTTGAGTCTCTGCATATTTGGCATTAAAAAGACAGGGCAAGAAAGGGAGTGAGAGGCTGATGGCCGCAAAGGCGGCTTGGGGTGTCTGCGGTTCCCTCTCCCTCGGCGCTCCTTGTCCTCAGGGCCATGCGGTGGCGTCTGACCCCACCTCTGGCCTCTTATCCTCCTGTGTCCTCTTGGCCGCTTGTGATCATCGATGGCCCTGGGTCCTGGCTTTGGAGGTGCTGCGCGGAGATGGCTGTGGTTTCTGCACCTCACCCACTTGGACGTGAGAAAGGCCATCTGACAGTGTTGGGAAAGACGGCCAGCAGCAGGCGAGCCCTCCCTGTGGGCCTAGATTACTCCACCGGCATCAGGGAACCTGGCAGTGGGGAGCTCTCCAGACAACAGAATGAGTCCAGCTGCCCCCTTCCCACGCGCCCTCCAATCTTGTACCACTGGGCCATGTCTAAAATTTTCAGGATGTCCTCTGCTGGGTCCTCTCTTTGGGCGGAGCCACCTTCAGGGATGGACACTGGGCAGAGATCCGAGGCTGCTGAGAGAGGCTCAGTGCCAGGCCTGCCTGGACAGCCTCCCTCCCTCCCTCTAAGCCACACTCCATCCTGTCCCGCCCTCTGCCTCTCTCAAATGCCCCAGGGAGCCAACTGCCTCCCCTGCTCTTAAGCAGCAGTTTGAGAACACATAGGAGCTTGCAGAAAGAGAAGGCTAGACTTTTGCAACCCGGGGGATGGATAAATATCAGCTATTTTGCTGCTGTGAAAGTTGAGATGCATTGGTTCTTTCTTCCCCTCGTCTACCAGGGGAATAAATCCATGTAATCTCTCGGAAGAGGAGAGGATAGGGCATCTTGAGTGTAGTGTGTAGCCCAAAGTCTGCCACTAACTTGTAGTGTGATCTTGGGCAAAAGATCACCCCCTCTAAATCTCGCTTACCTCTTCCATGAACGAGTGTTAGACCAATGGTCTTTCGTGTCGCTCTTTGCTCCAGTTTTCTTTCAGAATGAGCTGACCATGGGGAACCAGCTTCTCTCCCCCACCTGCCTCCTCTCTGCCTTCTCTGATTTCTCTTTCCTTCTTTCTCTCCGGCCTCCCCTCCCAGAGGCCATTGGTTGCCGACAGTGAAGACATACGTGAAGGCACGGATACTTCTCTGTCCGAGTGGACCCTGAACCCTCCCTGGGAACACGGGGGGCTGTGTGATGAGAATTAGGAATCCGGATACAACTCTCATGAGTTCTAATTTCAGTTTTCAAGTTTATTTTTATAATTAAATGATATTATAGTAAAGCTATGGTTTATTAAGCACATATTATATGTCTCAGGCATTAGGCTGAGTCTGTTTTATATAAATTATCTCAATTAATTTTCACAGTGTTCCATGAGGTATCTCTTATCCCCATCCCCATGGGAACGTCCAGGTGTGTGCTGGGATCCCCCAAACTTCTGATGGAAATGCCTAGGAACTGAGTTTTCTGAGTGGCTAGAGATGGCGCTGCAGTGGCCAGGCCCAGCTGGAGAAGAGGGCGGCATGGTACAAAGCTGCCTTGCCAAGGCCTGCCCCTCAGCCCCGACCTCCCCATCCCTCTCTGCCAGCCCCTCCTGCCATGTATACACCTTACTTGAGTCAGAGCCCCTGGTCAGTGCCTCTGTGGTAGTTTCTTGCAGGGGTGACATGGTAGGCCCTGAGCCCAGTAAATTCACGCGGCCCCTGCCGCCTGCCTGCCTTCTGGTGTGACATAAATGCGAGTGCACTGGGGATTCATGACTCTTGGACATTTTAGCATTGCTCGCTGCCCCCTGCCAACCCTGGGGAAACTCGGGGGCAGTGGGGACGCCTTCCAGCTCCAAACGGCCTCTCCCAGCTCCTGACCTCAGAGTATGGCTGCTTTCTCCTGGGCCAGTCTTTGCCTGTCAGCCCATCACCTCTTCTGCCTGCTTTTGTCTCACTGGCTTAATCCTATTGGCCTTTGTGCCTATACTGCAGCCTTGACAACGGACTTAGGGCTCGGCCAGCTTTCCCTTGTCCCCCCACCCCCTGCCCAGCTTTGCTGTTGCGGGTCTCCCTGCCTTGACTACCCATTAACTGTTTCGGACTTGAACCCAGACTGGTCTTTACCGAAAGAGCCTGAGGCGGAAGTCGCACCCTGTCCCCTGGCTCTCTCTCTTCCAGCTCCCAGGTAACCTCTGGGTGAATTCACTGTACCGTTTCCCCCTAAAGCCCAAGGCGTGGATGAAAATGTCTGCGATGTCTCCATACCCTCATTTCCTTCTGTGCTTTCCCCAAGCCGTCGGTCCTTGTTTGAAAAGTAGGAGGGATGATAGCACCCCCTTCAGTGAGTTGCTGTGTTCGTGCATGCTGAGGTCCTCCCGCCGTGTCCAGCTCTTTGTGACCCCATGGACTGCAGCCCGGCAGGCTCCTCTGTCGACGGCATTCTCCAGGCAAGAATACTGGAGTAGGTTGCCATGCCCTCCTCCAGGGTTGTTGTGTGGACCACATTAAAAAAGGAGCTGAGTGACGGTGGGCCTGGTGTCTGGAAGGGGCTACATGTCCCAGCCCCTCGCCCACTGGCCTCCCGGGACCTGTGTCTGCGTGCAGAGGCCGCCTCACCTGTCAGTCATTCTCCTGAGCACTTCTTGGATCAGGACGTGTAGTTGCATAGTTATTGAAGTCAACCTGCCCTTGGGCCAGCCCACTGACCACCGCGCATCTGATTTTCAGTCTGGCTGCTGGATAACCCAGAGGCAGTCGTGGTTAGTGAAGTCGCCTGATGTGGGGTGAAGACTTTCTAGGTGTGGTCCTGCCTCTGACACTAAGAAGAGGAACGTGACCTTGAGAAGGTCATGGCTTCTGTCTAGACCGCCATTTCCCCATTTATGAAATGAGAGAGTAAGTCAGCCTTTGTTGGTTCAGCTCTCACACGTCTGCCAGGCTTCTGGCTGGGCTGCCTGTGACCCCAAGTGTCAGCCATGATCTCAGCCAGGTGGACCCTGGCAGGGGCTGAGCCATGACCTTCAGTCCTCTCTCGGCTGGTCCATGCTGCTTGGGGACCAGAGGGGTTTTGCTTGGAAGCTTTCCAGCCCTGATTTCTGCTCCTGACAAAGTCTCCTCCAATGTTGTGTCTGTTCCCTTAAATGCTTTATTTATCTCCACTCCCTCCCTTTCTGGGGGAAAACTTAATTATCCAGTTTCCTTAATAACAGTCTTACACAGTGCATTCCTCAGGTTAATTAGCTGTGTAAACCAAACAGCTGTCATTTTTATCTCTTGGAAACAAGCTGAGGAGCTGTAGTCAGTTGACATCCCTTCCTCCTAACACACGCACAAACACACACACTGCATAAGCACACTCACACCCACAGGCACACACCCAACAACCACTTCCTTTCTGTGTTTGACAGACATCTGTTTTCTTGACCTCCGGCATGGCTAACGTGTACACACAGAATGTGAGAATGTGTTCATATCCATCCTGAGGTCCTTGTTCTCTGCTCACAGAGGACTTTGAGCCTCTCTCTGACCAAAATATCTGCTCCTGATTCCCAGGAGATTTTAGAAGATCTGAAACTTTCAAAGCTCCTTCCATTGTGAATCTTCATTTGGATGAAACATCGTTGAGTTCTTTGTTTAAAATACAGATGCCCTTGGGAAAGGCGTCATATTAATCTATCATCATTTATATTTCAACAAGGGTTTGCTTATCAGAAAATTAGCTGTGGCTTTTGCAAAGGGTCCCAAGAGAATGAGACCAAGAATGAATAAGTTTAGAAGAGATAGCAGAAAATGAAAAAGATCACTGGGGGAAAGAGTTGCTATCAGAGGGAAGCAAAACTTGGGATGTGGAATGTGAAATTTGGGGGTCCTGGTTGCTTTGGACTGGGGAGTGTGTCTTGTGGGGTTAAAAGGAGGGAAGAGAGTTGAAAGGTGAGATGGAAACCTGGGTACAAACTTGGGTAGCCTCATAACTTTGTTGGCCTGGCTTCTCACACCATTGCTTCTTGAATCAGGTCCCTAGAAGCTCTCTGGGCAGTGCCTTGCTTCTTTGTCCTCAGCGGTGAAAGGAATCACTGTCAATGGTAGAACTTTCAGAGATCCAGGAATGCAAACCAATTATCTGCACTCAGGTCTAGGAGGACACCTCAGTTTCTGGAGAAGTCTGGGCGGGGAGTGAGGTTGCCCTTACTAGGGGAGGAGAGAAGGAGCATCCTGAAAACCATCTCTAGTCCCTGCAATGTCCCATGGTTGTCACGTGACTGCTGTGTCCCTTGAAGCCCTGCAGGATGAGAAGGTTTGGAGACAGAGAGCCAGGGAGCAGAATTCCTGCTTCTTCTCTTCCTAGTCCTGTGGATTTGAACACATTCTTAGCTTCTCTAGGACTTGCCTGCCTAATCTGTCAAATGAAGATACCCACTTTTGATCCAGTATGCCTACCTCAGAGATTTTGGAAGGATAAAATGAGATAATGTATGTATCATGCTCAGGTCAGAGCCTCAGTTCAGTTCAGTTGCTCAGTCATGTCTGACTCTTTGTGACCCCGGGGACTGTAGCACACCAGGTTTCCCTATCTATCACCAACTCCCAACATGTGTTGTTGAAGCCTGGCTTGGAGAATTTTGAGCATTACTTTGCTAGTGTGTGAGATAAGTGCAATTCTGCGGTAGTTTGAACATTCTTTGGCATTGCCTTTCTTTGGGGTTAGAATGAAAACTGACCTTTTCCAGTCCTGCGGCCACTGCTGAGTTTTCCAAATTTGCTGGCCTATTGAGTGCAGCACTTTCACAGCATCATCTTTCAGGATTTGAAATAACTCAACTGGAATTCCATCACCTCCACTAGTTTTGTTCATAGTGAGGCTTCCTAAGGTCCACTTGACTTCACATTCCCAGATGTCTGGCTCTAGGTGAGTGATCATACCATCATGGTTATCTGGGTCATGAAGATCTTTTTTGTGTAGTTCTTCTGTGTATTCTTGCCACCTTTTCTTAATATCTTCTGCTTCTGTTATGTCCATACCATTTCTGTCCTTTATTGTGCCCATCTTTGCATGAAATATTCCCTTGGTATTACTGATTTTCTTGAAGAGATCTCTAGTCTTTCCCTTTCTATTGTTTTCCTCTATTTCTTTGCACTGATCACCAAGGAAGGCTTTCTTATCTCTCCTTGCTATTCTTTGGAACTCTGCATTCAGATGCTTATATCTTTCCTTTTCTCTTTTGCCTTTAGCTTCTCTTCTTTTCTCAGCTATTATACTCATGCAGTATAATTTTGGAGTGTTGTGGTATTGATCATTTTGGTCATCAGCTTCAGAACTGAGCTTTCTGAACTTGGTTTCGATGGAGATAAGAGCTGTATGAGTTAAGGCTTTGGTCAAGATGTTAGTTCATGACAGTGCTTCGTAGCACTGGGGCTCAACTCCCACCTGGCCCCAAAACAGGCCCTGATTTTTCACCTTTGCTGGAAATATACATTGACGTATAAATGATGAGCCTTGTGAATCACAGGAGCTTCCCAGGTGGCTCAGTGTTAAAGAATCTGCCTGCCAAGTAGCAGACTCAGGAGACGCTGGTTTGATCCCTGGGTCAGAAGATCTCCTGGAGTAGGAAATGGTAGCCCGCTCCAGCATTCTTACCATGGATAGAGGAACCTGCTGGGCTACGATCCATGGGGTCGCAAAGAGTCAGACATGACTGAGCATGCACACGCGCGTGGATCACAGTGGGAGTCTAGTGGAGACTTTGCTGACCAAGGCCTTCAGGGTCCCTTCTTTCCCCGCTCACTTTGCTGGGAAGAGTGCTTCTCCGGCACCATGTTTGGCCAACGTCTTATTTTTCCCTTGCTTCTTTTGCATTCTTGTTTGGAGTGTCTTTAACCTCTGAGCAGATAAGCTGGAGTTGGGGAGAATTCTAATAGCATGTTAGAGCAAGAAGGAGCTTCATTATCTCATCCCACCCCTGCACTTTGCCAATGAGGGAGCTGAAGTAGAGGGAATGTCTTGTAGGCAGCTGCATTTTTTTATTTTTATTTTTTTGGATTCCGGCTGTCTTTCTCTTGGCCCTGGCTGACAGCCATGACCCTGAGTCCAGCTCCTTAGATGGACATAGGCCGTCTCTCACTTGCTCGGGGGGAGGGAGCTGGCCATGGCTAAGCAGAGCCTGTTCTCCCATTTCCCTCCAGAATTTGCTCCCTTTTCTGCTAAGACACAGAGCTTTGATTTGCTTTGCCTTCCTTGTTCCACACTCTCCACTGTGATTGAGGCTTCCCGCTGTCTCCTTTGCCCTCCCATAGTTCTCTGGTTTGTCTTCCAGCCAGACTGCTGAGCTTCTAGAAAGCTCTGGGATAAGGGAAGAGGCCCAGGCTTTCCAGATGGAGAATGAGCAGGAGCCAAGCTGGCTGGAGGCCTGGCAGGCTGAATGGATAATAACACTGTGTCTCTGAGGTAGCCCGGCCAGGGGAGCGCTGGCCAAATGACCCCGGAGAGGGAGGCAGCTGCGGCTGGGAGCTTCCATCTCCAGGAGAGACAGAGGCATGTAACACACACGAGGGGAAGGGCCTTGTGTTGAGAATCTCTCTCTTTCACACATACACACACACACTCACACTCACACACACACTCTTACACACGTACTGCATGTAGACATACAGGAATAAAATAGAAAGGGAAACTGAGGCCCGGAAAGAGAAGGAATTGGCAGCTTGTCTTCATGTGGGCTTGTGCCATAAGCCACCCTAATTTGGGCCTCCATCCCTCCAGCTGGTTGACAAGCAGAGCTGCTTAAAATACCTGTGGCTTAGGCTGTGTCTCAGGATTGAGATAAATCCCTCCTTTAGCTACGTTACTGTGATGAAGGCACGTAGGTGTTCAGCTCATGAGGCCATCTGATCCGTCATCACTGTCTGTCCATGTGGAGGCAGGTGGCAGAGGCCTGGGGTGCCCCAGCCTGACTGTGAAAACAGCGAGGATGCAGGGTGGCAAGCCCATGCTGAGTATCCTGGGCCTTTGGAGCTTGTTTAAAACAAAGGCCTGAATATAAAAGTTTATATCTATTCAAGGCATTGAAAGTTATTAGAAAATAACCAAGAAAAAAAGTTACCTGTAATCCCATTTCTCAGAGGTAATTAGGTTAAGCTGTGTGTAGTTGCCATTTTGTAGGTCAAGATAGCTGAATATCAGCCATTTCATTTGGTTCAACCTAATATATTGGTGCACTGCCTCCTACCTACTGATTCCTTTAAAAGTATGTATTTGTGATCATGGTGTATATACAAGCTTAGGCCCAACTTTTTTCATAAAACATTATAATTTTTTTTTCATAAAACATTGTAAGCATTTCCCCCATGCAATTAAAATCTTTCTGTCAACAGTCTTTTCAAAAGTTACGTAACATTCCATCATTTGGGAATATCAAAGGCATCTCCTGAGTCTCAGGCTGGGCTGTTCTAGCTCCTGTGTCCCACGGCCCAAGCAAAAAAAAGAGCCTTGTTTCTGGCACTCTCTTGGCCAGAGAGCAGGCTGGGATCCGTTCCCAGCAAGCCCAGAGGAGCTCGGATGACAGGTCACCAGAAGGCAGCTGGCCCCTGTCTCTCCGTGGGACATGTGCTGAGCTCAGACAGAGAATGGGTGGTGGAGAAGTTTGCCTCTGAGAGGCTGGGCAGACTGGGGAGGAGGGCGTGCCTGCCGCCAGGGGCCAGAATAGGATCCTGGAGGAGACTCAGATGCCAGCAAGAGGCGGCTTTTGCCCAGAAAAGATTATTTTAATTGCTTGGGTATTTGTGTTAGCCACTGACATCCCAGCAGTCTCTGTGCTAACTGAGCGAGGTTAGCATGACAAACCAGCTTTTTTTCCCAGAGCATTTTCTCTGTTGTGGTCAGCCTCAGGGTCAGACTGAGCCCTGTGGGTGAGACAGAGATGGTCACCCTTGACCGTGCTTCCTTCCCGCGACATTGAAGTGAAGTGAAGTCGCTCAGTCGGGTCCGACTCTTTGCGACCCCATGGACTGTAGCCTTCCAGGCTCCTCTGTCCATGGGATTTTCCAGGCAATATACTGGAGTGGATTGCCATTTGGTTTCTAGTGGAGAAGAGAGAATGGCAGAGAGGGAGGGATGGAGGGGAGGAGAGAGAGACAAGAGGAGGGGAGAAGAGAAGGGTGTGGGGAGGGATCCTGTCTGGCGCCGATGCCGGCACTGGCCATCAGTCAATGGGAAAGCCACAGAGCCTCATGGAGCCTCAGCCTTCTCACACCTGCAATGGGAATAATACTACACGTAGGGTGGTTGTCAGGCTTACATAGATTATTGCACTGAAACTCTAGATACAGCACCTAGCACGTGGTCGGCACTCCAGTCATTTGTTGATTTTGGTCACCTCCTCACTCCCTCGCCCTTCTCTTTAAACTCCCAGGAAGGGAGGTTCGAGCAATAATATAAATGAAAGTGCTAGCCTTTCCTGAGCATTTACTGCTGCTGCTGCGAAGTCACTTCAGTCGTGTCCAGCTCTGTGCGACCCCATAGACAGCAGCCCACCAGACTCCTCTGTCCCTGGGATTCTCCAGGCAAGAACACTGGAGTGGGTTGCCATTGCCTTCTCTGTGAGCATTTACTATTCATTTCAAAAGTATCTACAGAGGGCCTACTAAGTGCTGGGCGCTTTGCTCAGCACTGGAATACCGCATAAAGGAAAGTAAGTTCTGCCCTTGTGAAGTCCACATTCTAACAGAGGGAGGCAGATGGCAAGTAAACACTGTGAGCAAATGCATGGACCCTCAATGAACAGTATGTCCCGTGGAGACACTACTGTGAAGAAGAATGTGGCTTGGCAAAGGACGGGCAGTGGCTGCTGTTTTATAGAAGGCATGCGTGCGAGCCAGTATGTGAGCACTAAATGTCTCCCCACAATACTTTTTTAAAGTATTTCTTAATCATTTAAAATTCTTTTTCATTACAGTTTATCAGAGGATATTGACTATAGTTCCTCGTGCTACATAGCAGGACCTTGTTGTTTATCTGTTTTCTATGTAATAGTTTGTATCTGCTAATCCCAAACTCCCAATTTAACCCCTCCCCCACCCCCACCCCCAACACACACACCTTTTCCCTTTGGTAACCATAAGTCTACTCTCTATGTCTGGGAGTCATTTCCATTTTGTAAATAGGTTCATTTATACTGTACGAAAATTATTGTTTAATAAAACACTTTGGGAAGTGATGAGGACACCTCCAAGCTCCAGGAAGGGGACAACCCTCTTGTTTTGCAGATGGGTGGTGGGAGCTGGAAAATGGGGTGGGAAGCAGATTCTCACAGAGCCAGGACTCCTGGCTCCCCTCCAGCACCGTTCACCGTTCCAGGCTTTGCTCAGTGGCTCTGGGGGAAGAGCAGTGTTGGGTGAAGAGTTTCTGTGACTCAAGGCGCAGACTCAGCACGTTAACTCTTCCCTCCGGGACTGAGCTGTCAGCTTCACAGGATCAGCAGATGTCACCTATTCTGATGGATCATCCTCCCCAGCTTAGGGCCTTCCCTGGATGGAACCAAGGTTCAGGGGCTGCAAGGCCTCAGAGACGGCTGGCTGAGCTTTCTCTTGGTTCTGCTGGGTGGAGGCTTAGGGGCATCAGAGGCAGGGGGTGTGGGGAGGTACAGTCGCCTCTGCCCAGAAGGACTTGCAATTCAGGGAGGTTCTCGTCCAAGCCTTGCTTCAACATGTGTGTCAGTCTGGAGCCCTCTGAAAAGCGTTCTGCTGGACACAAGGTTTGGGACTGTGGTTACTCAGAGAAAACAGGTTTTGTGTGTGTTGCATGAAGAACCTAGGCAAGGTCATGATGTCTCAGTGGGGTGTGTGTGTGTGCACGTGTGTGCGCATATGTGCCAGGGCAAACCCATGCAAACATATGCAAATGTATGCACATTCACATATTATGGACAAACTAAAAGAACAAAGGCCAATCCTCTGGCTGTGTTCTTTTCCTTGATAGTCTCTGCCCTGCTCTGGAGCCCATGGGGTTCAGTTCTGTCTCTTGTCTCACTCCAGGGCATGGGCAGACCAGGGAAGGTGATGTTTTAGGGGGACCTCCCTGGTGAGGCTGTTTCCTCCTTGGCTGCCCACTTTAACCCAGATCTTCATGGGGAAGAGACCCTGCCTTCAGCCCCAGGGCTGCAGACTTCCTCCACCTTCCTGACCTTGGGACACCTGCCTACAAAGCTCCATCTGGTTGGACACCCTGAGCTTCTCTCCTGTGGGTCAGTTCAGTTCAGTTCAGTCACTCAGTCATGTCTGACTCTTTGCGACCCCATGGACTGCAACGCCCCAGGCCTCCCTGTCCATCACCAACTCCTGGGGTTTACTCAAACTCATGTTCGTCGAGTTGGTGATCCCATCCAACCATCTGTCTATCCTCTGTCATTCCCTTCTCCTCCTGCCTTCAACCTTTCCCAGCATCAGGGTCTTTTCCAATGAGTCAGTTCTTCACATCAAGTGGCCAAAGTATCAGAGTTTCAACTTCAGCATCAGTCCTTCCAATGAATATTCAGGACTGAGTTCCTTTAGGATTGACTGATTGGATCTTCTTGGAGTCCAAGGGACTCTCAAGAGTATTCTCCAACACCACAATTCAAAAGCATCAGTTCTTCGGTGCTCAGCTTTCTTTATAGTCCAACTCTCATATCCATACATGACTTCTGTGGTTAGGGGATGCCAAACTGGGAAGGACCCTCAAGTCCCAGAGATCAAGTGCTGGAAGGCCTTTAAGATCATCTAAATGGTACTAGAACGTTGGCTTCCTGATGGCTGGGTCTTTGTTTTGTTCACTATTACAACTCCAGAGCCCAGAGCAGGGTCTAGGATGTAGTATGGCCTTAATGAATATTGTGAAATGATTGAGTGACTCTACTTCAATATCCACTCAATTGACAGAGGAGAGCTAGGACTGGAACCCCAAATTCCCTCGTCCTTTTTTCCTGTCCCCTTTTCTAATCCTAAGAAACTCCACTTTTCCAAGGCTGCCAGGATTCAGTGAGATGAGCTATAAAACTCTCTAGCCTACACCTAGGACATGGTGGTGGTGGTGGTTTAGTCACTAAGTCATGTCTGACCCCATGGACTGTAGCCTGCTAGGCTACTAAATCAACGTTAGCTTCTCCTTCTTTCTTCTGTTTGCCCTTAGCACTCTTTTCAGATTTCTCTCTGAGGCAAGGTCATATACAAAGTTCATTTTTTACAGCCTCATACCTCTCTCCAAGTCACAGCATCTATTTACTATTTACTTAGCTATGTGTTGGGGGCTGACACAGAGGACGTAAATGGAATGATGACCAGTTAGTCTTGTTTTGAGCGGTTGGTCATTCTAAATGTATTAATGAAATCCATGAATTCCTTAGGGGAGCATTTCCATGGAAAGAATGTTCTAGGCTCTCAGTATACAAAGGGAGAATTCCCAGTATACAAAGGCCCCACCTCTGAGTCTCTGATATCTCCTGCAGTGGCAGATGAAATGCTGCAAGTGTGACTCCAGGCTGGCTCACAATTACAACGGTCACCGAGTGGAGAACGTGGTTTCATCCTCGGGCCCCATGCGCTGGTGGCAGTCACAGAATGGTAAGCGCCTGCCGCCGCCTCCAGGAGCCCATGCGTGAGGCTCCTGTAGGATGTGCAGGGCGCCCTGGGGCCCTTTGAGTTTTCCCACGTCTTTCTTATGGTGGTGGGACATGGGTGGTTGGTGAGCAGAACCTTCTGTCTTTGTATTTGAGGCCTTTCAGATGTTGTAGGTAGAATAATTTACTGGAAGTTAATGAAAAGGTAAGAAGAGAGAGAAATGCCTTCATTTCATTCCACTTGGTCATAGTGGGCTTGCTGAAGGAACCGGGCATTGGGAACAGATCTGTGTTGGGCTGAGGAGTTGAAAGTCTAAAGGTTTTAAAGACATCAAGGGACAGTAGGAAGGAAATTTGGCCGAGAAGACATGGGCTCTTGAATAGGTGCTATAAGTAGAAACATAATGGTACCATGCCTCTCTGAGAGGGAGATGAGAAAATCAGAGTTAGATTTCTTGGCGCCTGGGAAGGTAGACAGTCTCTGCTCTAAAGTTCCTGGGTTTCCTGTCTTTCCAGATGTGAGCCCTGTCTTTCTGCAGCTGGACCTGGACAGGAAATTCCAGCTTCAGGACATCATGATGGATTTTAAGGTGTGTTTCCTGGGTATGGCAGTGGATAAGAGAGGGGGGACTCTGGGCCGTGTGGGCTTGGACTCATGGGGAGCCCAGGGTCCTTGTCTCCCCAGGCTGGAGGTGATGGTGCCACATGCGGGGTGGGTCTCCCTTTCTCAGGTTGGGGCTACGCTTAACCCTGAGCCTATATCATGGGGACAGCAGAGGTACCACTTCCGGGAGATCAGCCCCCCTGTTATCCTCTACCTTTCTGCACCTCCCATCCTTAGCCCATCTAATTAATTCAGCTCTTCCAAGACCAATTCTACTTATACAGTTGTGTAATAGCCACTTATACAGTTGTGTATTCTTGGTATACTCTGTTTTAATAAGTTTGCTGATAAGATTGAGTTTAACCAACAGCAAGGAACTGGCCAAGCCACATGTGAGATGTGCTTTCAGAGCCATTGGCTCGTTCAGTGCCATTACTTGTCAGGTTTTGCTTTGAGTCTAGCCTTTGGAGATATGCCTTTTGGAGGGAACATTTTCATTCATTAGTGACAGGGTCTTTGGTTTTCCTTTACAGAGATTTGATTTTATTCTTTCTACAGAAATAGTCCAGTATTTAATGATAAAGCTTGGTTGATGAAAATAAATGATCAGGATAGGTAATGTTGAGCTGTGAATATAAAGCAATAGGACCTAATATCCTATATGACTGAGGAAGTTGCTATAAGAACCTCACCTCAAGAATGATAAAAGTGAAAGTGTTAGTTGCTCAGTCGTGTCCAACTCTTTGCAACTCCATAGACTGTAGCCCACCAGCTTCCTCTGTCCATGTAATTCTTCAGGCAAGAATATTGGATGGGTTGCGTTCCGTTTTCCATGGGATCTTCCTGACCCAAGGAAGATGCAAGGTCTCCAGGGAAGATGCCTGACCCAGTGCAGGGGTCTCCTGCATTGCAGGCAGATTCTTTACCTTCTGAGTCACCAAGGACGCCTCAAGAATAGGTCTCAAGTATTTTGAGAAATGCTAGAGCCATTTGAATAAATGCCCAGTCTCTAATGGTAACAACTTTGAAGGGCAACATGCATTTGGATGGATACTCGTAGTCTCATTGCTTTGTCATCATCCATTCATTTATTTGTCCATTCTTGCTACACACATATTGAACATAGATTATATGCTGTTAAACAGCTGAATAAAACTAGATCACAATCCTCCAATTGCTTTGGTATTATTAGGGAAGACAAAGAACCAGTAGCAAGACAGTGGGACATGTGCTCTGATGTTGGTAGGAAGAAGTACTAGGGACATTAGCAAGGGGGCACCCAGCTTGATCTCTCTTTGATGGGGATGGTCAGAGAATGCACCCACGGGAAGATGAAACTTCTTAGGCCGGTAATAGCCAGGTGAAGGTTAAGTTTATTCCAGGCGAAGAGAATAGCAAAGTACAAAGACCAAGAAGTAAGAGACAAGAATGTATATAATTGGGGGAGGGGGCAAAAGAATGCACACAGGGTCTGGAAGGGCAAATGTGTATATGGTGGCGAGAGGCAAGGATATGCAAGGCTGCAGACTGGAGGGAGATGAGTTTACAGACGTAAATGGGGAGAAGGAGAGTGGATGAAAGATTCATGCATTCATTCAACAGATGCGCTGAATGACTACTCTGTGCTAGATGCTGGGGGTGCAACTGTGAACCAGCTAGACAGGGGGTGCCTGTGGTTTACTGTGGTGGTTCTCAACCAGGTTATTTTTGGCCATTTATAGACCAATTTGTGGTTGGTACAGCTGTGGGCATGATATTGACATCTAGTGAGTGGAGGTCGGGGGCTGCTGCTAACCATCCTATAATGATGAGGACAGTCCCCATGGCAAGGCATTATCCAACTCCAGATATTAACAGTGCCACGGTTGGGAAACCCTGGTCTGGGGGGAGAAAAAAAAAAAAAAACAGGAAACCAACAAATAAGCAATGGGAATTGTGGTGACATTTACGACGGCAGCAAATGAGATCCCATAATAGGAAATGATGTGGTGGGTGGGCAGAGTGTGGGCAGAAGAACGCAGGTTAGGTGGGTATAAAAAGAGCTCTGTGAGGAAGTGACATCTAGCTGAGAACGAAAGAAAGAACCCACCAGGGGAGAGGAGTACCCCAGGCCAAGGAAGCCACGTGAAGAAAGGCTCTGAGGAGGGAGCAAACGGGCTGTGACTGAGGGCGTGAGGAGATGGAGGTTCACAGTGGCATGGTCAGGAGTTCAGATTTATTCAGGAAGAGCGAGCGGAGGGCTTGGATAG
Organism: Capricornis sumatraensis; assembly: GCF_032405125.1. Classification (NCBI taxonomy): domain Eukaryota; kingdom Metazoa; phylum Chordata; class Mammalia; order Artiodactyla; family Bovidae; genus Capricornis; species Capricornis sumatraensis. The sequence continues at coordinate 80,909,203 of NC_091082.1, forward strand.
ATGCTCCTCCAAGGAGGGCGCGCAGAGGGCCAATGCATCCACGAAAAGATGCTTGGCGTCGTTAGCCATCAGGAAAAAGCTAGTGGAAACCACAGTGAGCTGTCACTTCACACCTGTCAGAGTGGCTATCAGCAAGATCAGGGGTCCCCGGGCAGCGTAGCGGGTAGGATTCCAGGCTTTCGCCGCCATGGCCTGGGTTTAATCCCTGTAGTTGGGGAACATCCCACAACACGTGTGGCATGGCCAAAATAAAACAGGTGAGGTAAGTGTTGGTGAGGATGTGGAGGAAAGGGAACAGTTGTTTCCTCTTAGAGGGAACGTAGACGGTGCAGCCACTGTGGAAAGCAGTATGAAAGTTCCTCGAAAAGTTATTAGAAAAAAACGTCTACCATATGATCCTGCAATCCCACTTCGGTTGTATACTGGAAGAAAATGAAGTCACTGTCTCAAAGAGATGTCTGTAACGCCCATGTTCGTTGCAGCATTAACGAGGAGATGCAAACAACCTAAGTGTCTATCAGTGGATGAATGGGTAAAGAAAAGGTCACTCGTGCACACACATGCACACACACGTGTGCACACACCACACGCATATATACACATGTGCACACACGTGTGTACACACACCACACACATGTGTACACACACACACAGACTAGAATATTCAGCCATGAAGAGAGAGGGAGATATTGGGACAACATGCATGGATTTTGAGGGCATTCTGCTAAGTGAGCTAAGGCAGAAAGATGAATACCACATGTCTTCACATATATGAAAGAAAGTGAAAGTGAAGTTGCTCAATCATGACCGACACTTTGCGACCCCACGGACTGTAGCCTACCAGGCTCCTCTGTCCATGGGATTTTCCAGGCAAGAGTACTGGAGTGGGTTGCCATTGCCTTCTCCAGGGGATCTTACCAACCCAGGGAATGAACCTGGGTCTCCTGATTGCAGATGGACGCTTTACCATCTGAGGCACCAGGGAAGCCCTATATAGGGAATCTTAAAAACTTGAACTCATCAACATAGAGATGAAAATGGTGACTGCCAGGGCTGGAGGGAGGAAGAAATGGGCGGGGGTTGCTGCTCACAGAATATAAAGGTCTGAGTATAAGAGGCGTAAGTTCTGAAGACCTAACAGACAAGGTGGTAACGATTATAGTTATTAACACTGTACTAGACACCAGGAAGTCGTTAAGAGAGTAGACCTGAAGTGTTATCATGACACAGGAAAAGATTATTATGTAAGAGGATAGACGTGTTAACTCACCTTATTGTAATAATCATTCTGTAATATGGGGCTTCCCTGGTGGCTCAGATGGTAAAGCGTCTGCCTACAATGTGGAAGACCAGGGTTTGATCCCTGGGTTGGGAAGATCCCCTGGAGAAGGAAATGGCAACCCACTCCAGTATTCTTGCCTGGAAAATTCCATGGACTGAAGAGCCTGGTAGGCTACAGTTCATGGGGTTGCAGAGAGTTGGACATGACTGAGCAACTTCACTTCTATGACTGTCAAATCATCACATTTGATACACCTTAAACTGGCGTATATTGCACATCCATAATATCTCAATAAAGCTTGGAAAGAAACAGAGTGGGGAAGCCGTTGGAAGGTTTTGAGGAGAGAAGAGTCACAGCCCGTTTTACATTTTAGAAAGGAAGTTCTGTTTGTGTGGAGGTTGGGTTTTGGAACCAAAAGAAGTTTTCCAAGCTGGGAGCTGTCAGCATAAAGACAACATGGAAAGCTGTGAGAAATGGATGGAATCACTGAGGGCAGAAGTAGGCCAGTGCAGACCCATCGAAGGGTCTCATGCAGGGAGCAATGTGATCAGATAACCCTGCAGGTGAAGTGTGGGGGCGTGGCTTGGAAAGCCTGGGCAGAGGCTGGGCTTGAGTTCCAGGCTCTTGCAGGAATCTAGGCTCAGCACGATCAGGGGCCTGAGTTCTGACCATGGATGTGGGAGGAAAAAGGGGAAAGGATAGAATCAGTGTTTGGCTATAGGAAGCCCAGTGGGAGAATGTTCTGGCCTGACTGCCTGGGTGGTGGGCTGAGTAGGGATCGTGCCTTCTGGAAGTCAGATCTGTTTTCTCTCACTTTGCAGAAGCAGGGAAAACCTGCTGGGGCCCGTGGTTTGTAAGAAGGATCGGACCACAGTGCCCCTGAGCCCACTTGCTCTGTGCAGCCCTCCTTCTTCCTCCTCACTGTGGTTCTCAGGGGCCGCCAGCACTTAAGAGCGTCTTTCTGTGACTGTGTCCCCCAGGTGGGGTCACTCAGGCCTCCCCCTCCCCGTGTGTCCCTACAGGGGCCCGTGCCTGCTGGCATGCTGATTGAGCGCTCCTCGGACTTTGGCAAGACTTGGCAGGTGTACCAGTACCTGGCTTCCGACTGCGGCTCCACCTTCCCCTGGGTCCGCCAGGGCCAACCCCAGGGCTGGCAGGACGCTCGGTGCCAGCCTTTGCCCCAGAGGCCTAACGGGCACCCGAATGGGGCCAAGGTAGGAGAGGGCACCCTGAGAAACAGGCGTGGGGAGAGGTTTCCCACTTCCCGTCACTCACGTAGTCACCCAGGCTTTGGGGAATCCGTGAGAACCCTCCCCCTCCTTCGGGCAGAGCTCTGCTGTCTTTCCTGAGCTCCCCAACAGTGACCACTTTAGGAGACGTACGTGTGAGTGCGTGCTCAGTCATGTCTGGCTGCGACCCCACGGACTGTAGGGGTCCTCGGTCCTCTCCAAGCTCCTCTGTCCGTGGGATTCTCCAGGCAAGAATGCTGGACTGGGGTGCCATTTCCTCCTCCAGGGGATCTTCCTAACCCAGGGATCAAACCCACATCTCTTGTGGCTCCACGTCGGCAGGCATATGTTTACCACCGTGCCACCTGGGAAGGAGCCCTCTGGACACCCTCAAGACATTTGGCAGGGCATCAAATGGAAAAGAGGACCTCTGGGCTTGGCCACAGCTCACCTCTTCCTGGGTCTCCCCTTACCCCGACTCTCTGCAGGTCCAGCTCAACCTTATGGATTTAGCCTCTGGGATCCCAGCCACACAAAGTCAAAAAATTCAAGGTCAGTGTGGCTACTCCTCTAGCCTGTGGGACTGTGGGTAGAGAACAAAATAGGCTTGCAGCTCAGATCGTGGACATTTCCGAGTCTTTGCTGCCTCTGCCAGTGGGGTTGGATTGAACTCCGGCCCTGCTTAAGCTCGTAGGGGTATGGTGCTGGCCCGGCCACTAAAAAGGCCCCAGTCAGGGTTGTGGGGGGTCTTTTCATTGTGGGAGGCTTGGGGAAGATGGGTAGTGAGACCAGAGTTCCTTTCCGTATCATCCTGCCCTAGGAGACTGTGTCTAAATTTTTTTTTTCCTTTTTCCCCCATACCTGCCCCCTCCCTCCTTGCTGTTCATTCCCCGCAGAGCTGGGGGAGATCACCAACTTGAGGGTCAACTTCACCAAGCTGGCGCCTGTGCCCCAGAGGGGCTACCACCCTCCCAGCGCCTACTACGCTGTGTCCCAGTTGCGTCTGCAAGGGAGCTGCCTCTGTCATGGGCATGCGGACCGCTGTGCCCCCAGTTCCAGGACTCCTGCCAGCCCCTCCAGCGCCGTGCAGGTGGCAGCCCAGGGCGGGAAGGGAGAGGGGAGCAGGCGGGGCAGACTGTGGGCATCCTCGGGACCCCTGGAGAGGGGTGGGGCACTAGATTGAAGACTTGAGTATTTACTGTTTTAGCGATGGCGAAGATGAGTGTAAACGGTTATCGTTTTCAAGGTCCCATTTGGTAGCACTTCTTTGGACCTGCTTTATTATTTGAGATAATTTTTATTCAGTAACATAGGTGTAAGTATAAGTATACATGTAAGTAGAAGTATATACATGGGTATCGCAGGGAACTTAAGGCATTGATTCTTAGCCCTGGCCACACATCATAATTTCCTGGGGAGCTAAAAAGATTACTCGGACCCCTACCTCAGACACTCTAATTGTATTATTATTATTTAAAGCTCCCGGTGATTCTAAGATCTTGCCAGGATTGAGAGCCCCTGGTTCGAGGGACTTTGAAGTCCCATTTAGAGGTGAGATATGGGACAGGAGGAGAAAACAGAGGCTAACACGGATGCTAAGTTCACCCCAGAGCAGCTGAGTCAGATGCGTCAGGGATAGAAAGAGAAGCTCCAGCTTAACAAGTGACCCAGGGGCGTTTGCTGGGAGGCCAGGCTTGAGAGCCATCAGCAGAGGAGAGAGACCCTTTTGCACCAAGAAGCAGAGGGAGCTGTTTTCATTTCACGTCCCTGCTTCTTCTACAATATTAACAATCGGGAGCAGGATACTTGTTCTAGTGATAAAGGCACACGATCAAATCCTATCAAATCCTATCAGGTGGCCTGCTAGGGAAAATAAGGGGACAGGAACATTGGGCAGCCTTTTCCTTTCCACTTTCTGGGCCAGTGCTTCCCCCAGGCTGCAGAGGAGGCCAGAGAGAGACCGGCGTCAGGGATGTGTCAGCCGTTAAGGCCTAAAAACACAAGACCAGAACACAGGCTGAGTGTGATCGCTGGCGTATGAGGATGTAGAGGAGGGTGAGGGCCTGCCCAGCCCCAGTGGTTCTCAACTCTGGCTACACCATGGAAACACCAGTTTGTAAAGTACTGATGTCTGGGCCTTGTGTCTGAGATTGGATGGAATTGGGCCTGGGCATTTATATATCTAAAGCTCCTCAAATAATGCTTAAGTGTGTCCAGAGTTGAAATCCATGGAGTTAGAGGGAGCAGGCAGGCCTGATGAAGGATGTGCCATTCCAGCTGGGCAGGATCTTGCTGGTGAATAGAGCGAGAAGGGACTTCTAGGAAGGAAGCAAAGCAGCAGTACAAGCCACAAGGTGGGGAGAAGTGGGGCTTATACAGGGAGCAGCCAGTTCAGCTCAGCTGCGCTGTTAGGAGCGAGCGGAGGGCGGGCATGGAGCAAACACAGTGCAGGTCCTGATGCCAGCCGGCGGGTGGTGAGCTTAATTTGGAAGACAATTAGCAAACAATTGCTATTCTATTTCTGTACCTTAATGACTCTAGTAACAATTCATCATCACAGTCTCATTAGCCAAACAACTGCAGTCATAGCTTGTTGGAATATAAATCTCCAGAGGGCCCACAAGAATTGCAGTTTACCAACAAGGCTGGGTGAGCAACCTTCCAGGCGCTGTTTTGCATTGGGCGGTATGGGGATGGCCAAATGCAAGGACCGGGCTTTTAAAAACCCAACAGGAGGAGCAGTGTAGATGTGAATGCATACAAACACACGTGTATGTACACATATGCACACGTGCACCACACAAGCCAGCCTCTGGGAGCGTCAGAGGAGCTCAGTGCAGGCTGGAGGAGCTGGGGTCCGAGCTGGGCCCTGGGGGTCTAAGCCGAGCGGGAGGGTCAGAGCGGAGAGGGCAAGTCTGTCCCTGGGACGCTCCTGTGATGGTTCCTCCTGGTAAGTGATGGCCCCGCCCCCAGGTGCACGAGGTCTGCGTCTGCCAACACAACACCGCCGGCCCCAACTGTGAGCGCTGCGCGCCCTTCTACAACAACCGGCCCTGGAGACCCGCGGAAGACCAGGACCCCCACGAATGCCAGAGTATGAACCTGGGATCCCCCACCTCCCCTGCAACCACTGGCTGGGGTGCTGGCCCCTCTGGGCCGTGATGACCTCCTCTGGGATACGAGGAGAATCTCGTCTTTATTATTAATATTTAAATCTAAACTGAATTGCCCCTGTAACTAAAGCTCTCCTTGCTCTTTGGGGAAGGAGAGGACCTGTGAGTCACATCCTCCCACCGCCCAGACCTCACAGGGACCACGGGCAGGTTCATACTTCTGATGCCACATGCCGTTCATGCTAACCCAGGTCCTCCTTCCTCCAGCCTCTCCAGTGCTTTATCCTGTGTAGGACACACTTGGTCTCCCTGTTGTCATTCTTTCTCTTTCAGATGGCTCCCTGGGGGCAGGGCCCTTCCCTCCATAAATGAGGACAGCCAGGGTCCCAGCCTAGAGGACAGTGACCCAGCAGGAGACCCATGGTGGCAGTGGGGGAGGGTTGGCATGGGACGTTTGAACGGCTCTCTCTTTGGCCCCACACGGATATCATCCTGGGATGAGTCTACACACTGGGAGTCAGGAGGCCCCGTTCTCCGTTTTCCTTTCTTACTGGCTGTATGAACTGAAATAAATTAGACAAGCCTCTTTGGGCCTCAGTTTCCCCATTTTTCAGACCTGGGCATCTTACAGAGTCAGTGGGGATGCCAGTGAGTTAGCGTGGCGCGTGCTTTGTAGATGCCAACGATGCCGTCTAGTGTTCAACCCCAGGAATCTCCTTTTTCAGGGTGTGACTGCAACGGACACTCAGAGACATGTCACTTTGACCCAGCCGTGTTTGCTGCCAGCCAGGGGGCACATGGAGGTGTGTGTGACAACTGCCGGGACCACACTGAGGGCAGGAACTGTGAACGGTGTCAACTGCACTATTTCCGGAACCAGCGTCCTGGGGCTCCCATTCAGGAGACCTGTATCCGTGAGTAGGGGACCCCGGGCCTCATCTGTCTATTAATCTGCTCTGGGCTCAACAGAGCACACGTCCCTGGGGACTCACATGCCCTCAGGAAGCATAAAGACTTGGGGGCAATTGTTTTTGACTTGGCCGTGCCTTCCTAAGCAAGTCACCCAGCCTCTCTGGGTGTCAGTCAATTGGTCAGCTGGTCATTATGTAGAACTTATTGTGAGTATGCGGCTGCTTAGTCGCTTCAGTCGTGTCCGACTCTGCGACCCCATGGGCTGCAGCCCGCCAGGCTCCTCTGTCCCTGGGATTCTCCAGGCAAGAATACTGGAGTGGGTTGCCAGGCCCTGCTCCAGGGGAATCTTCCCAACCCAGGGATTGAACCCGGGTCTCCTGCATTGCAGGCGGATTCTTTGTCATCTGAACCACCAGGGAAGCCCTTTTTGAGCATAGGAAAGAAAAAAGTCAATATCAGATACAGTTCCCGCTGTCAGGAAACACACAGATTGTTTGGTAAATGAGGGAGGAAATGAGGGAGCGCTTGGCCCATTTACCTGCCTTTACCAGGTTGTAATGTGGTTCGCTTATTTTTCTGTTTCCGCCAGCATTAAGAACTCCTCTATGGCAGGGATTATTCTTGTATCCTTGGGCCCTAGCACAAGGACAGATAAATAACTGATGCTCCAGAAATGTTTACTGAAGAAACATAAGTCCCCCAGGAGTGACTACACACATCCATAATGGTCAATGGGGCTTCCTGGGTGGCTCAGTGGTAAAGAACCCACCTGCAATGCAGGGGCCCCAAGAGATGCAGGTTCAATCCCTAGGTCAGGAAGATTCCCTGGAGGAGGGCATGGCTACCCACTCTAGTTATTCTTGCCTGGAGAATCTCATGGACAGAGGGGCCTGGCAAGCTACAGTTTGTGGCGTTTCAAAGAGTCAGACACAACTGAAGTGACTTAGCACGCATGCAGCAAGGGCCAGTGAGTTTGTACAATTCGAATCGAAAGCACTCTGATTCAGGTGGATTGATCATGCAAAACTTTCCAGAAGAAGTAAGAGTCTCTATTTTGAAAGCTATGAAAGGCGCCCAGGTGTTACAGTGAAAGAAAGTTGGTTCACTTGCTGTTGATATTATCTGCTTATGGAAAGAATGAGAAAGCTTGAGTCTGACTTCTGTTTCTAGTACTACTTGCTGTATGACCTGAGTATGTTATTGGAACATCTCTGAGCTTCAGTTTCCTCATCTGTACAACAGGGATAAGCATGGTCAATTCTCAGGGTTATGATAGGATTACATAAGGCAACATGCAAGAGTGCCCAGCTCAGTGCTGGCCACAGAGTGGTTTGTTCAGTATATCATGCCAACTGAAACTTTCATACTACATAACATGTGCCAAGGACTTCCCTGGTAGCTCAGCTAGCAATGCAGGAGAATCCACATTGCAATGAATTCCAAAGAATCTGCCTGCAGTGCTGGAGACCCCGTTTGATTCCTAGGTTGGGAAGATCCCCTGGAGAAGGGATAGAATTCTTGTCTGGAGAATCCCAAGGACAGAGGAAGCTTGCTGGCTACAGTCCACGGGGTCCCAAAGAGTTAGATGCAACTGAGCGACTAAGCACATCAAGGCACAGCAACACATGCCAAGCTGAGCCCTGTTGCCCCTGCTTTATTCCTCATAAGAGGCCCTATGAGTGTTACATAAGTATCCCCATTTTATAGATGAGCAAACTGAGGCACAGGGGAGCTTAAATAACTTGACTAAGGTGGTCAGGTCATAAGCCAGGAAGTGAGGTGGGGAATAAGAATTTGAACCAGAATGCGCTCCCCATGCTCTGCTTTTCCTCTCTGCCCCCCTGGCACCGCCTTTGTTTTGCAGCCTGCGAGTGTGACCCCGATGGGGCAGTGCCAGGAGCGCCCTGTGACCCAGTGACTGGCCAGTGTGTGTGCAAGGAGCACGTGCAGGGGGAGCGCTGTGACCTGTGCAAGCCGGGGTTCACGGGGCTCACCTTCTCCAACCCGCAGGGCTGCCACCGTGAGTAGAGGGTCCCAGCCTGCTGTGGGGCAGGGCAGGCGGCGAGCCGGGTGCAGGCCTGGCTCAGAACGGGGACAGAGCCCGCCCCGGGAGGCGGCCAGGTGCTGGGACTGGCGGGAAAGCGTGGCGGCCTGCTTTTCTAGGTTTTCTGCGGGGGAACGCCCCGCCAGGTTCGTCTCCCTGATGCGTGTCCTCTGGGGGAGAGGTGGAGGCCAGACTTGGGTGCCCCCCCTCAGCTCAGCAGCCCCCCTCCTGTGCAGGCTGTGACTGTAGTGTCCTGGGCTCCCGGCGGGACGTGCCGTGTGACGAGGAGACGGGGCGCTGCGTGTGTCTGCCCCACGTGGTGGGCCCCAAGTGTGACCAGTGTGCCCCCCACCACTGGAAGCTGGCCAGCGGCCGGGGCTGCGAGCCCTGTGCCTGCGACCCGCGCAACTCCCTCGGCCCCCAGTGCAACCAGGTACGCCGCGGGCTGGCCCCCACGCCCCCGCAACGTCCCTCCCTGTGGCTCTCGGCCTTGGCAGGCCCGGAGACGTGCGCCTACGGTGGGGCGGTCCTGGGTCCGACCGCGGAGCTTGCGTGCTGGCGGGAGCCTCTGCGGCTGGGGTGCACCGGGGAGTCCCGCTGGCTGACCCGGCTCTCCCCCGCAGTTCACAGGGCAGTGCTCCTGTCGGGAAGGGTTCGGGGGCCTGACCTGCAGTGCCGCAGCCATCCGCCAGTGTCCCGACGGGACCTATGGAGAGGCAGCCGCGGGATGCCGAGGTGCGCTGTGTGAGAGGCGGGGACTGGCGGCGGGGATGTGCAGACGCCGTGGGGGGTGCGGGCTCGGGTGGGCTTGTGCTGGGGGGCGTGCGGGTCTGTGGTGTCTGGTCCACGGGGGCTGGGCCCTGGCAGCCCGTGAGAGTACTTGTCCCCTGCTAGCCCATCCCCATGTCCCCGTGTCCCCTTGTCCCTGTGTCCCCATGTCCCCCTGCTCCCCCCGTCCCCCTGTCGCCCTGTCCCCCTGTCCCCGTGTCCCGGTGACAGGAGGGCTGCTTTGCGCCTCTCTTCCCTGAGAAAGCATCTCCCAGCTGTGGAGAAGCCCCCTCCTCCCTCTTCGCGGATGCAGAAAGTGAGCCCCGCGGCGGTCAGTTTGGCAGACCCCAGTCTGTTCCCAGCCCTGTCGCCCCGGGCGGGGTTGCTCCCCCTCTCCGGGCATCGGCCTCCTAGCCTGGGAAGGGGCGCCCTGCCTCGGGTGCTTGCGCCCTTGACGGCGGGCGGGTCAGAGGCGCGCGCGTGCGCTCGGGGAGCGAAGCTCGGGGCCGCGCCTGCACGAAGGGGCTGCTGAGTGAGCCCCGCCACCCTCGCCATGGTTCTGCGCTGGCCTTGACAGCCTCTCTCTGAGTCCTAAGACCGCGAGGCCAGACGTCCTCTCCAGGGCGCTCCCCGGCAGACGCTCGCCCTCCCTGGCCCCCGGCCCCTGACCGTCTTTTCTCCCGCCCCAGCCTGTGACTGCGACTTTCGGGGCACCGAGGGGCCGGGCTGCGACAAGGCCTCGGGCCGCTGCCTCTGCCGCCCCGGCTTGACGGGGCCGCGCTGTGACCAGTGCCAGCGGGGCTACTGCGACCGCGCCCCGGTGTGCGTGGCCTGCCATCCCTGCTTCCAGACCTACGACGGCAGCCTCCAGGAGCGGGCCCTTCGCCTGGCCGGCCTCCGCAACGCCTCCGCTGGCCTGTGGCCCCGGCAGGGCCTGGAGGACCACGGCCTGGCCTCGCGGATGCAGGACGCCAAGAGCAAGATGGAGCAGATCCAAGCCACTCTCCGGGACGCCTTGGTCACGGAGCAGGAGGTGGCCCAGGTGGCCAACGCCATCTTCTCCATCAGGTCATTCCCTCTCCCCACTGAGCCGTGGGGGTCCGCAGAGCGGCCCATATTGCTTACAGCCCTTTACCATCTACAAAGCCTTTTCCTAGCGCTTCCCTGGTGACTCAGAAGGTTAAGAACTTTCCTGCAATGCAGGAGACCCAGGTTCGATCCCTGGGTTGGGAAGATCCCCTGGAGAAGGGAATGGCAACCCACTCCGGTATTCTTGCCTGGAGAATCCCATGGACAGAGGAGCCTGCAGGGCTAGTCCATGGGGTTGCAAAGAGTCGGATAAGACCAAGCAACTTCTGCGTTTCACTTTCAAACCTTTTCATGGACACCTCTCTTTTTCACCGTCACTGCAGTCCTGGGAGGTTGGTGGGATGGATGTTACTAAGTCAGTCTTGCCAGTGAGGAAACGGGCACAGCTTGGTGACGTGACAGAACCAGCTGTCCACAGAGGGGCAGAGTGGGGGACCAGGAGCACAGGCACCAGCCCAAGTGCCCAGCACTGCCTGCGGGTGTCAGCTCTGGATGAGTCACCCTGGTGGAGGGCATGTGAAAGGCAGGGCTCCGAAAATAACTTGTGTTTGCCTTTGGAACGGGAGCGGTCCCACCCACAGCCGCCCCCTACCAGCAGAGGCCTCTTCTCAGTGAGGTTTGGTTCCGAAGTTTTCATAATGAGTTTTGCCTTCCCTGAGCCCTCGCCAACTCGCTGACCGTGGTGGGGCCGAGCCACCCTGGTGTGCAGTTGGCCTCGGTCTCAGAGCCGAGCAGGGAGCCTGTGGGTATCTGATGGGCTGGGCGTGCCAGCCTGGAGGGGCCTCCTGAAGGATGGTGCACGTGGAGCAGAGGTTGGCCGCGGAGAAGGGGAGGCTAGTGGCAGGGACTGGTCAGGTGGAGCTGCAGAGGGCCGGGGAGGGAGGAGTCTCTGCATACTCAGTGACCATGGGTCAGGGCAGGTGACCCCCCTTTGGGTGGAAACGGACCGCCGGGTCAGCAGCTCTGGGAGCCCTGGTGGGGAGAGGAGAGACCCGGGTGCCCAGGGTCCAGGCGTGGCTGATGGCAGCCTGTAGGGACCCCAGGAGGAGAGGGTCAGGGGAGCTCCTTGTGGAAGCTGGTGTGGGGACGCAGAGGAGAGCTAGGAGCCTTAGGCTCACACCCGTCCAGGAGGGAGAGGTTTTTCTGGATCTGCCTGCGTAGGGATGGAGGGAGACGATCCCGGCTTTAGCCCAGCAGAACCCTCTCCCGTCTGCAGCTTTCCCTGATGGCCTCTGTTTCTCCTGACTCGGTAGCTGTTTCTCTGGGGGGATGGCTGGGTCTGGGGAGGCAGCCCCTCTCCTGTATTTTAGTGGAAACTTCTCCCCCTACCTTAGGCGGACGCTTCAGGGCCTGCAGCTTGATTTGCCCCTGGAGGAGGAGACCTTGTCCCTCCCGGGAGACCTGGGGAGTCTGGACAGGAGCTTCAATCGCCTCCTCGTCACGTATCAGAGCAAGAGGGAGCAGTTCGAAAAGATAAGCAGTGCCGACCCTTCAGGTGAGCAGGGTGAGGGGGAAGCGTGGAGACCCCATGCCAGGCCAGGCTTCGGCTCCCCTCCCACTGGTCCTCCGCCCCCAGGCCTGAGGGGTCCAGGGCTGGCTCAATGAACCTCTCTTCTTTCCCCTCCTGCACCAGGAGCCTTCCGCGTGCTGACTGCAGCCCACCAACGGTCATCCCAGGCCGCTCAGCAGGTCTCGGACAGCTCCCGCCGGTTACAGCCGCTCAGGGATAGCCGGAGAGAGGCGGAGAGGCTGGAGCAGCAAGTGGCGGGAGGATCAGGAGCCGGTGGTCCCCAGCTCACAGCCCTGAGGCTGGAGATGGCCTCCGTGCCTGATCTGACGCCTGCTATCAACCAGGTGACGCCTGGCAGAACCCGACTTTCCCCCTCCGGCCCCTCCGGCCCCACACCAACGGCTGCCCCGCCATTCCCACGGGGGCCATATAGACCCCACTGCCACCCCACCCATCTTGACCCTCAGCCCCTGCCCCGGCTGCTTAGCAGCAACCAAGCCAATCAGTTTCTGGGGGCCCGGTTGCCACAGATATGTCTGTTGGCTGTTGGCTTCCCAGGTGTGGGATGGGAGTGGTTGTTGCAGAGCCTCGGGGACCCCCTTTGACACCCCCATCTCTCCACAGCTCTGTGGGGGCTCCAGGGAGATGCCTTGCACCCCGGGAGCCTGCCCTGGGGAGCTCTGTCCCCGAGACAACGGCACGGCCTGTGGCTCCCGCTGCAGAGGAGCCCTCCCCAGGGCAGGCGGGGCCTTGCGGACGGCGGGGCAGGTGGCTGAGCAGCTGCGGGCGTTCGGCGCCCAGCTCCAGCAGACCAAGCAGATGGTAGGTGTGGCGAGTGGCGGTGGGCACCCGTAGTAGGGGGAGGCAGAGGGGACAGAGCCCCCGGGCAAGTCAGAGCTCCTGTTTGGCAGCCATGAGACAGAATCCCAGAGGTGTCAGCTGACTTGCCCGCATGGCCCCACAGCCAGCGGGGCATCTCAGGCGACTCTAGTGGTAAAGAACCCGCCTGCCAGGGCAGGAGACATAAGGTACTCAGGTTCAGTCTCTGGGTCGGGAAGATCCCCTGGAGGAGGGCATGGCAGCCCACTCCAGTACTCTGGCATGGAGAATCCCCATGGACAGAGGAGCCTGGTGGGCTACTGTTCATGGGGTCACGAAAGACTTGGACACGACCTGGGCGACTTAGCAGGTGGCACGCGTCACGGCAAGTGAGAGATGGAGGCCAGTGCTTCACCAGCACTTCTTGTGAGGCCAAACCAAGCTAGTTGCACATCTCCCAGGTGGATCCTGGGTAGCCGATGCCTGCAGACCCCCACCCCCTCCATGGGGGCTGCCGAGAGGCTCCCCGGGGGCTTTGAACCCTGCTGACCCACAGCATGGGTCTGCAGATCAGGGCAGTGGAGGAGGCTGCCTCTCAGGTCCAGTCGGACACTCAGCGCCTGGAGACGCAGGTGAGCGCCAGCCGCTCCCAGATGGAAGAGGACGTCAGACGCACGCGGCTCCTCATCCGGCAGGTGCGGGACTTCCTCTCAGGTGAGCCGGTCCTCACCCTCCCCTGGGCGGCTTTCTGGGAAGGAGTGTCTAAGCCATGTTTTGAGAGGAGGACTCTGGGTGAGGCGAGCAGTTGATGGGCCTCTACTGGGAGGTCCTTGTGAAAGCAGGTGGTTGGGGAAAATCTCACTTGATTAAACTGCCTGCTGGCCCCCAGGGCCCCGTTCGCTGTCCCCCGACCCCCACCCCCCACCCCCCATTCCTCCATCAGCGCCTCTCCCCCTGGACCAGTCCCCACTTTCACCTGGGCGGCTGCTTCCTCTCCCACCGCCTTCTGGCCTGTTCTCCACCCAACAGCCCGAAACATCTTTGAAACGTGCAGGTGGGGTGGCATTCCACGCACTCCTAATGTCCTTCACTCCACGGCCTCTGCCACCTCCTGGGTGTGGCCCGGAGCCTGTCTGTTTGACTCACAAACTGTCCTTGAACAGGTCAGCTCTCGCCAACCTCAAGGATGCTCTCTCTCTTTCTCCGCCTGGGATGGTCTCTCCAAGGCGACTGATTCTTGCCCTCCAGGTCTGAGTGTACAGATCTCCCTCGAGGGGACTTTCCTGATCATCCCCTCCAGTCACCCCCCTCCCCCCGCCCCCTCTGGAGTCGGCCCTTCGCCGCTCTGAGCCTGTGGTTGTTGAATTCTTCTGTCAACGAGTGTGTTGGTTGTCTCCGCGCCAGACTCTCAACTCCAAGAGGCCAGGGATGGCTGTGTGTCTTCTTCACTGTGTCCCTGAAAAAGCACCCAATGTTGGTTGCGTGAGTAAAGGAACCTGGGGCACTCCCGAGCTACCCTGGGGAGTAGCAGAGATCCCAGGACAGGACTCAGGAAATTTGTGGAACTTTGGGCAAGTTGCTTTCCTCTTTGCCTCCATGTTCACTTCTGCCAACCGAGATGAGAGTATTTTACAAGTTTATTCTGGGCATCAAGCAACTGATGTAAAATGTGTTTTGAAAAATGAAAGGTGCCTCAGGAATATGAACTGATATTATTAGATTTCTGGTTCCTGCCAGGGTATTTGCTTGGCTGGGAGCCGAGGGCTTGGTGTAACGACAGTGTTTCCTCCTGCTATTATTGGGGTGCCTTGGCTCCAGGAGCCTGGAGCTCCCTCCTGAGTGCACGTGGCAGGTTGGAGAGAAGCAGGAAGGATCCGCCTGAGGTGCCCTGAGTGGCCCCAGGCCAGGCTGCAGTCAGCACCCCCTGGAGATCCTCAGAATGGGGACGTGCCAATGGGGCCTGACAGCAGACGAAGGGGCAGGCCAGAGTTCAGGGCTCCAGCCCCCGAGTGAAGCCGAGTAAGGCTGACCCCCCCCTCCTGCATCAACCCCAACCGGAGGTGAGAGGGGGTCGGGAGCCTCTCCTTGGGGTGCTGCCCTGGCTCCTGTGAATGGGCAGGGAGCTGCCAGGCTGTGGGGTGCCTGCTGCCCCCACAACTCAGATTGAGTCCTGGGACAGGAGGCAGGGCGGAGAGGAGGAGAGGGGCCTTAGCCAGGACAGGAAGGAGCCGGGGCGGTTCTCACTGCCTCCAAGGCCATGGGTTCTCGTGTCCAGGGTCCTACTGCAGGCGGCACATGTAGCAGCTGCTGTGGGCATGCAGGGTCACCCAGCAAGGGCGGGAGAGCATGAGGCCAGCGGAGGAGGGCGGGGACCCCGTCTTTCCCAAGTCTTCAACAGAAGTGACAAAAATAATAAACCAGGTGTACGGAGTTCTTACTAAGTGCCAGGCCTTGTTTTGAAGTGCTTCACGTATTACGTTATTTAATCCTGCATGCCTGCCACTTTGTAGATGAGGGCGCCAGACACAGGGAGGTTAAGAAGCCTGCCCACGGGCACCCAGCTTGGAGCGGGTGTGGGTAGGGCTCGCCCAACTCCAGGGTCCACACTCTAGATCATTGCACTCTGAGATGGAGGCCCCTTCCTCGCCACACACACACATACACACACACACACACACACACACACACACACACACACACACACTCGCTTCCTTGTGCTTGCTCATGTTCATCTCCTTGCTCTCTCCTCTGCCCTGCCTTGCACCTGCTAATTCCTATTCACCCTCTAAGCGTCCTCTAGGTATCTCAGTCTCCAGGAAGCCTCTCTGGACCCGTCAGAGCGGGTTAGCCGCCCCTCCAAGGGCGCCTAAGTGGTCAGATGCCCCCCCATCAGGTGCCGCCCTCACACCCCGTGCTTGGCCCCATCACCCAGGGTTGTGCTCCCTTGTCCCGCTAGATTCCAAGCTCCATGAAGTCAGGAACCAAGTCCAATCTGGTTTGCAGCCTCTGCGCCCCATGTCCTGCTGCTCAGAGCAGTGAAAGTTTGCTGAGCCCACCCTGCGACTCAGAAGCCCACGAAACTGTGTGACTCACACCAAGCCCTCGGGCACAGCTGAAGTGAAGCGGAACGGAGGAAGGGCAGGCGCTAGGTGGGGGTGTGCTCGCCGTGAGCGGCTTTCTGGGAAGGCGTGTCTAAGCCATGTTTTGAGAGTAGGACTCTGGGTTAGGCGAGCAGTTGATGGTCTCTACTGGGAGGTGCTTGTGAAAGCAGGTGGTTGGGGAAAATCTCACTTGATTAAACTCAGCTGCAGTCATGGCCTGGGCTCCTGTGGTGTGCTGCTCTGGCCCCGTTAGAACCCAGTAGCAAAGAGGCATGGTTTCCATCTTCCAGGAATGTCCTTCCACCTGGCACGGGGAGGGGACTTGGTCTGGGACCTGTGTAGCCACCTGGTGGGGAAGCTTTTGATTGCAGAATAAGGCTATTCTTACCTGGGGCCCGCAGAAAAGTTCCAGTCACAGGGCAAACCATCTGGGTAGGCGATGCCCCCTTCCTTCCCACAGCGGTACCAGTGGAATCTGTAGAGTGACCACGGGGAAGGCGATGCCACCTCTGTACGTCTGGTCTTACTCTCTGACCCGGAGGTGGTTTGTGAAATTCCTGATAATTGTTTCCTATCAGCTCCTTTCACAGATCAGAAGACTGAGCTCAGAGAAGCTAGCTAACTTGGCCTCGGTGGCTTGAGTAGAAAAGGGGAGGCCTGGGTCTGGAGCCCCTTCAGCCACTCATTCGCTGTATACAGAGTGCCTCTGGGTGCCAGGCGCCATGCGCGGGGCTGGGCTATAGCCATGGCTGAAGGGCAGTCCCTGTCTCACGTTGCTCACGTCCTAGTGAGGAGTCAGATGGAAGAGCCAACAGATGAGTAAATTGCTTGGCATGTGGGTGGTGATGAACGTTCGGGAGAATGAGGAAGCTGAGAGTGAGGAGAGGGGACGCTGGCAGAGGGTGCAGATTGCCACCCTCGATCAGATGGCCGGGGCCCGCCGCCCTCAGAAGGTGACATGTGAGCAAAGCCCCGATGATCTTGACCCACCTTTGGACAAACGAGCCCTCTGGCCCGAGGTGGAGGGGGCACGTGACAGGGGTCTTATAGCCAAAGAAGCAGTTCCAGTTCCTGGCTGGTGTCCCCGCTCCAGGCATTGTTCGGGGCCAGCTGCCTGGCACCGCCTCCTCCTCCCAGCCTGCAACTTCCTGAGGTGCCACATAGCTGCCACAGCTGTGCCAACACCCCTCCTCCTGTGGCAGGGCGCCCGGAAATCCTCAGAGCAGGGTGCCTGGGAGGGGAGGGCAGCAGCTCTGTGGGCAGGCTAGATGGAGATGCCACGGGTGCCGCTGGGCCTGGGGGAGGCCTCTGACCTTGGAGGAACATGGCTGGGCTCCCCCAACCCAATGGGTGGCTTGTCTTCCAGACCCCGACACCGACACGGCCACCATCCAGGAGGTCAGTGAGGCCGTGCTGGCCCTGTGGCTGCCCACTGACTCAGCCACAGTCCTGCGGAAGATGAACGAGATCCAGGCCATTGCGGCCAGGCTGCCCAACGTGGACCTGGTGCTGTCCCAGACCAAGCAGGACGTCGCTCGGGCTCGTAGGCTGCAGGCCGAGGCCGAGCAGGCCAGGTATGGCCCGGCATCCTGAACTCTTCTCCCAGGACCGGGCTGGGGTTTTGCTTCCTGGCTGTGTGGCTGGAAGCAAGAGAGGAACCTCTGTAACTCAGAGGGGTCCTGGGAGACAGGAGGGGTGCTGACTGTGGTGGCAGATGGTCAAGTGATGCCCAGTGTCCAGGCTCAGGTTCACTCAGCATGGCCGCGCCTTCCATACTGGACTGCGTCCCCAAGGGCCGCCTCAGCTCTTGTGGTTGAGGAAGTTCAGTTCAGGTCAGTCGCTCAGTTGTGTCCAACTCTTTGGGGGGACTGCAGCACGCCAGGCCTCCCTGTCCTCACCAACTCCTAGAGTTTGCTCAAACTCATGTCCATCGAGTCGGTGATGCCATCCAACCATCTCATCCTCTGTCATCCCCTTCTCCTGCCTGCAGTCTTTCCCAGCATCAGGGTATTTTCAAATGAGTCAGCTCTTCACATCAGGTGGCCAAAGTATTGGAGTTTCAGCTTCAGCATCAGTCCTTCCAATGAATATTCAGGACTGAGCTCCTTTAGGATGGACTGGTTGGATCTCCTTGCAGTCCAAGGGACTCTCAAGAGTCTTCTCCAGCACCACAGTTCAAAAGCATCAATTCTTCGGAGCTCATCTTTCTTCACAGTCCAACTTTCATATCCATACATGACCACTGGAAAAACCATAGCCTTGACTAGACGGACCTTTGTTGGCAAAATAATGTCTCTGCTTTTGAATATGCTATCTAGGTTGGTCATAACTTTTCTTCCAAGGAGTAAGCGCCTTTTAATTTCATGGCTGCAGTCACCATCTGCAGTGATTTTGGAGCCCTAAAAAACAAAGTCAGCCACTTTTTCCACTGTTTCCCCATCCATTTCCCATGAAGTGATGGGACCAGATGCCATGGTCTTAGTTTTCTGAATGTTGAGCTTTAAGCCAGCTCTTTGACTCTCCTCTTTCACTTTCATCAAGTGGTTGGGGAAAGCCCGCTTTATTAAACTCAGCCGTAATCATGGCCTGGGCTCCTGCAGTGCACTGCGCTGGTCCCCAGAGGAGACAGCAGTAAAGAGGCTTGGTTTCCACCTTCCAGGAATGTCCTTCCATCTGGCACAGGGAGGGGGCTTGCTGGGGTCCTGGAATGGAAAAGCTACTCCCGAGTTAGTTCTCAGCCTCTTGCCTTGGCCGGAGAAGGTACTGTCCGGGACTGGAGAGCACCTTCACTCAGAGCTCTCCCCTGAGTGAATCCTCCGCCGTCCCTTGTGCCCGTCCCGCCCCAGGAGCCGGGCCCACGCGGTGGAGGGCCAGGTGGAGGAAGTCCTGGGGGCCCTGCGGCAGGGCACACTGGCGCTGCAGGAGGCCCAGGATACCATGCGGGGCACCCGCCGCTCCCTGCGGCTCCTCCAGGACAGGGTCGCTGAGGTAAGCGGCATGGCTCCCCCCGCCCACGTTGGGGAATGGACCTGCAGACCCGGGCGCGAGGCAGAGACAGTGTCAGGAAGGGACCTGGCTGGGAGCTGAGACGGGGCCCAAAAGAATCAGGGGCTACAAGCCTTGGACCTGGCTTCGAGCTTGTAGGTTTCTGGCCTCATGGCTGATACAGAAGCAGGGGTGGCCTCTGGGCTCCGGCAGGAGTAGGGGGGATGGTCAGCTGAGTCGGTGAAGGCTGGGAGGCTTGCATGCTGGGGGCAGTTAGGGCTTTGGGTGGGGGTGATAGTGATGCCCTGATTGGAGGCATCAGTTTTTGTGGCCCCAAAACTGGAAAGAAGACCGAAGGTCGCTGCCTATGAGACCCACCCCAAACCCCCGGTCTCTCTTTTCCCGCAAAGGTTCAGCAGGTACTGGGACCAGCAGAAAGACTGGTGACCAGCATGACGGAGCAGCTGTGGGGCTTCCGAGCACGGATGGAGGAGCTTGGCCGCCAGGCCAGGCAGCAGCAGGCACAGGCAGCCCAGGCCCGACAGCTGGCAGAGGAGGCCAGCAAGGAGGCGCTGAGCACCCAGAAGGTATGAAGAGGGCAGAGAGAGCCCGAGGAAGCACTGTCAGCGGGAGCAGGAGGGGCCTCTGTACGCTTGATAAGACCATGGCTCCAAAGCACTTTGCATGGGCATGGTCGCTTCAGTCCTGTCCGACTCTTTGTGACCCCATGGACTGTAGCCCGCCAGGATCCTCTGTTCATGGAGATTCTCCAGGCGAGAATATTGGAGTGGGTTGCCATGCCCTCCTCCAGGGGATCTTCCCGGCCCAGGGATTGAACCTGTCTCTTATGTCTCCTGCATTGGCAAGTGGGTTTTTTACCTCTACCATCACCTGGGAAGCACCCCCACCCCAGAGCACTTTAAGTATCAGTTACTCTGAAATATATCTGGGGTTGGGGGGTGGAGCTTCTGGATTCTTGCTCCTTTGGCTGCTTTTGGTGGAGCCACTTTGGGGATGTCGGAAACAGCTGGTCCAGTTCCTCACCTTTCACAGACGAAGTGGATTTTGTCCAGGCACAACACTCGTCTACAAAGCAGGGCTCTTGACACCCGACCCAGAGCTTATCCTCTGTCTGTGGCTTCCCAGCCCAGACAGGCACTCTTGATTTAGCACAACCTGAGCCCCATCACTGTCAGAATTAGATCAGAGAGAAGGTCAGAGAGCCATTCTTAACATCTATAGGGTCCCGGGGGTCCCGGTACAGTGGCCAAGCGGCCAAGCACGCTATTAAGTAAGTGACAGCCGTGTATCCGGCCCTGCGCTGGCGGTGAGCTGGGAAGCGACAGGCGCTGCGGATGGAGGGAAGTCCAGAAGTTAAGGAGCGGTTTGTGGCCCAGGGGCTTTTATAGAACAGATCCACCCCATGGGGGATATTAAAAGGCACCTCATCTCCATGTCCGGATGTGGGTGATATCAACTCCTTTAGCCAAAGGCCTTTAGGACTTTGGATGATGGTGATGATGGTGATGCAGAAATGGTTTTTCCTTTTTTCAGGGATTTGAGAGAGTAAAGCAAAAATATGCTGAGTTGAAGGACCGGTTGGATCAGAGCTCCAGGCTGGGAGAACAGGGCAGCCGGATTCTGAGCGTCAAGACAGAGGCGGAGGAACTGTTTGGGGAGACCATGGCGATGATGGACAGGATGAGAGGTGAGGGAGTGGTCCAGAGCCTTGGACCGTGGGGCATCCCTGAAGGCTGCTTCCAACCCAGGGTTTCTGAGGCCCACCTTTTGGAGCTAGGAGAGCTAGGGGAGTGAGAGCAATTGGGATTTCCCGAGTGTCTGACAGGAACAAGGCCTAGAATGGGGCCACGAGGAATGTGGTGATGTTCACAAAACTAGGCCTGCCTTCGAGGAGCTTACGATCCAGAGGGGGGCATTTTTTCCTGTTGGCCATTAGCTTCATGAAACTGTATTTAACCACACAAGGGAGGTCTGTGGTGAAAGCCTGAATAATAGGCGCTTGAGGGGCTCAGAGGATACACAATGTCAGAGAGAAATGTTCAGTGACGGGTAGTGTTCAAAAAAGAAAAAAAGATCAGATTTGAGGTGGGCCTGGCAGGATGAGGCTGTGAGGAAGAGGAGGGGCATCAGGACAGGGTGGTTAGGGAGACACCAGAGGATGTGGACAGGACCACCCTCCTGGGGAGGAGGGTTGATGAGGACAAAACCGGTGGGAACGAAGGAGCGTGGAGACACCTGGCTGGTGCACACGGCCGACCCGCACACCAGGAGGAGGGGGACAGACACAGCCCCGGAGGGAGAAGGAAGCCATCCAGCGAGTCGTAATGAACGGAGCTTTCGAAAGCGCTCTGAGGCTCCCCAGAAAGGCGAACAGGGGCTTCCAGGCTCACTCTCTTAGGATGTGATGATGGGGTCATGGCCCTGGGGTGCTCTGTGAGCACCCCAGAGTTTCTTTGAATTTTGGAGAAGGCTTTTGACAAAATTCTGTTTGGCTAGCCAGACGGACGGAATGGAGAAGGGTGGGCTGGTGAGTCGACAGTGAGTGGATTCGAGGCTGTGGCCAGCTGTACCTGAAGCGGGAGGTGCGAGGGGCTGACCCAGATGGAGGAGCCCAGCCCTGGGCCAGTGCCTGCCCTGACTTTGTCCATCAGCGTTCTGTATGAAGTCAGAGAATGTGCTAATCAAATCTGAGGGTGGCAGGTAGCAGATACACTGGATAACAGAACTAGCATTCTAAGTCTCAGAAGGATGGGCTGAAACTAACAGGATAAAATGAAGTAAGGAGAAACATTCTCTCTCAACCTGGCATTGTCTGGACTCACAAGTATAGCTCAGGTAAGGGCCAGCTACTCAGGGGCTAATGTAGCTAAAAACCTTATAACTGGTAAGTGATAAACCCTTACAAATTGTTACTCACCTGGAAAAGATCCCGGAATTTTGAGATAAGCCAGAAGTGCCTTGCTCCTGACAGAAGAGCTAATAAACACAAAGCAGCCAAAATATGGGGAGTAATGGCTCAAGGGTGATATTAAAAATATTTAGTAACTAAATACCTACTACCCGCCAGAAAAAAGCTCACTGAAGCAAGCTTTTACCTGCTCGCTGGAATTCACCTTTAATTGCAGGGTTATGGGGAAGATCATGCATAGGGAGCCCCTAGGAGCGAGAACGGAGGAGAGGACAGCGGCTGTTAAAATGTCCCTATTTTATTATGGCCCATAGGTCCAAATGGGGGCCTACTGGCTGAATGTCAACCTGGTAATAACCCCTGCTACACTCCACTGATAGTCTCACCTGGGACATGGGCTTCAGTGGGGGCCAGTACGTCTCCAGAAGAGATACTGACCAACCGATGTACATCAGGGGTCAGGCTGGGGGTGAGCAGGGGTGGGAAATAGGGAAGGCCTGGTGATTCTAGCAGGTGAGGCATGGAGGAAGGAACTAGGGCGGTTTCCTCTGGGGAAGATGAGACTCAGACATGTGAAGGACTGCCACGTGGGAGGCATAGCAGATCGAGTCTTAAAAGCCCAGGAGACAGACCCAGGACCACGGCGTGGAAGCAAGACGTGCTCAGATTCTGGCTTAATGAGAAGACTTTATAATGAGGACTGCCTGAGGATGGAGCCTTGTGAGGCAGTGACCCCCACTGCCCCCCTGCTCTGGGAAGTTGAGGCTGAGGCTGAGTACCAGCTCCCGTGAATGCCGACAGGAGGTCCAGGCTGGACCAGATGCCTTCGGAGTCCTTCACATCCTCCACACATAACCTGGGAGGTGGGATGTGGAATGAACCAGCGGGGCAGGACTAGGTGTATCTGGAGTGTCGGGGGGAGAAAATGGGGAGGAATCCAGCCTTCCAGCTCTTTTGCCC
The DNA here is from genome assembly GCF_032405125.1 of Capricornis sumatraensis. Taxonomy (NCBI): domain Eukaryota; kingdom Metazoa; phylum Chordata; class Mammalia; order Artiodactyla; family Bovidae; genus Capricornis; species Capricornis sumatraensis. Next base: position 80,931,944 of record NC_091082.1, read on the forward strand.
TGGTGCCCACCAGGATCGCTGGTGGGATGGCAGCTGACTGGGTCCATTGCAGCGAGTGTCTAACCTTGGTGCCGGGGCCTCCAGCATCGGCCTGGGACTGCTCCACCTAGAGCCGAGGAGAAGCGTAGGGGCAGGGGACCCCCGGGTCCAGTCCCGGCCCGGTTTCTCTAAAAGTGGGAGAGGGGGCTGGGGAGAGCTGCCTTGGAGGGCCAGGCTCCCCTCGGGGTGGAGGTGGTTTCTCCGGCAGGTGCAGCTCCGGGTGGGCGGGAGGGGACGGAAGGGTTGGGAGTCTCAGTACGTTTCACCGGCTCCTCTCCCCGCTCCGGCTGTTCCCTTGGCCCTCAGACATGGAGTCAGAGCTGCTTCGGGGGAGCCAGGCCATCGTGCTCCGCTCAGCGGACCTGACGGGGCTGGAGCAGCGCGTGGAACAGATTCGGAACCACATCAACAGGCGCGTGCTCTACTACGCCACCTGCAAGTGAGGCGGGACCCCGCCGCCGACCCCTCGACTGCCCTCTCGGCTCCCGGGGGCCCGGCTGGCTGGCAGTACTTTCCTGCTCCAGGAGACTTACGTAGCCTAAAGCACAGCCGGGACCACCCCCAGGATGCAGCTGAGCCTGGGCTGGTGGGGCAGCTACAGCTGGGGGACGGCGACCGTGGAGGCGGGCCCATGTCAGCGTGACCAGCAGTTCTCGAGTGCAGGGCGCTTGGCTGGGCAGTGTCCTTGCCCTTCACCCTCCACTGAAGCTGAAGTCCTGGGTCCACACAGGACTATAACTAAAAATGATGCACAAGGGAAAAGTCCAATAAAAATCTTGGGAAAGGAGCCTGGAGGTCCAAAGAGGGGAAATACTCTGTCTCCCTGTTACATAAACCTTTCTCGCCTGTTTCTGTCTCCGGCCTGGGGTCCCCGGGTGCTCCCCTGCTCAAGCCCAAGGCCTGGTGGTGTATGAAGCATAGGCTGGCCCCCTCTGCTCTGTCTAGCTGGTGCACCACCCAGACTTAGGGAGACGGGGCCCATTTGCTCCAGGAACTGATTGAATTCCTTCCTTGAGAGGCCAGAGGAGCCGTTTTCATCTTTGAACAACTATCCAGTTTCTCATTTGTAGATGAAGAAAGAGAAACCCAGACACGGGAAGGAAGTTGTTGGAAATCACACAGCTCTGAGAGGCAGAACTAAGACTAGACTTTGTGTCTCTTGGGATTTTAAAAAGAAGCTGTAAACAGGTGTGCGTGTGAGTGTGCATGTGTGTGTGTGTGTGTCGGCAGATATGCAAGTGGCACGAATATTTATGTGTTAACCGTGGTTCAGGCACCATGCTAGCGTTTTAGCTACATTAACTGCTTGGTCGTTACTGATCACAGTAATTATTTATGGAGCATGTGCATTTTATCTCATGATATGGGTGGCACTGTTTCCATTTGATAGACAAGGAAACCAAGGCACCAAAGGCTCACAGACGTGGCAGGCAGGGCCGAGCTGAGCCTCAAACCCACGTTCATCTGTTAGAGGCATTAGGATGGATGCTGGGCCGGGCTGTCTGGGTTCCAACGGCGCCTACCTCCGTTGGAGAGGAAAAGGAGTTGATGTGTATAGCTCACGACACTGGGTGCCTGGCCCACCCCCCAGAGCTCTTGCCCTCGCGAGGTCCCGCCTGACCTCCAGCTCTCCATGCATCTTCCACTCCGCAAAGCCCAGAAGCCCCTGAGCCACTTCTGACTTAGAGAAGGACCAAAAGAAGCCTCATAGAGAAAAATATGTCCATTTTATTCAGCACAACACAGAGCAGGAAGCTGGAGGGGGTGGAGGCCAAGAAAACGGGTGGGACAAGAACAATGTGCCTGATTTTCAGGGAGAGAAAGGAGCAGAAGCAGCATTTGAATGACTGGCTGAAAGGACAACAGTCGACTTCCAATTTTTACTTAATTGAGTGTGTGTGTGTGTGTGTGTGTGTGTGTGTGTGTGTGTCTGTGTGTGGAGGGCGTCTGGCCAGGATAAAAAGTGTTTACAGTACCTAGTAGTGGGTTTCTGTCTGTTTCATCTTGGAGGGTGTAGTACTGCTTTTGGATGGGGGTGGAGGCATAGGCCGATCAGAAGGGGATCATCCCGGAGTTAGGGAGTTGGGAGGTGAATTCAGAGAGCTCACAGGCAGACTGCGATGCTGCCTGTCACTCATGCAGACGGGCAGGCCCCTCCGTCAATGAGAGGCAGGAGCGAGTGTGTGCTGAGTGGGGAGGCTGGGTAGCTGCTCCATATGGCTTTGCTCGGAAATGGCAACACAGATGGGCCAGCCCGTTAAGCTTTTCACAACGACACAGACCTGGGCACGAGCTGTCTACGCACCCTGCGCAGAGCCACCCCGGCAGGGGTGGGCGTGTCGGGGCGGGGATGGGGGGGCATGGATCAGGCAGGCCTGGGAGGATGCCACTCCTCCTGCCCACAGCTTCCTGAAGCTCCACCGCGCCGGGGCTCGCTCCCGGGCCTTCGGGGAGGCTCTGCCCTGGGCAGCAGCCGGCTGCTGCGTCCGATCAGGTCTTGGTCTGTTCCCTCTCCCGCCCTCCTGCCGCAGGGTGGACTCCAGGTCTGGAAGGGCTGAGAAGAGTTGAGTATCTCTCCTGCAGAGGAAAGGGTTGAGGGTTGGGGTTGGGGGGCGCTGCCTCCTCTAGTACCCTTCGTACCCCATTGTGGAGACTCCCCGGCAGGGCTCTCCCCCCTGAGCTTGAGGCCTTCCTTCCTCTAGTCCCCTCACCTGAAAATTGTAGTGAGACAGACACGAGCCCCAGGAATCACATGATGAGACAGACTCCAGTCTGCCCCACCCGGCAGTGGGAGTTGCCGCCGGCTTTCACTGGCACCATGACTTCCGATTTGAAGTTCCTGGAACGGAAACGTCGCAGCAGGCTGTGGAGTATTTGGGGAAGGAGGAAGGGCCGGGGTAGCCCTCTGTGCCTGTGGCAGTCACTCAGACCTCCCATCGTGAGGTGCAGAAAGTACAAGCCTTTACAGAGAAGACGGATGAGATAACCAAGCCCCCTAGTCCTCCCAAAACACAGTGTCCCTGGAATCTAATCCCCGCCACTCACAGGTACACACTTTACTGCAGGCGTTTATAGTCCCTGATGCCTCACTAAACTGTGACAGCAACGCTGTAGGGCCTCCCTGGTGGCTCAGAAGGCAAAGAATCTGCAGTGCAAGAGACCCGGTTCGATCCCTAGGATGGGAAGATTCTCCTGGAGAAGAGAATGGGTGCCCACTCTGGTATTCTGGCCTGGAGAATCCCATGGACAGAGGAGCCCATTGGGCTGTCGTCCATGGGGTCTCAAAGAGTCAGACACAACTGAGAAACTTTCACTTTTCCTGTGGGGCAGACTGAGCAGGTGTGACCCAATCAAACCATTTTATAGATGGGCAAACTAGAAACAGAGATGCAGATGGACACGTTGGTGGCCACACAGCTGGTGACTGGGCTGGAGGCATCTCAATTGACCCCCTTGACCCTTTCCAGAGCTTTTCTACACCACAGAGCTGCTTCCAAGTGGGAGAGGCTCCCGGGTCTATTTCTTGTAGCTCCACTGCCCTGAGTTCTTTCAGCCCCAGGTTGAGCAGGGCTACACCTGGGGCTGGAAATACGTACTGTTTTTTGTTGGCCTTTTTGAGCAGTGTGGGCTCCGAGCAGTAGGAGGTGTTTGCTTTGGCACCAACGTTCGTGCAGCTGGAGCAGCAGCCGCAGGGCCCGACGGCCAGGGGCCCCTGCTGCATGGGCACCAAGCTGCTGCTGATGCGGAGGGAGCCATTGACCAGGCAGTTGAGGGACCTGCCCCCGGGGGCCGCGGGCTGGGGGCCGTGCCGGCAGGGCAGCCGGGTCGGCACGGGGGCCGCCGTGCTCGGGCCCGGGGCAGCAGGTGTCTCGGTGACGGTGATCTCCGGGGAGGTGGGTCTCGAGGCTGCAGGGACGGGCGGCCTGTTCTCCACCTCTGGCCGGACCCCTGGGCTGTGTGGGTTCATGTGCAGCTTCCGCATGTGGTGGACCACGGCCGCTGCGTTGAAGGCTTGCTGGGGAGACACAAGACCCATCTCTGGCCTTCTCCACCCCAGAGGGCTTCCAGCCTTCCCTCTGCCCCATGGACGCTTGAAACCAACGTGCGCACCTCTCATTTCCCAGAAGGGTCCAGGGAGCTCCAGCGTCTGCCTGGAGACCCCAAGGAAAGCCCCCTCACCCTAGCTGCCCCAGCCCAGCCTCCAGGGCCCAGACAGCCTGCTTGCCTCCTGGAGAGGACAACTCACCCTCCACTTGCTCTTGGCGAAGTTCTTCTGGATCTGGAGGCTGACTGATGGGTAGATGTCCCGGTGGAGGGCTGTGTTTCCGTTAATCCTGTGGATGTGGAGGGGACACCTGGCTAGTGGTGGTGATGGGGACTCTGCAGGGGTTGGGCAGGGGCTGGGCATGCAGATCCAGGGTAAGCTGCCTGGAGATCCCCAGGACAAGGGCTGGAACCCTCTGGACAGGTCATGAGGGCCTATGCCGGGGGCCAGTGTGAGGAACTCCGCCCATGGCAGGGGCCTGTGGCTTAGAAGGGCTTCCTAGGTGGCTCAGATGGTGAAGAATCTACCTGCAAGGCAGAAGACCCGGGTTTGATCCCCGGGTCAGGAAGACCCCCTGGAGAAGGAAATGGCTACCCACTCTAGTATTCTTGCCTGGAGAATTCCATGGACAGAGGAGCCTGGTGGGCTACAGTCTATGGGGTCTCAAAAAGTTGAACATGACTGAGCAACTAACACTAGTATTACTATGCTTTAGAAACTTGCTTTCGGGCTGAGTGGGCAACCTATAGCCTGTGGACCAAACCTACTCATTGCCTGCCTTTGTAAGTAAGGTCTTACCGTGACACAGACACGCCCATGCATTCAGCTATGGGCTCTATTGCTCCTATGCTGCGACAGACAGATTGAGTAGTTACCATGGAGATGATATGGCAGCAAAGCCTAAAACATTTGCTATCTGGCATTTTACAGAAATAAAAGTTTACTGATACCCCATCCCTCACCCCTGGCCCAATGTCAGAGGGCATTTGCTTGTTACTATCCTCTGACTCTAAACTTTGCACAGAAGCCAACTCCTCTCGGTAAGACTTCCTCTATGCGGCCACCCCTACAGAGTCTGCCCGTTCTGCCCTGAGCCTCTTATCCATCCATCTCTAAGTGTCCTCAGACACTTGCCTTGTGAACAGTATTTTCTAGGTACTAAGGGACCTGGAGAAGTAACAGATGTGGCCCTGCTCGTTGGGGGCTTACAGTGCAGGTTGGAAGCCTTGTTTCATGCCGTGAACTAGAGTAACTCGTGGTGAGCTGTGTGATTGTTAAAGAGAGATGGGAAGGTCTGTCTGGACTGCAGGAGCCAGGGCTTCAGAGGACACAGACAGCTCTGGATCCTGAAGGATGTGCATCCAAGGCAGGGCCCTCGAGGTGGTGAACATGGTGTGACCCAAGGTGAAATGTGGAAAGAGCTTGGGATGGAAGAGGGTAGGAGAAAGATACAATCATTAGGCCTTTCTGGAATAGAGAAGGTGTGTTGGGAACCCTGACAAATGAAGTTGGGGATGACAGGCCAGGCCAGATTAGGGAAAACCACGGCTTACTGCAGTAGGAACCGGGGAGCTTGTAAATTTTCCAGCAGGTGGGTAGCACAAAAAAAGGAAGTGTTCCAAGACTTTCTTTACCTGCTTTGTGTGTGTGTGTGTGTGTGTGTTAAGCCGCTTCAGTCGTGTTCGACTCTTTGAGACTCTGGACTGTAACCTGCCAGGTTCCTCTGTCCATGGAGCTCTCCAGGCAAGAAAACTGACGTGGGTTGCCAAGCCCTCCTCCAGGGGATCTTCCTGACTCAGGGATCGAACCCCCATCTCTTGCATCTCCTGTATTGACAGGCAGTTTCTTTACCACTAGCACCACCTGGGAAGCCCCTTACCTGCTTTACCAATTGGTTGCTTTGTGATTGTTTTCAAAGCACCTTGCGTGGGACAGGCTTTGACCCCAGAGTAAGATGATGCTCTTAAGGAGAGTAAATTTATCTATCTGGCTGCATCTGATTCCCGATTCAATGATCCAGCTGCTACTCTTGGATCAGAATCCACCTCATTAAATGCTGTTTGTATCTCTGGCTTGATCTGATCTGTGCCCTTTGGGTGCTATACCAGTAAACAGCTCAGGGCAAGCAGACTCCAGGGAAATGCGTTGTGAAAAAATCAGCGTGGTGTCTGGGGAGCAGCAGCGAGGGTCTAGAGCCCACCCGCGCCTCACTCACCAGGGGTGCCTCAAGGCCTTCTCGCAGGTGTACCGCTCATTTGGGTCCTTCTCCAGCAAGTGGCAAATAAAATCCTTGGCTGTGGGGAGCAACCAGAGACAACAGCTAAGGACCAGATCTCATGACTGAGGGAGAGTCACTGCCAGGCTGGTGGGTGGCACAGAAGGCATGTTTAGCTCATCTTCCAAAGAGGCAATTTTAAGAGTCTTGAAAGAGAAAAAGAACCCAAACCACCTCGCAACAACCCACCTGAAACCCCCAGAGTGGCTCCACGCAGCTGTGTCACCACACAGCACTGCAGATACATCTCTGGTCACGAGGCATCCATGTGCCTGACGCCGCGTGGGTGCCCGCCCACACCAGTCAGGGGCCAGCACCGCACATGGGCACACGCGTGAATGCTGGCTTAGCTCTGGTCCCCACTTAAATGGACCCAAGGACAAACACTGATGGCCGTCACTGACACAGACCTTGCAGGCTCTCAGCTGGACAGGTGAAAGGCAAAACTCGGCCTTGGTTTTGCCCCTCCTGCCTGGAACATGCCCCTGGGCTTGTTCTGCCCTCCTGGCCCCTCGTCTGAAGTACCTCCCTGCTTTTCCAGGCATCCCACGGTTCTGCCTCCAGGAAAACAAAAGCAGGAACCTTAGATGCGAATCATTTATTTGGCCTTTGAACCAGATGAAGATTTCTCCACTTTCCTTGGCAGCCTGTTCTGTCAGATTCCCCCGGGACCGTTAAGAGCCAGGACTGTCATCCTTTGTTAAGCTCTCTTTTCTTGGCAGCCTCTGCCTTGAGCCTGTTATTTTGTCTTTCCCTCGGACTGGTCTTACCTGACTCAGAAATGTCATCCCAGAACGGAGATTCAAACTCATAGTAGCCTTCCTTGATCTTCTCAAACAGCTTGGACTCAGTTTCTTCATAGAAGGGGGGATACCCACACAGCCTGGAGTGGAACAGCAAGGTATATGCTGCTGAAGGACCCTGTCCTGGGCCAGCCACTCCCCTCTGCCCAGCCTCCACTGTATACACAGGCAGGCAACAAGAGTCCCCAATCAGCAGTGTGACCAGTACATGGGTCTGCCCCTGATTCATGAATGATGCATGCATGTGCTAAGTTGCTTCAGTCATGTCCAGCTGATGCAGGAATGATGCAGGTTCCATCAGATGTTTATTCAGGAACCAAAGTTTGGAACAGGTAGCCCTTTGTACATTATATTCCCCAGACCCTCACTTTCTCCCTTCCCCTGACTCTTTGCATGTGTGCAAAGTCACTTCAGTTGTGTGGGACTCTTGGGAACCCTATGAACTGGAACCCGCCAGGCTCCTCTGTCCATGGGATTCTCCACCCAGGAATACTGGAGTGGATTGCCATGTCCTCCTCCAAGGAATCTTCCTGACCCAGGGATTGAGCCCATATCTCCTGTGGTCCTACATTGCAGGGGTCTTCTTTACCACTGAGTCACTGGGGAAGCCCCCATGACTCTTCAAAAGTGAAACTGTTAGTTGCTCAGTCATGTCCAACTCTTTTTGATCCCAGGGACTGTTGTCCAGCAGGCTCCTCTGTCCATGGGATTCTCCAGGCAAGAATACTGGAGTGGGTTGCCATGCCCTTCTCCAGGGGACCTTCCCAACCCAGGGATAGATCCCAAGTCTCCTGCGTTGCAGGCAGAGTCTTTATCATCTGAGCCACCAGGGAACCCTGACTCTTTAGATGACGTATAAACTATCTTTAAGAAGGATGGTAGAAATGTCTACTTGAATGTAACTTTCCGAGGGATTCTTTTTAGGCTGTTTTGTTCTTCATTCTTTAGAACCTAAACCGCTGATTGGCACAGAGGAGACAGCCAATGACAATTTGTTGAGTAGATCATTGAAGAGAAGAGTTATTCAACATACATTGAGGAAATAGAGAAATGCATCCATACTGAGGAGGAAATGATTAATTTCAGGTTATTTTCCAAGAGCAAAGTTTGCTATCAGTGAGAAGGGATGCTGGGCAGGGGGTGGTGAGCAGATTTGGAAAGGAGAGCCTGAGAACATGAGGAGAGGAACCGTGACCAGGTTCATCCAGACCATCATTTTGCCTTGGGCTGACGTTACCAGGAGAGAAATCTAAGACGTGAACATTGTGCCCCTTTGGCTTCTAAGTTTAGGATGTCTCCTCCCTCTTTAACTGCTCATTCCATAGGGTGGGACTCAGTACATTTATATACAGTAAACGGGGGTGGGATGCAGAAAGCGGGAATGCCATGTGGCTGCACAGTGGGTTCATGCTGAACTGTGTTTTTATAACCAGGTGGCGATCAGGACAAGATCTTCTGGAGCTGTGTGCATGAGTGTGTGTGTGTGTGTGTGTGTGTGTGTGTGTGTGCACGTGGAGATGCACATGCTTTGGAGGTGGATGCTGCTTGAGGTGCTGAGATGGGGAGGAGTGAAGAAAGGGTGAGCAGGCGCTGAGACTCCTCAGGAGCTGAGCCAACGCCAGCTCTACTTACAATATGTAAGTGATGACGCCGATGGACCAGCAATCCACAGCCTTGCTGTAGGGTTTCTGGGCCAGCACTTCTGGAGCTGCAGTAAACCAAAGGAAGAGTCAGGCTGAGCAGGAGCAAGAGCAGAGGGTGAAGGATGCCCGTCAAACGTCAGCAAGAGGCTTAGAGAAGAGGATTAGGGAGGCACCTGGGATGGTGTTGATGTTTAAGGCTAAACATTCTCTTACAAGACAGTGTCTCTCCCAGAAGGCTAAATCTTTCTCCAATACACTGGGAGGTCCCATGCCAGGGCCCATGGCTCCTCCATCAGACTGGGGATCTCCAGGGCTTGGTTTCCTCCTTTAGGCTGAGTACTCCGGAGGCAGGGTCTGTAGCTTCCCACTCAGATGGGAGACCCCCAGGGCAGGGATCCTTAGACAGGGAAATCTGCAAGGTAAGGACTTTCTCCTCTCACGAGATCGGGATCTCCCTGAAAACAGAGGTTCCATTAAATGAGGAACTTCCAGTGGGCAGGTAGGAACTGTCCCATCAGTCTCTGTTACCTCCTAAGGGCAGGCCTTACTCTTCCCCATCAGCCCAAGAGCTCCATGAGGAAATGGGCCATGTCTTCCTCTGACTGGCAGCTCTGGGGCAGTAGTGAGCTGCCTTTGGTATTTACCCCAGATACGAGGGATTTGTATCCAGTGGACTCAAAACCTGTTGGTTGCCAGGAGCCAGCGTGAGGAATCCCACCCGTGACAAGGTCATGTGGCAGAGATCTGATGGGCAATGCGAGTCAGATCTCAGGTTTCCTCCCTGGTATTTCCTGAGCATGTACCCCAAAGAACCAAAGTCTGCTGGCCTTTGTACTCCGCTTTTCCACTCTTCCGACACACTCTGGAAAAAGTCAACTCAGAGCTTTAGTCTTCTGCATTTGAAAGGGTGTTTCAATCCCAAACCCCCTCTGATGGCTTTCTAGCCTGCCTGCAGGACTCATACAGCTGCACATGTGATTGTTTGAGGCCTCGACTGCGGGAGGTACAGGAAGCTTAAAACATCCTAGGAATGTAGGGGCTTCCGAGGAGTCAAAATCATTAGAATAGGACTGATTAAAGGTTTCATTTGTTGAGCCAATACTTGCTGCCAAATTTTCATATCTTTTATTTGTAGAGATAGTTGGTATATAGAAAAAACAGGTAGTAGACCTGGTATTAGCAACATTAGATCTTTGAGTTAAGTACTTTCTTTGTTATAACCCACTGCACCTTTGTTCTACAGGAATGTAACTTTATTTAGTACTTTGAGGGTGATGCAGAGTAAAGAAAAAACACTTCTAGGGAAAAGGAGTTTTCTGGTTGACAGACAATTATCCAGGAAGAGAGCCATAAAAATGTTAACAGGCCTCTGGGCCAGAAGATACTGTAAACCACCTGAGACCTTTTGTATACAGGAGGGTATGCAAAAAGAAAGCCTTGTCTCAGTGAGGGTCAGGACTGCTGCCCCTGCATAACTCTGCATATTCCATTATTTCTTTATGTACAACTTGGGGTATATAAGCTGATTTTGAAAGTGGCGTCTTTGGAGTCTTGCACCGATGCTGGGCTCCCCCATGTCTTTCTTTTCTCCCCTTTTTCGGCTGAATTCCCATCTGGAGCGGGGAGGCTCACCGAGTCTACTTACTTGCCCTGGCTGCTAAGATCCACGTGAAAGGGAGACTAAGGTGGGGCACCCTTCGATATTCAAGTGGGCGCCGGTGGCCTAACGTAGATGGTGCAAACCTCTTGTCTTGAGGTTTTATTGGTTTTCCCCATAAACCAAGTTATTCAGCCTCTTTTTCTCCACCTAAATTTCCTACTATACTATTTCTTCCTAATCTAATCTTATATTTCTATATTAATAAATAAATAAGTTTTCCTTGCCTATCAGTCTCCCCTTCAAATCACCCTGGATCCACCGGGGCTGGACCCCAGCAGTTGGTAAGTAACCAACCTCTCTTTTGGGGAGAGAGGAGATTCCCTGTCTTGAGTCAGGGTTGTACTTCCCACTTCCAGCCCCAACCAGGTGATGAGTGGCCGAGAGAGAAGGAGCAGACGTGGATGCTCTGAGCTTTGGCTTTCTCCTTGAGAGCCCAGGAATGCTCTCTCCTGGTACCCTGCCTGTTGTCACCTTTTGGGGGGCCCTGGAAGCTTACAGAGCTATGAGGCAGGAGGCCCCACTTCTGCCAGTTTCCTAGGGTATGTCCTTGGGTGTATATTTGGGTGCCCATATATAAGTTCCTCTGATTCAAACTCAACACTGCACCTCCAGAATACCAGCAGTTGCAGGGCTGAGGTCTCCTCCAGACTGGGAGAAAGGAGAGAGGGGGGCTACTGGCCAACCCCTCTGCTACTGATATCTGGGTTTGAGGTCTTGTTTCGGTCCCTGTTCTAGGTGAAAAAACAAAAACAGGAAGCCTTGCTGCAAAAGTGAGAGCCAGAGTATAGGCAGGGCAGTGGGAAGGCTCAGGGGTAGGATGTCTTTAAAAGATGTAGGGTTTGGGAGCAGGCGGAGGAGTTTCAGATAGATTGAAAGTGACAGTCGTGTCTGACTCTTTGTGACCCCATGGACTATACAGTCCATGGAATTCTCCAGGCCAGAATACTGGAGAGGGTAGCTGTTCCTTTCTTCAGGGGATCTTCCCAACCCAGGGATCAAACCTAGGTCTCCTGCATTGCAGGTGGATTCTTTACCAGCTGAGCCACCAGGGAAGCCCAAGAATACTGGAGTGGGTAGCCCATCCCTTCTCCAGCAGATCTTCCTGACCCAGGAATCGAACTGGGGTCTCCTGCATGGCAGGTGGATTCTTTACCAACTGAGCTACTCAAACCTTAGACCAGACAGATCGGGTGGCCCTAAGTCTCACATGTGACTGCTATACTAGGATCCTGCTGTCTCCTCAGAGCAGTCTTCTTCTGTGAGTAATATCCATGTGGAGGAATGTAGCCAACTGGTCAACCTCCCCCCTGTCCCCAGACTCACCCACGTAGCCTGGGGTCCCACAGGCAGTGGACATGACGCCACTCTGCTCCATCTTGGAGAGACCAAAGTCTGTGATCATGATTTTAGAATTCTCCTCGGGGGTGAGGTACAGGAGGTTTTCAGGCTGCGAGGGACAGAAACATCATGTAATGCAGGAGACAGTTGCCTGAAACATGCATTTATTTCCTTTCCCCCGTATCTAATTTCTTAGGAAGCTGTATCCTGGGCTCCTGACTTTAAGGCCAGACTTATTTCCCTCCATTTTTCCTATCTTCTTCCTACCTGGAGCTTCATTTACCGTAACTCAGCACCTTGTATTTTGCTTTTGGCCCTGACTTTACTTAGCTTTATAGCTATTCTTGTAGTAACCCTTCCTTCTTCTCATCCCCAACTACCCCAAAATTGTTTCATTTTTTGAGGAAACCAACCCTTATTTTGTCTGATCTTTCTAAACTCTGGTACATGACTGGTGCGATGTTGACTCTGAATAAGTATTTATTAAATACTGTATTCAAGGCTCTGTTCAAGGAATAGCATGGATTTTCTTGGTAACCTCGTAGGGTGAGGATAGTGAAAATCAGAAAAAGGCTGAGGTGCAAATTAACAATGATTGTTCAGTCACCCAAGATTTGTTCTAGAATCCAAGAGTGAAAGGGACCTTAGGGGTCATCTGGCTCAACTCTCATTTTACAGAGCTTAGACTGCCCACGATCCATGCAGCTTCCCAAAGAATCCTTCCACGTTTCCCGGAGGGCCCCGTCTCAGCACCTTTAAGTCTCTGTGGACGATGCCGTTCTCATGGAGGTATTTCACAGCTGACAACACCTGCTGGATCACCAGGCTGGCATCCTTCTCTGTGTAGACACCCCGTTCCAGAATCCGGTCAAAGAGCTCCCCACCAGAAACACTGTGGACACAGGGGCAAGTGCAGGAATCCAGCCCTTATTTCAAATCAAAGGGATGTGAACACCTTTGTTCTGGAGCTCTGGGGACATAGAGCCCTCTGATGGAGTAGGCATGTTTCCACCCACCATCGTTCAAGCGGTGCTGAGGGAACTATTCCAATCTCAGGATACATCCTTTTGAGTACCTGGAGTGCTATCATTAGGGAGTCATTTCTTTTGGCCAACCATTGACCTCTCTCTGGAAACTCCTTTTTTAAATGCAAAATACCACTGTTTAGGGTTTCGCAAGGAGTCAATTTTCAACTAATACAACATTGTAAATCAACTATATTCCAATCATTGCTTCCTGTGGACATATTTCACAGCTGCCTTCTTTCCTGGCCTGGGACGCAGGGAGCCATGATAAAAGGGAGAAGTGCAGCTGAAATCAGACAAAGTAGGAAAGAGAAGGAAGTCCAGATGAGGCTAACTGGGCTTCTGCCAGGATTTCTTTCCTCATTTTGGAGAACTGAGTTACCTAAAACTGAAATTATGAGGTGGAGTCATAGGAGTGTTTTTGGGCTCACGTGGTACAGTATCTGAGGGTTCACAGGAGCTTTAAGATCAAGTCCAACCCTCACGCCTTGATGTTCTCTAAACTACTTTTACGAAGTTTTCTGTCAGTACTGAAACACATCAGTGGCACAGAACTCCCTCCCTCCTAAGACAGATTGTTTTATTTTTTGTCATCGTCTTAATATTTCTATGTGTCATGATGGAATTTGACTCCCTGCAGTTTCTGCAAGTGACATTGCTTGTGGATATCCACACACGACAGCACCATGCCGCAATAAGGGGGCAGAGATTTCTGTAATCAAAATGCACACCATCCTGTTCCTTCTGTCTCTTCCTGAAGCTCTGGGCTCTGTTGTGGGAGCTGGAGGCTCGTGAGAAAGATACTCTTTGCCCACGACTGTGGATTCCTGACTCACAGCAGCCTGGGTCCTAGAGCTGGTGCTCTAGAAGCCTTGGCGGTACTTTGGGCATCCGTGCGTGCTTGATCACATCTGACTCTTTACCCTGTAGCCTGCTAGGCTCCTCTGTCCATGGGATTTTTCCAGCAAAAATACTGGAGTGGGTTGTCCTTTCCTCCTCCAGGGGGTCATCTGGACCCAGGGATTGAACCTGTATCTCCTGCATTGGCAGACAGATGCCTTAGCACTTGAGCCACCTGGGAAGCCCTTGACAGTACTTTGGTGACATCTAAACCTGCCCACCCTCCCACCTGGGTGACTGCGTGCTAATTCTGTTGACTTGGTCTCATTAAGATGCCATGTGATCCCTGCTCACTTGTTAGTGCTGCTCTGGGTCCCTCTAAGCTCACTCCCTTGGCTGCTTGCTACCACTATTCACTGGGCCTCACGTGAGTCCAAGAGTTAACAGCCTGAGTAGACTCAATAAAACTCCCAGGGAATCAGCCTCTCAGTCAAAAAGACTGTGTCTACCTTTGCTGAGATTGCAGGGTTAGCATATGTGTGTGTGTGAGTGTGTGTGTGTGTACCTTATACACAGAAGCATTTCTGAGCCTAAGGATGAGCCCTCAGGGGCACTGACCAGCCCTACAGCAGTCACTCTCAGGCATAGCTCTTATCTGGATGTTACCATCACTTGGACACCTTTTTAATGTGGCACCATTTCTATTGACACACGGACACATGCAGTACAGTCTCAGCCTATTTTTAACACCGGGTGGCTCTCTTTTGCGAAAGTCATTCTTCCTATTGAATTGCTGTCTATCTACCTAAGGCTTCAACCTCCATGGTAATTTTACCCTGGAGGGATGCTAAAATATTTAATACCCAGTTTAGAGAACATGGGGGGCTTCCCCAGTGGCTCAGATGGTGAAGAATTAGTCTGCAATGCCGGAGACTCGGGCTCGATCCCTGCATTGGGAAGATTCCCCTGGAGAAGGGAAAGGTTACCCACTCCAGTATCCTTGCCTGGGGAATCCCATGGATAGAGGAGCCAGGCGGGCCACAGTCCATGGGGTCACAAAGAGTCGGATACAACTGAGCAATTAACACTTTCACTTCATTTTCTTTAGGGAACATGGACTGATGGGTCAAAATGGACTCAAGCCACGGTGCCAGAGGAAGGTTCTGGAGGCCTCCTGCTATGCTGGGCACTACCCTTTCAATTGTAGGGTTGTGAGGCGGTCCAGAAAGTCTGAAAGGCATAGGGAAGCAGGGAAGGATGGACAAGTTAGGGCTACAGCCATTTACAGACTGGCATTTCAACAAGTGGTAAGGCTACACTGGTGCATACCAACCCAATTATCAGCCCTAGTTTTAACCCTCGGTCCACTCAGAACACGTCTACAACCAGAAAGAACTCTTGGCACGTCAAAGCCTCTTGAACTAATTCTTGGTTTGTCTTTCAATCACCATCCTTCTCTTACCACCAACAAACCTCTTCTAGGCCTTCAAGGCCCCACCAGACATGTGTGAGGGGAGAGGGTGGCCATGCACTTACAGCTGCATGACCAGGTAGTAGTGAGTGGCGCTCTCATAGATGTCCTCCAAGGTCACGATGTTCTCGTGCTTGATCCTGAGGAAGAGAAAGGGTCACCGTGCATGACCTATGGTTCACATGGTCCAGACACAGGATGCAGGTCTAGCCTAGATGGACTTTGACTTCTTTCAGAGACTTTTGATGACAATGTTCAGGAAGACAGGATCCTTGTGACTCCTTCCTGATAAGTAGGCAGTCACAAAGAAATTCCAGAGAAAAGATTCCCAGCATGGTATTCAATTCGTATTTTTGAGTGGGTAACTGATCCTCCTGACTTCAAGGAACAAACACCTCACTGTTACTCCAGGAATCTCTTTAAACTTTACCAAGAGAGAAAGCTAAAAGAACTGAGGGAAGCTGAGGGATCTGTGATCATTCGTTTATTCTACAAAACGGGGCTCCAGGTCTCCTTCAGAAACATCCCATCATGTGTGATCCCTCAACAGCTGGGATGTAGGTTAGCTAAGCCTCCTGATCGATAACCTAGGAGGAAGCTTTGCAAGATGATTGTTCCAGGATATTGTGAGTAAGACTGATGCTCATTGTGAGGGTCAGTTCCGTGGGACGCCTTAGATCAGTGAGTCTCAAGCGGGGGCTCTTTTGTCCCTCAGGGGATCTTTGACAATATTTACTGATGTTTTTCTTTGTCACAATTGGGGATGGGGGATGTGTTCCTGGCATTCAGTAGGTAGAGACAGGAATGTTGCTAAGCACCCTGCAATGCTTAGGAGAGCCCTCAACACAACAGGGAATTAACTGGCCTAAAATGTCAGTAGCACCTAGGCCAAGAACCTCTGCCCCAGACTACCTCTGTCTGGGATTACTCAGAGGCTGAGTCAAGCAGAATAATCATGCTAGCTGAGGGGTTGGTTTGCAAGCAGCAATTCTGTGCATGCCCTTCCAGGAGGAAAGTCTCTACCCAGGGGGAGAGGTAGTTTTACCCAGGGCTGTGCAGTACAAGGATTAACTTCAGCTTGGAGACAATTGGACCTGAGTTCAGGTCCATTTGCTACTTGGCTAATCTTGGCTGGTTTACTCAAATCTTTCAAACCTTGCTTTCCTTGTCTATAAAGTATATCTCTTCCATAGAGTTATATCAGGATGAAAAGTGATAAGACATGTAAAATGCTTAGTACAGGGCTTGGGGAATAGTAAACACACCATCAAGAGCAGCTAGCATCTTGAAGATATTGAAAAAAAATACAGGCTCCATGCAGTGACTATGTGATGGATTCATCTACATTTATAAGCTGATGATGCTAACAGTAATTTATCGATGATTTACTCACTGGACAAATATTTATTGAATATCTATGCTGTTAGGGACTGGTGATACAATGTAATGATAAGAAGGACCAATGAGCCTATAGTCTCTCTCTCTACCCTAATCTCTCTGGAGCCCAGACCAAGACTTCTACCAGACACTTCTATGTAGAGATAGCTGGATATATTTATTCAATATGTATAGAGGCAGGTGGATATTTATATTCAATATACTGCAACCCACTGCTATTTCGTCTCAGCCTACACATCCTTTTCATTTGCTGTCCTAAGCAATGAATGATATGACTGTCCACAGAACAGCTCCGTCTTAGGGTCTCTTTAATGCTTTTTTTCTTTTATTCTCCTTCCAGCCAGCCCCAACCACCTCTCTCTCTGAAATATCTCTGGGACTCAGTCTTCTTGCCACCATGTGATCTTGCCGCCACCTCTGGTCCTCATCCGTTGCCTCAGTGATTGAGAAAGTTTGGCAGTTGGTCTTCTGCCCTCTAGGCTGGCACCCTCCAATCCATCCACCACTATGCTTAAGAGGGATGGCTCTAAAATATAAACTGACCATGGAAATTTTGCCTTAAAACCCCTTGATGACTTCTCTCTGCTGATAGAATAAAGCCAATGTTCTTTCTCATGGCATCCAGCACCCTTTATTATGAGGTCCCCTTCCCCATTGCTTCATCTCCTCTCCGTTCATGGGCTTCCAATTCTAACTCTTCCCTAATGTCCCTTGCCCTTCCATGATCCTATGTTAATATTTATGCTACACTTGACCTGACTTCTCTTTCTGCACTGCCCTTCCTGCCTCTATAAAATTCTACTCACCCATCAAGGTCTGTCGTCTTTGAAAATGTACCTAAAATTCATACTCACGAAGACACACATATAGGCAACACGAATCTCTGTCTCTGCTGCTGCTAAGTTGCTTCAGTCGTGTCCAACTCTGTGCGACCCCATAGACGGCAGCCCACCAGGCTCCCCTGTCCCTGGGATTCTCCAGGCAAGAACACTGGAGTGGGTTGCCATTTCCTTCTCCAATGCATGAAAGTGAAAAGTGAAAGTGAAGTCGCTCAGTCCTGTCCTACTCTTAGCGACCCCATGGACTGCAGCCTACCAGGCTCCTCCGTCCATGGGATTTGCCAGGCAAGAGTCTCTTCTACACTTTGCCTTTTGCTAGTGTGGCTCACAACCAATGGGACTGGCATTTGTTATGGGCGCTTCTGTCTCTGCTAACAAAGATGTGAGTTCCTGAGGATAAGAGTTTTTCAACTTCATCTTTGTGGTCCTGATGCCTAAGCACTTTTGGATTACTGTAGGAGTTCCATAGGGGTTTGGTTTGTGGGTCCCGTTGTAAACATTTGATGATTTGTTAGTGCTGTCTCCATCGTGATCGTTGGAACGCTGAACCTACATCTGCGTTAGAAGAAATCGAGGCTCATTTCCAAATCTTGTACCACTTCCTTAATTGTTACTTCTTCCTGGTGTTGACTTACAGTTGATTTTTGGTCCTTTGAGCTAATTACTTTGTGGTCTATGTGTGCAAACCAGCTCTGCTCTCAGTTGATCACTAGTTGATTTGATGAAAAAAAAAAAAAATCAGCCAAGACAACTGTCTGGCTAATATAGCTGATGGATCAAACTGACTCATCAGCTCGAGCAAAGGGAGCTAATACCTATGGGGGTGGAAATCCCACCTCAGTCTCTCTCAAAGGTAATTTGTGAAGGAAAGGTTGTGATCCCCTGGTTTCCCTTGACCAACACTAAGACCCACTCACTTTTTCAGCACAGCGATCTCATTCTCCAGGCTGCTGTCCCGGAAGGCAGGTGACTTTTTGATGCACTTCAGGGCAAAGAGCTTCCCAGTTACCCTTTGCTTCACCAGGAAAACTTCTGAGAAAGCTCCTCTGAGTAGAAAATACCAAGAGATAAACATTAGAACTGGCAGCCTAGGGAACATTGCTGGAGACAAAAGCAAAGGGCAGGTGAAAGAAGGTGTGGCTGGTAATTTGTTTCATTGTCATCATGGGCACCATGGCAGATTCTATCTGACATGATAGCATAGTCTTTGACTCAGGGGCTAGAGGGCTGGTTGCTCTTGGCTAGTTCCATGATTTGGAAACGATTCTCAGAAACTCTGCTTTAGGTCTGCAAACTTCTCCTCTTGGCAAACCCATTAAGGAGAGGCCACTGCCGATCTTAGAGAGGCAAATTCTGTAAAGAAGTGCCCAACTATACGCTTACAACCCCAGCTGCGGAAGCTTTGTGGTTCCCCAGTCAGGGCAGCTCTTCAGGAGCTCCTTAGTAAATGACTCACTAAGCTGCTTTCAAAGCACAGAGCTCAAGTAATTTACACCAGAAACACCAATGGTGGAGACACTCCAGCTGCTGGTGAAGATGCATGAACAAATGCTACAACTGTATATTCTGAGAAAACTTAACAAAAAAAGAGAGAGAGAGAGAGAAGTCGCTACAGAGTCAGTTTACTTGTCTTCTCCCAACATGGTGTGGGCTTCCTTGATAGGAATAATTAGTCCTGAATATTCATTGGAAGGACTGATGCTGAAGCTGAAAGTCCAATACTTTGGCCACCTAATGTGAAGAACTGATTCATTTGAAAAAACCCTGATGCTAGGAAAGACTGAGGGCAAGAGGAGAAGGGGACAACAGAAGATGAGAGGTATCACCGACCCAGTAGACATGAGTTTGGGTAAACTCTGGGAGTTGGTGATGGACAGGGAGGCCTGGTATGCTGCAGTCCATGGGATCGCAAAGAGTTGTACACGACTGAGCGACTGAACTGAACTGAAAGAATCTGCCTGCAAGGTAGGAGACTCCAGTTCAATTCCTGGGTCAGGATTGTCCACTGGAGAAGGGATAGGCTACCCATTCCAGTATACTTGGGCTTCCTTTGTGGCTCAACAGATAGAGAAATTCACCTGCAATGTGGGAGACCTGGTTCACTCCCTGGGTTGGGAAGATCGCCTGGAGAAGGAAAAAGCTACCCACTCCAGTATTCTGGCCTGGAGAATTCCACGGACTGTGTATTCCATGGGGTTGCAAAGAGTCAGACACGACTGAGCGACTTTCACTTTCAACATGGTTGTTGGCAGTTAGAAGTAGCACTGAGAGATGGGGCTCTCACATGAGAGAGAAAAGACTCCTCTATCAGCTTTAGACGCTGATGACTACTGTGAGCCAACCGTCAGCAGCAAGGGGGCTGAGCATCTGCTCGTTCGGTAGTATCTGTGAGAACAAAAAACAGAGCCCAGCTGCTCTGGGCAGGCTGTCTGAAGATGGAGAGGCTGGAACCCAGTGAGAACACAGGGTAGGGATTCCAAATTGCAGGCTTCTTGGTTTAAGGGCAGTGTTGGGGGCAGTCCTCTAAAGACAAGGCCATAGCAACATTTAGTGAACAGCGGATACTGGAGCCTGATGTTAGAACCTCAGATTTGGGGTAACAAGTCATATACCCAGTTTCTTCATCCGAAAAATGAGAATGTCAATAGTATCTGATTCATAGGGATGTTGAGAAGAGTATGTGAGTTAGTAGGTGTAAAGTGCATGAACGTGTACCTGACATCCAGTTAACTATGCGTGTGAAATACTATTATCGTTCTAAGTACTATTTTAGGGAGAACACAGGTTAGTAATGAGAGTAGACAGAGTTTAGCTGAGGAAATATAGCTGAGCCATCCTCTGCCTGCCATCTGGCGGTTCTAGCGTGGAGGCCTAGTGGCAGCCCAGCTTCCGCAAGGACGTCCAGAATCTGCACTAGAGAGCGCTGGGTGTTTCCGGTGTCTGTTTCCTGTTTCCCCCAGCTGCACTTGGAACCGAGTTAATTAGAGCCTTCAGAGCTTGCTCTATTCATTCATTCATTCACCCATCCCTCCAATCAAGATTTATTGAGCACCTACTGAGTCTTAGACGCTAGAGATGAAAAGGAAAGTTTTTATTCTGCTCTTAAGCAGCCTGTAAATTAGTGAAGAGCCCAGACAAATGAGCAATTAGCATTCACTTTGAAAAATGCTATTAGGCTTTCCATGAACGCTGGTTGAGCTGACAGAACCTCTCTGTGTCAGGCCCTGGGATTAGTACTGGTCTGCCTTAGAATCTGGTGTGAGAAACAAGGCACGGACAGACCCACAGGAAGTGCTATGACCCCACAGGAAACAGACACGTAAGAGAGGGCCTTGGCTGTGCTTGGGAGGGTGGGTCACACACTGCGCAGCCCCAGCAGAGGCCGTCGCCTCAGAGCCACTGTATCTTTCAATGCAATAATTACGATAACATTTTTACTCTGGACCGCAAGCTAGAGGAAAGGGCCTTTTTTCCCCCTAATGCGTACAAAGTGACCTTTTGGGTCGGCTGAGAATCACATCATTCGTGGCCCTCTGACTTAAGAACATGCTGAACTCAGTTTCAAGGGATCAGTGAGGCTTAGCCCAGGGCAAAAACAAGTTGGAAGTGATGTTTCAGGTGGGGGTGGGGAAGAAGCAGGATTAAAAAGCCTGGAAGTGCAGAAGAACAGGGCAAGGTGGGGCTGCTGGAGGGTGGTCCAGCCCCTTTGTGATGGATGAGGCAGAGAACAGGGGAGGTGGGTGTGGAGGGACACCGGGGGTCCTATGCCTGGCTCTGGGTGGAAAATGCTCATGTGTTTGTGTGATGGATGGATGGAGGGAGGGAGATTGGATGGGTGAATGGATAGGAAGTTTGGACTGAGATTATCATTGTGTTCCACTCATCGGAAGACCTTGCTTTCCTTATTGTAAAAGGAGAGTCGAACCACACGGCCTTAAAGATTCCTCCCACCTGTGATGTTCTCAGGTTTGCCTTCAGATTTCTCCTTTTGCCTGTATCTTTGGAACCACACGAGGATGGTTCCCTGATTTTAAAGCTGACACCCTCTCTGAGTCCACTTGGAAAATGAGATCAAACTAAGAGCTTCCTGGGGGATCTATCCTGCAGTGAGCGGCATCTCCTAGGGTTGGGCAGTGTTGTGGGAATTACTGCTCTTCTGCTCAGGCTGTTTTATGCATGTTGTGTGTGTGTGTGTGTGTGTCTGTGGAGCAGGGGCAGAGCAGAGGGATTAGAAGGCTTAATTGTGCCGTCTGCCAGACTGGGGAGCAGAGAGCTAGTTTTGAGTGGCCAAGGTTGCATGGATCAGGAGGCAAGATGGCCGAACCTCAGTGCTAAGAGCACTTGCCGTGATAGAACTTGATTTGCGTTTCCTGCTCTGAACAGCCTTCTGCTCTTGCTGGGAGCAGGGGTGCTGGAAGAGGAAGGGAGGAACCAAGAAGAAAAATCTTCTCCTGGGCCGTGAAAAAAGGAGGCCTGGCGCTCGAAGACATACCCTCTGTAATGGACGAGTTTTGCCAAGTGTCCCTACAGCTGCCCAGGGCCGTAGAATTGTGGGTGATTCTGGACAGATTTCACAAAAGCCCATTTTCCCCTGATGGGTGGTCCCAGTGGAGCTGAGGACTAGAGAACTAGAGGCCTTTATCGTGAGATCCTGGCGCTTCCTGAACAGGGGAAGTTGGCACTGCCCAGCTGCCCCTCTGAGATCACATGACCTGGCTAATGCCACGGGGTCTGCAGCCTGGGGCTGCCTGTCCCCATCCCGAGCACCACAGAGGTGTCTTCTGAGCTTCTGTTCAACCTTAGCTGCTGCAATAGCTGTGACTTGCCCCCGTCTTGTCTGTCTGCTCCCCTCATATTAGCGCTGGGCTGGGTACATGAGAGCCACCAACAATACAAAATATAGACGGCTGGCCGCTGGGTCCTAGCCCCTTTAAATTTCAGTTTAGTATTCTGAGACCAGGAAGCTGTATTTTTCAAAAATTCCCTAGATTGAAATGAAACTAGGAAATGATTCATTCTCTTGACTGTGACAGTGATACTGTGGATATAGGAGAAGGTGCCTTTGTTCTTAGGCGGTGCAGACAGAAGGATCCAGACGTGATGTGTCATGATATACGCAACTTGTTTACAAATTGTGCAGTGAAGTGTGTGTGTGTGTGTAAAGCACATATGGTGAAATGTTAACAATTATTGGATTTAGGTGATGGGTATAGCAGAGTTCATGGTACTATTATTTCCCTTTTACGTAACATTTTCATAGTTAAACATTAGAGGCATGATAAGCTCCCCAGGTGGCTCCCCTGTCCCCTGGGGTTTAGAAGCTGCCCGGCAGACTTCACTGAGCTCCTTGAGGGTGGCACGCCTCTGTCTCCGATGGTCCTGAAGCACAAGTCTGAGCAGGCGGTGAATACACTCTTGTCAACCTGGGCTTCTTTTCCCCTCTTTCTCTGGATTTTTGGGATGCTTGGCAAAGCATTTTTGATTCACTCATGAGCTGTCTTTCTTTCCTGCCCAAACGCCCCTGCTAACCACCCCTGTCTTGACAAAGGCCCTTCATGGAGAGCGGGTGCTCTGATGCCCGGGGTGGCCGCTGAGACCCTCCTGTGTGCTGAGTGCCATCCCTGCCTGGGATGGGAGGGCCCAGAGGCCTCCTCTCAGGGTCGAGCCTGCTCCTCTCTGGTTTCAGAGACTGTGTGGGCAGCATCACTGCCTGAGGTCCCTGCCTCCTAGCCAGGCGGAGGGAGCTAAACTTAGCCAGAGTTGGCTCAAAGGAAAGCTGGCTTGTGTGGACAGCCCATGAAGGGCCCCTCGCATCCCCGGCCCAATTAGCCCAGACTAATTAGCTGACCAGCAGGGGTTTGGAAGCCATGGGAGCCGGTGGCCCAGAGCCGCCGCCAGCCTGCGTCAGAGGCCGCGGCTTCCTGGAGGCGAGGCAGGATTAAGTGGAGAGTCAGCCCCAGGCAGGCTGTCTCTGCTCCACCAGGCATGCAAGCGCCGTCCAGGGGCAGGCACAGACACCCCAGAGGCGGGCAGGAGCTTGGCTAGGACTCGACTTTATTTTTCCAACATGGTGCTTCAATATGGAGCCGAGAAGATGGTGGTGGCAGTCGTGGACATGCGCTCAGTCTTGTCCGACTCTCTGCGACCCCATGGGCTGCAGCCCACCAGGCTCCTCTGTCCATGGGATTCTCCAGGCAAGAATCCTGGAGTGGGCTGACGTGCCCTCTTCCAGGGGATCTTCCCAATCCAGGAATCGAACCCAGCAGACGGATTCTTTACTGTCTGAGCCACCAGGAAAGTCCAAGAATACTGGAGTGGGCAGCCTATCCCTTCTCCAGGGGAATTTTCTTGACCCAGGAATCGAACTGGGGTCTCCTTCATTGCATGCCGATTCTTTACCTGCCAAGCTACCAGGGAAGCCCCAGAGGATGGTGATGGTGGGAGGCAATTCAGGTGTGTGTAACCCATTGGCTTTGTAGCCTCAGAAGCACCACCTTCTGTAGACAGCAGACAGTGGGTTTGCCCTGTATACTGTGGGGGGAGTGGAATGAGGAAGGCAGGTGAGGAGGCCCAGGAAGGTTCAGGTCACTGGATCCCCGGAAGTGCTCCAGAACTCCTCTTCCCTGCAACCAGGGCGGGACTCACAAATTGTGATGGATCTGGAAGCAGGGCGGGGTCTCGGGGGGTGAGAAGGCAGAACCTTGGGGAAAGGGCTGAACTGACCTCTGTAGCACGCCAAGGCACCTTTCCCTGAACTACCCCTCAAAGCCCCTACTCTGCTCCTGCGACCTGTTGAGATGGTGTATCATCTGCTGCTGGCCTAGGACGGCTGTCTCCAACTCACCCCCCCACCACCCGCAGGCAGCCCTGCCGCCCCAGCCCCGGCCCCTGGACTCACGATCCCAGCACTTCCATGAAGATGAAAGTTTTCCGGATGTTGCTGGTCTGTTTCTTCCAGGAACTGCAGTCATCCTCTTCCTTTCTACCCATCGCCTCCAGAGTTGAAGCTTCTGGGGATGCTTGGTTTGCGGAAGGGAAGCAAGGATCTGATCAGCTACTTTGTCCAATAGGATGAGAACAAGTTGTAGAAAGAATCTATAATACTCACATCCTTCACGTAACAACTAGGAGTAAGGACGGGGAGCAAAATCTGGATAACTGGCAAAAATAGGTTACATTTCCATAACAGATTTTATTGACAGTCCACTACGTGCCCATTGAGCTTGTCCCGTGGTCACAGGGTTTAGACTCTCATGATGGAAACTCCCCCTTGTACAAATGTCTTTGAGGACAATAACACCTTTACAAATAGATTAACATGGGACTATCCACCTTTGGAGAAGGAAATGGCAACCCACTCCAGTATTCTAGCCTAGAGAATCCCAGGGATGGGGGAGCCTGGTGGGCTGCCGTCTATGGGGTCGCACAGAGTCAGACACGACTGAAGCGACTTAGCAGCAGCATCCACCTTTGAAGGGATCTGAACTGTTTATGATACCACTAGAGCTTCCCTGGTGGCTCAGACAGTAAAGGATCTGCCTGCAATGCTGGAGACCCAGGTTTGATCCCTAGGTGGGGAAGATTCCCTGGAGAAGGAAATGACAACCCAAAGTTTTTTTTATTGATTCAGACTACTGAGTCAGCCGGACTTCTCTCTTATTATCACAGCTTGGCTGCCTCCTCCAGTCATTACTGTTCGTAACTTCTCTCCTACTGTTCTGAGTTAAATGAATGAAGAGTAGATGAATGAGCATCGTGTTTCCTCTGCACCTCCCACAGCATTTAGCACAGTGCTGTAAAAATAGTTCCTCATTAAAATCTGAATTGAAATGTGCCCTGAGTTCATCTTAGGCTTTTCTCGATACTGAATACTATATTTATTCAACGGTCAACACCTACGACGTGCCAGGGGCTGTGTGTACCCTATCTCATTCCCCCTAAATAGTACCTTTGGTAAACCCTCTTCATCCGTCAACGTGTGCCATTTGTTTTCCTGATTGACGCAATGAGAACTGGAGAACCAGAGAAGTGATCTTATAGCCTAGTGCAGTAGATAGAGCAGATCTGTCTTTTACAAGGATGATTCAGGATGTATCTGAAGATCAGATCATGTAGCCAAGATTATAGGGCTAATGATTTGCATTCTAGATTTCTTACTCAAGATTAGGAACAGAAGCTATGTATCTCCTACTATATTACACTGCATTCTAGCCTTTTGACACTTAGCTCTATGGTCTTATTTAGTGGTTTTCAATACATTTCTAGACAAATGGGTTCCTGTTATATTTTACTGCAAGGTAACGTCGTTTATGGTACTCAGTGTACAACCCAGGGGTCAGATGAAGAACATAGGTGATGGTCCTGGCTTTCAAAGCGCCAGAAGAGTGGAGAAGTCAGGAACCAAGCAAGTGAGCTAGTATGTACACAGTTAGAAAGCCTGGGTAAACCATGAAGGAAAAGAACCTGAGCTTGTTACAGAGATGATCAGGTCTCCCTGGTCTTCTTTAGGTGAAGGTCAAGGAGGACTCATGTCATAAAGTAGCTTCTAGGTTCTTTTCTGCCTTTAAGTCATACCTGGGAGGCTTAAGACCCTGGAAATAAGAAGAATGTGACTAAGCGTGGTCCTTGGTAGGAGGAAGAGGTGTGGAAAGACTGACAATTCTGGCCCAAGTGGATCCTGAGAAGGAGATGGGGAGACAGATGGTGTAGTTGGCAGAAGCACACATCTTGGTTTTTAACCCTCTTGGAGTAAGCACCCATCTAGGAACAGAGGAGATCAGGGACGTGGATGGCTGGGCCCCCCAGGACCCTGATGGTGGGAGACTGCAAGCCTAGGAGGAACTCTGACTCCAACCGCCTTGAGCAGTCGCCTCTGGGCAGGCCAGGGATGGGTGGCAAAACAGCGTCACATGGCCTGCAGCGACTCCAGAAGTTCCCCAGGGCCTGAGGGGCTGCAGCTGGCTTGGACAAGCTCATGATGCCTAACCATGCTCCACGCTCGGTGGCCTCATGTTAGCATGGAATCAGCCACCATGGGAATATTTACACCATGGAAACAGGCAAATGCTACCATCGGGGCCTCTCTTCCACTCCTTCCCTCAGCCCCCAAGAACCAGACGGTAAACATCTACCAGCTCACCTCTGCCCACGGCCCTGGAGAGGGGATACTTAACTACCAGAGCACCTGTCAACCAGAGTCCAGAAGAACAGACAGCTACAATCAGGGCTTCTAGGATGGAAGCAAATGTCTGGGGTCAGGGCTTTAGTGGAAGGTGTCCTAGGGGCCAGATGGAGCCAGGTGCACTGCAGAGGTCACTGGGCAGCCTCTGGCGAGATCCCCGAGAGCGGGGATCCAAGGCCCCTGATAAGTCTGGGGCCCCCTTCTCCCTGCCACTAGCAGCCTAAGTAAGTACCTCAGTAAGTACCTCAAACACAGAAGGCCACCTTGAAATAGACCAGGGGGAGGAAAGGTCATTGCAAGGCTGTATGTTTTCTTCAAAGACACTGGATCGGCTGAATGAGACTCTATTAAACATGAGGTCATATGTTTATGGACAAGGTTATAATGGACAAGGTCAAATGTAAAGTTTCCCGTTTTGCTGTCTGGTAAGGCTGGAGATTATGGGGAAGCTTTTATAGGAAATAAAGAAGCTACATTTCCTTTGTACATTTCAGTCTAGTGTGTAAATGTGCAACCTGGCTATATAATGCATGCCAAGTCACTTTAGTCGTGTCCAACTGTGTGCAACCCTATGGACTGTAGCCCACCTGGCTCCTCTGTCTGTGGGATTCTCCAGGCAAGAATGCTGGAGTGGGTTGCCATGCCCTTCTCCACCCAGGTATTGAACCCACGTCTCTTATGTTGCCTATGCCTCCCTTGGCAGGTAGGTTCTTTACCACTAGCGCCACCTGGGAAGCCCCATAGAGGCTCTTATTATGAAAGACACATGTGGGCAATGATACGCATTCTTTAGGACTGGGTCCAGCCAGATGTAGGCCCGGTGTACTCTTCCTTCATATCCCTAGGCCCATTGGTTGATTTGTTCCTTTTGGCAGGATGGCAGCCAAGAGGGACGACAGCAGCTGAGGGTCCAGGCACTGGCCAGCGGAGGACCCACCAGCAATGTGATGGGCTGATCTTGAACTTTGAGAGCACAGCCTCCAAGGTGGAGACAAATGAACGCTGACTGGCAGAGACTGCTTTGGGGAAGATGAGATATTAGAATAGAGGGCTATCTTTCAGTTCAGTCGCTCAGTTGTGTCCGACTCTTTGCAATCCCATGAATTGCAGCACACCAGGCCTCCCTGTCCATCACCAACTCCTGGAGTTCACTCAAACCCATGTTCATCGAGTCGGTGATGCCATCCAGCTATCTCATCCTCTGTCGTCCCCTTCTCCTCCTGCCCTCAATCCCTCCCAGCATCAGAGTTTTTTCCAGTGAGTCAACTCTTCGCATGAGGTGGCCAAAGTACTGGAGTTTCAGCTTTAGCATCATTCCTTCCAAAGAACACCCAGGACTGATCTCCTTCAGAATGCACTGGTTGGATCTCCTTGCAGTCCAAGGGACTCTCGAGTCTTCTCCAACACCACAGTTCAAGGGCTATCTTTAGCCAGGTACTATTCTGCAGATTCTCAGCCCCAAATCTAGCAGCTTCCACTTATCAGAGTTATTGGCAGCTGGACTTGGACCAAATGCATCTTACTGTCTAGACACACAACAGCTGAGAGGTTCTGAAGGCTGTAGGGGATGAGGGTCAAGGCTTGGATCTTACAAGGAGCCAATTAACAGCATTAGTTTGCGCGACTCCCTCTGTGTCTCCCCCTCCACAGAACAACAGGCCTTCAGACGCCCCTTTTCCAAGCAAGGAGCCAACCAAGAGCCTTCTTTCCAGTGTGCACGTCCACCGTGGGGGCGCGCATCACTCCCCATTCTGGAGCCCCCGTTGGATTGACGGTCTCACTCTCCAGGAGGCATCACCTCCTCATTAGCAGCTCTGTACTCACTGTTCCTTCTTTCCCATTGCTCTTAAATAGCTTAAAAACACAGTATTCTTAGCCTAAGCTCAGCTATAAGAAAACATCTTTCCCGCCCACCCCTCCTCCCATACACTGCATCCTAACAATTCAGTTCCATCTTCCAAGCCACATGGAAAGCTCAGGGCCCCCATCTGAAACCCCACTGAAGTCCCACTTCATTCCCTCCGTGACTGTGCAGAAACCTCAGGACCTCGCTGCCCCTGTGCGCTGGGGGCCTGACTGCGGACTCTGAGCTGGGGCGGGGCGGGGGCGGCCTGCTATTGCTGCCTCTTGCTTCTTTGCCTGAAAATCCTCCCCCTCCTCTCTAGACTTCTGTAATCGAGGCCCTTTCAGTGGGGGGGGAAAAAAAGAAAACAAATTCTAAGGAGGTTGAAACTTCAATATTGTTTTCACTTGGTTCTACAGTGATCCCCGCAGGACAATGCCTGGCCTTAGTTCCTGCTCTGCGGCGTGGTCTTCCGCAAGACCAGTGGCCTGCCTGATCTCTTGGGAGAAAATTTCATAGCTGGGGGAAGGGAGGGAGCAGGGCAGGAAGACCACAGATGGAAAAGTTCTTCCTAAAGGCTGCACAGCCTTTGGGTGGGTGCTGCACAGCCTTTGGGTGGGCACTGCCCCGGATCGTGACCCTTTCTGAGCTTCTGGGCTGGTGGCATCCAGCACGGCTATTTATGAGATTCTGGTGAGAGATGCTCAGGCTGTGAGCCTGGGAGGCAGGCATGCTTCACATACTTCTTCCATGGAACATTGCTGTCCTTCTCTCCTTCCCAGGCTCCATCTGGTCACTTGGGGGGGGGGGGAGGGGCAGTGGGGGGAGGGCAGTACTAGCCCCAGACAGAACTCGAAGGTGGAGGAAGCTTATCCTCACCATTGTCGTCACCATATCCCAAAGGGATCCCAGTCACCTCATGACCCCATCCTGCCCTGGGCCCTCTATCCCTGGACCCTCATTCTTGTCTGCACTGATCTGCACGGCTTCCTTAGCCGAAGTTTTCTACTTTGAGTCATAGCCACTTAAGACTCTGCTCCAAGGTGCCTTAAAAAAAAAAAAAAAAGAAAAGAATCAGAAGGGCTAACTCCTTCAGAGTGTCACCCCACCTGATCGGATGTCCCCAAATCTTAGGGGCACCATGGTTGAATCCAGAGGCATTCAACGCAATCCAAATGTATATCTCCCAAACCAACAGTAGGTGTCTAAGCCAGACGTGAGTAAACTGGGGGAGATGGACACCTGGAAGGGGAGAATCTTGGAGCAGCAGGTCTGCCGCCTAAACCCACAGATAATGGCTCTCAACTCTGTTTTTGCGAAGTGCCTTCTTCCCCAGGGTCTCACCTGAGGCCTCTGAGCAAGGACGTGTGGATGCCTTGGGGGCATGCTGGGCAGGCCTCAGAGCCTTCCTGTGGGGCCAGGTGTGGCTCTTTCACAGACCCCAGAGGGATCAGCCCACCCTAAGACAGTTTCTGGGGTTTTCCACTCCTTGAAAGCATGACTCAGAAAGGGCTGTGGGTCTTAGGAGGGAGGTTATCAGTTGGCTCATCTTTCATGAGAATGTACTCTCGGTCTCCAGGCTGGGGCATACAGAACCAGAGGAATATATACATTGTTTGAGCTTCCCTGGTGGCTCAGATGGTAAAGCATCTGCCTGCAGTGCGGGAGACCCGGGTTCAGTCCCTGGGTTGGGAAGATCCCCTGGAGGAGGAAATGGCAACCCACTCCAGTATTCTTGCCTGGAAAATCCCATGGACAGAGGAGCCTGGTAGGCTACGGTCCGTGGGGTCGCAAAGAGTTGGACACGACTGAGTGATTTCACTTCACTTTGGCCATAAAGGGGCTAAAAGACCAAAGCTGGGACAGTTTCTGGCCCAGGCCCCACAGTTTCCTGGACTAAATTGCACTTCTCATCATCCCCTGGATTGAGAAGTGCAATGGAAAGAGGTCAGGTTCTGGCTCCAGTCTTGGTTTGGCACCAATGAGCTGTGCAGCCCTAGGCAGAGTTCTGTTCCTTAGTAGAAACAGGAAGATGAACTAGATTGGGGTTCCTTGACAATTTTTTTTAAAGAATATTCGTCCCAGGGGACTCTGCAACCAAAGTGGATTTGCTATCTGCCCCTTCTTGGAGAGTCAAGATCCATGTTAGCTTATTAAAGGCTCTGAGAGTTTTAAAGACACCTGCTTCATGTTCTGTAAGCTGGTGTCTCCCAACTTTACTAGACTGTAATTGTAAATTCTTTCCTTATGCAACTCCTACAAGCATCCAGAAGATCTAGGCTTGCTCAGAGCCTGCTGGGGAAAGTGGGGACTGGGCCAGCTCTGGTGCTCTGCGATTGCATACTTGAGCAATACGTGACATTTCCAGCAGCTGCTGTCATGGCTCACAGCCCTGCTCTCCTGTTGGTGCGCGGGCACGTGGCCAGGCCTCGTGTGTGCTGTCAGAACCTATCTCCAACCATGGGCTGCAGCTCAAGTGGCTGGTTTGCTTACCTGGGCCTGGGCCCTGGACCCGAAAGGCCCCTGGACACTTCTTGATGGACAGACCCTCCCAGGAACACCGGCTGCCTCCCCAGCCCTTCCCCTAATCTGGGGCCTCCAAAGCCAACTCTGCACACCAACTTCTGTCCACCCCCCCAAATCACTGAGGAAGGTTGTTTTTCAATTGCCTCCTGCAGTTTACTTCACTCTCAAACCCACATTTAAGTTTAATCAAACCCTGCTGCACTGACAAGCCAGAATTCACAAGCTGCTTAAGGCTTCTTGTGTGCCTCTTGCAGAGGAAATAAAGAGGAAATAGGGGCTTGAGTTGGTGGCTGAGGGGTCTACACGTGAGTCACTGGAGAGAGCTGGGCATGTTCCCAACTCTTCACGCGTTCGGTCTCCTCTGC
Source organism: Capricornis sumatraensis (assembly GCF_032405125.1). NCBI lineage: Eukaryota > Metazoa > Chordata > Mammalia > Artiodactyla > Bovidae > Capricornis > Capricornis sumatraensis. Next base: position 80,963,235 of record NC_091082.1, read on the forward strand.
TGAATGGGGCTAACAATCCCTGCTGTCTCCATTTCCCAGAATTCCTGTGGGTGTCCAATACATCAGTGGGCACAAAAGCATGCTGCAGCCTCTCAAGCCATGAGCCCACTTTACAGGCACGGGCATGAATCGCTGGGGGTAGGGGGAGAGGGGAAATAATTGAAATAGGGGTGAGCACACAGCAGGAGACGTGAGTCTGCTGTTTCCCCAGCGGGTCTCGGCTCCCACGTGCCTCTCAACTGTGACCCCTTCTCACTGTGATTCTAAAGTGCCTGAGGACACATGACGCTTCATACATCGTGGTCCTGAAATGCAGACCAATGATTTTATCTGCTGCTCTCCCAAAAAGGGATCTACTGGAGCACAGAGGGGACAGTGCCCGAGCTGGGTTTCTCCGTGGGCTGATCTCCATCGGGGCTTCTAGTTCTAAGCAGCGCTCAAGGGTCTCATTATATTTTAATTAATTAATTAATTTTGATTGGCGGATAATTACTTTACAATATTGTGATGGTTTTTGCCATACATAACCAACATGAATCAGCAACAGGTATACACGTGTCCCCCCCTCCTGGAGCCCCCGTCCCACCTCCCTCCCTACCCGGTCCCTCTGGGTTGTCCCAGAGCACTGGCTTTCGGTGCCCAGGTTCAGGCACTGAACTTGCACTGGTCATCTATTTTGCATACGGAAATATACAAGTTTCAATGCTATTCTCTCACATCCTCCCACCTAGGCTTAACTGTGTGCCTGCCACACTTTGCCTTTAAGACCCATTTCCACAGGGGAGGTGAGGGGAGCGGGGCGGGGGATGGGGGCGTCGTTGGTACCCAAGTGGGGCTCACTCTACTGCACCCCTGGGAGGGTGAGAGGAGGGGTCGCTGGGAGTGGGAGCAGGAGGAAGGACCATCTTGAGCTCACGATGGCGTGGGTTACACCACTCGAGAAGCTCTGAGTTATACCACGCTTCCCCTTCCCCACCTCCACAGCCCCCACCCCACCCCCCAACCCCATCGCTAGCTTGCTTTCACTCAGGAGGCTGCACGGCCCCAGCCCCTCGCCCTTGACCGTGCGGTTGTAGCGCCGGCTCGCAGCCTGTTTGCAGACAGCCGCCCTCCCTCATTCACGCTGCAGCTCATTCACTCCGCTGCCTCTGGCAGGCTGCGGCTGGGCCCCAAGGCTTATTTATTTCTGGCCGCGTGTCTGTGTGTGAATGGGGGACAGGGAGCCAGGGAGGCGCTGTCCTCCTAGAGGGGGATTCATCTCGCTTGCCACCGCCGGGAATTGCACCCAGACCCTCAGGTGTCCGCTGCTGCAGACATCACCCTGGGTGGGTGATGCCTGTGCTGGGCACTTTACCAGCACTATCTTGTTTAACCACTCAAGGTGGGGATCGTCAACCCTATTTTGTAGTGGAGGTACTGACAGGTGGAGATATTAGGAAAAATGACCTAAATCTAACACAGGAGCCCCAGCCCTTCAGATCCCCCCACAGCAGTCTCCCTGTCCAACCCCCACCCCTCCCCACATGGAACCTGTTGCCTCTTTCCTGGAGCTGGTTGTCGGAATTCCACTTACCTCCGACCTCATCCTCAGGGTGCTCTCCTGTAATCCCACCACCAGACGGATTGCCCCTGGAACAAGTGGCTGGCTCCCATGATCCGGGAAGCCTGGATCTCTCAGCTTTCTCAGATTTACACCGACGCTGGACGTCTGTCTAATGCCTAAGTGATTCCTGGCTCCAGCTCAAACCTTTTCTCACTCTAACCTTGAGCTTCTTTCCCAAAGTTTTGCCCTACCTTTCTAAAGAGTGCTCTTAATACACATACAAACACTCACACCCACACCACAGCTATCTATCTGCAGTGTAGTATCATGGAAAGGTCTCTGATTATATCAGATCTGGGTGCAAATGCCGCTGTCATCAAATGGATACAACCGTATCCAGCTTTGCCTGATGAAGCCTCAGAAGAAATGCCCCACCAACCCTATGGGCTTGTCTTAAAGATGATTAATTAAAAGCACATTACTCACTGTCAAGTGTGGTCCCCATATCAGGCATTACTAAGCACTTTGTGCTATGGCCTGTGGGGTCTTGTCTTTGGTCCTAGATAAAGCTTCAGTCAAGTAGGACTCCCGGGGGTCGGACTGTCTCCAGCCTCTGATATAAGAAAGATGGTCTCCTTACCCAAGAGGGAACCCTCTTGACTCCCGTGACCCTTCTCAGAGATTTTCCTCTTCATCGGTTGATCTGATTCCAGAACAAGCAGCTGGCCAGCCATGAAGTGCCGCCAGGGCAGCGGCGAGAGAGCCCCGACAACTGCCTCTGGGAGCTTCAGGGTTAATGATCGTGCGTCAAAGTTACGTGGAGAGAAGGGCCCCAGAGTGGGTGGGGGTGGTGGTGGTGAGTCCAGACCTCCTGTGACCATCCTGACTTGAGAACTGAACTAGGGAAGTTGAAAGACGGAAGGGGAGACAGAGGCGCCCCCGGGGAAGGTGAGGGAGGAGCCGCGTGACTGACAGCGGTGCCTCCGCTGGGTTCTGCATCCTAACGCAGCCCGGCACCGGCCAGGAGGGACTGAGGCTGGTCTGCCTTCCTTGGGTCTGTGGAGCCACAGGCTGTTTACTAACCTCCTCCCCACCCCTCCACCCCCGCACTGGCTCTCCTAATCCTCACAACTGAACAGGAAGGGAGGACCAGAACAGGGCATTTGCCAGATGGGTCAGAGGTTAAGAGATGCAGGCAGAGCAGGAGGGAGGGCGGTGAGGATGCTGGCGGTCCTGACACCCTGCACATGGACGGCCCCTCCAGGCACAGAGCTGACAGGGCTGCCCCTGGAATGCGCGCAAGCATGGCAGGCCAGGCACATAGGAATGTTTTGCTCCCCTTTCTCTGCCCAGAAGGGCAGAAGGTTCCCACTCAAACCAGCCCTGAAGTTATGGCCAGATGACTGCCCCCCCACCAGAGATTCCCTCCCAGACTTCCATTCAGACTTATCTTCCCAGGCAGTTACAACTTCCCTCTGACACCTCCAGAGTCAGGCAAGACAGGACCTGGGGTTGAAATAAACACCCAAGTTGCTTGCAAGAGTGGCTGTTCAAACCCGCTCTCTTGGTGCCAGCAGCCTCCGGCTAAGCGAAGAAGGCTCCCCGGACCAAATAAAGAAGCAGGTTCATCTTACCCAGGGATTCCGAGAGAATGGTCCTCGTGGTCCTCCCACTCCAGCTCCTACAGGTCTGGGAGGCTTAGCAGGCTCCAGCGCTTCCACAATACACTGAATTAAAGGGGAGGAATGCAGAGGTTTTCTTTCCCAGGACCGTAACCAAGCAGCCTTAAAGGGGAGGAAAAGGAGCTAGGGTGGCTTGCTCCTTCGTTTCCTCTGCCTTTCCTTCCTTCTGAGCAGATCCAGAAAAAATCCTTTTGCCCAGGGCCTCTTTTATGGTGTGTGTGTGATTGTGTTTGCGTTGACATGTGTGCTGCAGAGAGGGGAGGAATCAAAGGCAAAAACAAAATGACAAAGATTTCCATCGGCCTGAACGCGGCGGTAACAGAAAATCAGAGACTGCCTGCCTCAGTCTCCCTCTTAACCACTCCGTAGCTGGTATATGTTGTTCCAGATACCTTCCTGAGCAGTAAGACATGGATACTAGTTGCAGGTAGAGCCCCCGGGGTCTCACTGAATGGGAGGAGAAGCACTTGGATGTCCCGCAGGGGGACCCAGGGCTGGACGGCTTCACCCGGTATCAGTGATACCGTCCCTGTTTCTAGAAGCAAAGCATTCCGATCCCTAAGTCTGCCATCCTCTTTTCAGTCCTAACCTGTTGGCCCCCAAGGAGACCATTCCCCTCCTTCCGGAAACTCTAGGCTCTTAAATTGTGCCTTTCCAGTTTTTATCACTTGGGTTTTTTGAATAAGCAACACATTCCTATGGGTCAGCAATTAGGATGCTATTGAAAGCCATACATAAAGGTGTCTCACAGCATCCCCTCCCCACCCGCCCCTTGCCCCCACCCTGCCCTCTACACGTGGTCGCTTTTGTTTCTCCTGTGTCTCTCCAGCATTTTATGCAGATACAAACAACAGAATATATATATCCCCTGCCCCCTTTCTTATGTAAAAGGCGACATCTATTTTCATCTCCACAACCTTAATTCAGGTCCCCTTCTCCTCTCTTGGGTACTGTTGTAATAACCTAGATTCTAATTGGTCCCTGGGTGAAGTAGTCCATTGGGATAGTTAAAAGAGGCTCTGGAGAAGGCTTCTAGGTTGGATGCCTGGGTTGTCTATTAACTGGTTGTGTGACCTTGGACAAGTGGCTTTAACCTCTCTGTGCCTCAGTTTTCTCATCTGGTCAATGGGATGATCACTGAACTTATTGCATGTACTAGTCGAGCGGGGCAAGGTAGAAGGCTTAGAACAATGACTGGCACTTGGTAGGTTGTCGGTAAGTGTGAGCTACTATTATTCTCTCTCCAACTTCAATTTTTGGTAGAATGATCACCTCAAAAATATCCATTCCCTACAGAATAAAATACAAACACCTCACCCCATCATTGCAGGCATTACGGGATCTGGCATGATACTACCCTGCACCCCACCCCAAGCCCCTCTGTCCACCCAGCCGATGCTCCAGCCACATCATAGGAGACACTGATTTCTAACACACCGCTGATTTCCAGAGCTCCCGACCTTTGCTTCTGCAGCTGTATCCAGGTAGAACGGCCTTTCTTCATTCTCTGCCTATGGAAATGCTATAGATTTTAAAAGCTCACATCAAATGCCATCTCATCCATGAAACCTTCTATGATTTCCTCACCTCTTGAGAAGTAATCACTCCCTCCTCTGTGCTGGTTCCCAAAACTTTTCGTCTACCGCTCTCTCTCTCACTCTTTTTCTGCCTTGAATTCTAGTCTGTGTTCCCACTGCTGTCTCCCTTCTGGGACTGAGAGTTCTTAGCAGAGTGATTTCGCCTCTCCTCCCACCCTCTTGACCTCCTTTCCCTAACCCTCCTGTGTCCCAGGACACAGGGTAGGCACTCAGCCAGTGTTTAGCGATGAACCAGATAGGTCCCACCAGAAGTGGAAATGCCTTTGAGAGTCAAATAAATGAGACAGGACTTCTCATGGTAGGTATACTAGTCAGTACTCAATAAATGCTAACTCATCAGTATTGGTCACGAGAATAACAGCATATTATTGCTATGGGTCTAGCTTCCGCTTAGTGCTTAGATTCTCTGGGTGTAGCATCCCTGATGGGCAGCTCTCCTTTTCCTGCTTGGACACTGGAACCGGGGAGTTTATTGCTGTATGAGATTGTCCGGTAAGTTCCATGGGCGCCAAAGATGTTAGCAGCTTTGTAGGGAGCTGAATTCTGCCTCTCTGAAGTCTCCCCCAGCATGCATATACATCCCCTCACTCCTTAACTGACTCCTTAACTCCAAGCACTGACTCTGTACTAGGGATCGAAGATGGAAGTCAGACTCAGAATCCACATTCATAGAGTTTCTACCACCCAAACAGGAGCCAGTCCGTTCTGTGCTTTGTAAGTCAGAGTGTGTTGTTCTGTAGTTCAGAGTACATTGCATTCTGATACCACTTTGAATCGGGCAAGGACCTGTCTGTGAGCATCCGCTGGCCTCCTCCTGCCAATTCTCTCCCATCTACCTGCACACTGCTGGTGCTGGCGAGCCACAGCGCTGGGGCTGAGTTCTCAGCTGTGCAAACACAAGTAGGTTCAGCAGGTGTTAGACTGCGTGGGGCACAGTGTCACCTCTTTATGCCGAGTTCAGAAGGCAGGTACTGACTGGGTCACACGCCAGACATCAGAGGTCAGAGCGGGCTCAGAACATCCACTGCTCTGGTACTGACAGAGGTGACTAGAAAATGTTTCCCAAGGAGGTGGAAGAGAGCTTTGGGCCTGATAACATGTGCACACTTATGCACACACACATCCATGCTTGCAGTTAGACCCCCTTCAGATTCTTGTAAGGGCCTTATCCCTATGTTTCCCCCAGTCAGCAATTCAACAAAATGTTTATTAAGCATAAACTAAAACACAGACAACAATTGGAGATGAAGCAACAGCAGCTAGGATGCTATTAACTTCCACTGTCACCAGAGATGCAGCCATGGGGAGCCAGCTGTGGGCTCGAGATGTCAGGACAGGTTTCATGGAAAAGTTTCATGGGAGTCAGCCTGGGCCTTAAGGATGAGTAGGACCAGATCTGGGAGCTGTGGTGGGTGGGAAGGGATTAGGAAAACATAGAGCTTGGGACGTACAAGACGCATGCTGGAGATGACAGCCTGCAGTGTAGCAGGAAATTAGATTGGCCAGGCAGGGTGTTGAAACAGCGGGGGCTTTGGGCTTGCCCACCAAGGCAGCAGAGTGTTGCTGCAGGTTCTGAAGCGAGGGTACTGATGGGAGCCCAGCGGTGATATGCTTGATGCTCGGAGAGATCAGAGCCTGGAAAGCCAGCAGAGAAGCTTTGTGGTCACCAAGACCTGAGGGAATGGGGGCCAGAAGAGGGAGCGGGAGTGGGGAGGAGGAACTGGCCTGAAAGGGGCGCCCTTGTCGGTCAGAGAGTGTCCTCTCACCCCACAATAGCTGGTGGGTCTGAGCTTATCAAGCTGTTGTTAAGTTCACAGTGATGTTGGCAAAAGAAGTGGTCAGGTGTATCCCCAGGTCCTCACCTCTGCTGCTTCCACGTGGCCACCCTTATCCCTCAAATGAACAAAGTAAGGGGTCTTCCTGTAGTTAGGGTCAGAAGGATAAAAGGGAGGTGCGCTCATGAGGACAGAGGAGTCCTTTGCCTGTCAAAGAGGCAAAGATTCTTTCCTCCCCTTGGTCTGTGCTGTCTTTTATATTTTTTATGCTAAAATGGCTATTTTTAATTTTTGCTGAAAGAGTTAACATGCACTGCACCAACTCTGTTACTAACTGCCTCAAAGCACAAAATGAATTTAGTATTGTAGGTAGAGGAATCATACAGCAAATAAAGGAAAAAGATAAATTCAAAAAGAGGAAATAACAGTAAAGGTCAAGAAATGAGATAGTGGGGGCCGTTCGTTGCTATTTGTCTTTTACACTTAATTATATCTCAGATTGTGCTTTCTGGAAAACAAATGACAAGACATGATGAGGTGCCAGGGTGGAAAAGGGAAGGGAAAACAATCTCCATCCATTCATTCATGCAGCGAATATTTGTGAGCTCCTTCTCAGTCCTGGGCGATTAAGCTAGGCTCTGAGCATACAGTAATAAATGCAATAGGCACACCCTCTCCCCTAATGAATTCTGTGAATTCTGTGTTCCAGCAGTAACGTCAGATATAGACAAGTACAATTGTGATAAGTACTAAGAACAGTTTAGGGCATTAAGAAACTGTTTAGGGGGATCTTACTAGCCCTGAGGAAGGGCATTTCAAACTGGAGTCAGAAGAAAGAAGAATGAGCTAAAAGAAAAGAACAGCATGTGTAAAGGCCCTGGGGTGGGAAGGAGCCATGCCTATTGAAAAAGCAGAGAAGTACATTGTGGCTGGGCTGGTGGAGCAGGAGGGAGAGGAGCCTCAATTGCTGCTGGTGAAGGCAGAAAAGGAGGAAACTGTGTGAATCTTCAAAGTATCATGGGAAGGATAATGAGCAGGGTGGGGCCTCCAAGGAACAAATCCCACTGACATCATAACACATTCCCACTGAAGTTGGTTAATAGAGACCAGAAAGAGCTCAAGCAGTGGGAATGAGGGGTGGCGGCATGTAAGGAGGGAATGGAAATGACAGGACAGCAGAGACAGGCTGGCACACAGGTGCGAATCAGTGTGATACCTGCTGCTTTAGTCCTTATGTTTTTAAAAATAAGACGCCAGATTTCTAGTGCTTCCAGGAACAGGCATGGACTGCATTGCTCCTGCGGCCTGTGGTATGCTCACTTTTCAACTTGAAAGTGAAAGTGAAGTCGCTCAGTCATGTCCAATTCTTTGTGACCCCATAGACTGTAGCCTACCAGGCTCCTCCCTCCATGGGAATCTCCAGGCAAGAGTACTGGAGTGGGTTGCCATTTCCTTCTTCAGGGGATCTTCCTGACCCAGGGATCAAACCCGGGTCTCCTGCATTCCAGGCAGATGCTTTACCCTCTGAGCCACCAGGTGGGCTTATAAAAAGTCTTCTCATCTAAACACCTTTCTTTGGGTCCACAGGCAAAAGGGACCACCCTCTCTGTTCTCCCAAAGCCCATCTCTACATGGGCATCCAGCTTGCTCCATCTGGTACATGTCAAGTTTGGCCCATAAGTGACAAGTTCTCTAAGGGTACGAGCCTTGCCTCAGTGACCTCTATAACAACCCTGTTGCCTGGCAGAGGGCCGGTTCCACAAATGTCTTCAAAATCAAAGCACTGAGTAAAACCTAAAAGGAGAGTGTTCTGGTGTGTCCTGAGTTTGACACCATTAATGATGGGCAGAGCAGAAGTTCAGCCCATTAGTAACAGGCTACCATGAGCTGCCTCACTCACACGCAGAATCCAAAAGAAGATACCAAACAGTTCTTTTCTTCTGGTTTTGTTGCATCTTGCAATTTCTTTAGGGTCCGCAGAATTGGGTGTTGGGTGGCCTATTCAGTCAGCGTCTCTGGATACATCCCCATGCCCCCTCCACCTAGGGAGGAAGGTATCAGTCCATGACACCTGGGCTTCCTCTTTCTTCTTTCCTCTTCCCCATGATTCCTCCATCCTATATACCCTTCTCTCACATCTTTCTATCCTTTTCTGCTTTCTATCCTTCTCAGGGTCAGCAAGTCTTCAGTTATATCTTGCTCTAGCCTGGGTGTGGCTGGGGTGGCTTTGGATCCTGTGGGTGGAATGCCTACAAGGTGAGCAGATTTTCACCTAATCCCCTCCTCACATGCTAGCTGTGTATCTATGGCTGAAAGGATCTGTCAGCTTTATTGCCTTGAGTCATATTCCCAAACGAGCCCAGTCTTGGCATATGCCCTCTTCCAGGAAGAAATGGGGGACAGGACAAAGCCTATTTCCCCAGACTTTGGATTTTCGGCTGATGACCTAGTCAGTTTCTATGTGGGAACTTGCTTCTGGTCCCCGGCAGAGATTGCAGGACACTTTGTCCTCCGTGTCCATCATTATCTGAAGTTTTTCCATATCCATAGCTGGTGGAATCAATCATGACTCTCCAAGGTCACCAGTGTGACCTTGAAAGACAGTAGGGGGAGGGGTTAAGGGTAGTGGGTAGGCAGTCATGTGTATCATTTGCCTGATTCAAAGTTTTGTTAAGGCTGCTTACAAAGCACCCTATTGTGCAATTTGATTTTAATCTCCTTTTTCTGTTTCTTCTTAACCCTGCAGGGGATGGACAAATAGACTGGCGTATAAAAATTATGATGGTGAAAATTATGATGGTGAAGAATTCAGCCCACATCACCACATTTACAGAGATGCCCCAGACTGGGGATTAGGTGACCAAACATTGGTCCCCAAAGCATTTTTTCTTCTTTTTTTTTTCCTATCTAAGCAAGCTGGGATTAGTTGAAATCTCAAGGATCTTCCTGTTCTGCTCTGTGAAATTGGGCTAACAGTGTCAGTCTACCCCATGAGTCTGTCAGGGTCAAATGACATGAAACGATGTGTGTGGAATATGAAAAGTAATGCTGTGTCTATTTCCAGTTGAAATAATGTGTCTGACGCCAGGTCCCCTGCCTTGGGCAGAGTTACAGTACAGTAGGGCTGCTCTTGGCTTCTCCGGAGGGAGGTGGGGTAGCCGGGCTCCCTCTGTCCCAGCGCGAGCTGCCACTGCCCTCTAGTGACAGCCTTCTGCCCAAACGTGCTGTCCACCCTCTGGCTGACGGGGAGAGCAGACCTCTTCCTGTAGGACTGTTTCTGACCCATCCTTCGTCAATAAATCCTCACCTCAAATTCTCCATGTGTGTGCTCTGGGTGGGTGAGCGCTGCTCTTTTCCATGCTATTCTACGAATTGATGAATATGTGTCAGGAGTCTGCTATGGGGGTGGGCTGTGTCAGGGGTCTCCTATGGGGGTGGGCTGTGTCTGGGATCTCCTATGGGGGTGGGCTGTGTCAGGGGTCTCCTATGGGGGTGGGCCGTGTCTGGGATCTCCTATGGGGGTGGGCTGGTCAGGGGTCTCCTATGGGGGTGGGCTGTGTCTGGGATCTCCTATGGGGGTGGGCTGGTCAGGGGTCTACTATGGGGGTGGGTTGTGTCCATGATCTCCTGTGGGGGTGGTCTGTGTCTGGGATCTCCTATGGGGTTGGGCTGTGTCAGGGGTCTCCTATGGGGGTGGGCTGTGTCAGGGGTCTCCTATGGGGGTGGGCTGTGTCTGGGATCTCCTATGGGGGTGGGCTGGTCAGGGGTCTACTATGGGGGTGGGTTGTGTCAGGGGTCTCCTATGGGGGTGGGCTGTGTCTGGGATCTCCTATGGGGGTGGGCTGGTCAGGGGTCTACTATGGGGGTGGGTTGTGTCCATGATCTCCTGTGGGGGTGGTCTGTGTCTGGGATCTCCTATGGGGGTGGGCTGGTCAGGGGTCTACTATGGGGGTGGGTTGTGTCAGGGGTCTCCTATGGGGGTGGGCTGTGTCTGGGATCTCCTATGGGGGTGGGCTGGTCAGGGGTCTACTATGGGGGTGGGTTGTGTCCATGATCTCCTGTGGGGGTGGTCTGTGTCTGGGATCTCCTATGGGGGTGGGCAGTGTCAGGGGTCTGCTATGGGGGTGGGCTGTGTCCAGGATCTCCTATGGGGGTGGGCTGTGTCTGGGATCTCCTATGGGGGTGGGCTGGTCAGGGGTCTACTATGGGGGTGGGTTGTGTCCATGATCTCCTGTGGGGGTGGGCTGTGTCTGGGATCTCCTATGGGGGTGGGCAGTGTCAGGGGTCTGCTATGGGGGTGGGCTGTGTCCAGGATCTCCTATGGGGGTGGGCTGTGTCTGGGATCTCCTATGGGGGTGGGCTGGTCAGGGGTCTACTATGGGGGTGGGTTGTGTCCATGATCTCCTGTGGGGGTGGGCTGTGTCTGGGATCTCCTATGGGGGTGGGCAGTGTCAGGGGTCTACTATGGGGGTGGGCTGTGTCCAGGATCTCCTATGGGGGTGAGCTGTGTCAAGGGTCTACTATGGGAGGTGGGCTGTGCCAGGCATGGAGATGACTCCCCGCCTCGCCCATGTTCTGTCTCTTTGAGGAGTGGACGATCTCACACCAGTTATCCACAGGAGGTCAACCTGCTGGAAACTTTCCTGGGGTGATAACTGAGCCTCCCGCCATGTCCCTTGGCCCCCCGTCATGGAAGAGACCCGACAGGACCAAAGAGATGACCTGCTGACTGTCTCCATCCCCCAGGTGCCCAGCACAGAGGCGTTCTGGAAGGACCCACCTACTGAAGAATCTGTCTGCTGAATGAATAAGTTGACCTTCAGGAGTGCCTTCCTGGATACACCCTGAAATTCTCTAACATGTGTCCGTCTCCTTGAGAGTCACAGTGAGGAAGCTAGGCGTCAGATGGGAGAGAAGACTTGGAACTGCCCTTTAAGTGTCTGATTACGAGTGGCGTGGTCCTAGGCACGTTTGTTAACCTTTCTGTTTCTCTTATGCAAAATGCACCCAAGGGATCCACCTTTCTCGGCTAGAGGGGCCTAAGAATTAAATGAGACAATGTACCTGAACTCCCTGGAAAAGGATCTGCGCTCAGGAAGTGGACCCTTTGAGGGTGTGAGTGAGAGAGACAGGGCAGGGACCCGCACAGAGAGGAGGGCGGCCCAGAGGCTGGGCGGATGGGGAAGGGGCCGTGTCCTCGTAGATGGTAGGCGTGACTGCGCGAGTGTGCTTTGTAGATGGTAGGCGTGACTGCACGGCTGGGTGTGCAGGCCTGCAAGCCGAGCTCTGGGCAGAGGATTTCCACATCCAGGGAGGACTCAGCTTAAGATCCTAAGGTGTGCCCATGACAGGTCTTCTACCCTCCTGGGATAACTGTCTCGTCCAGGAAGAGCAGCAGTGCTGAGCGCCAGACCCCTCCAGTACTCAGGCAAGCCCGGTGTGCGCCCTGGGTACGACTTAGTTACAAGCGGGAGAAGGGCTCTGAGACACCAGACCTTTCCTTAGTGATGGGCCAGGGACAGTGACACCAGGACTCTCATACCACTGAAATGCTAGGACCTAAGAGCTGGACAGCGTTCTGGGGACACACCCACCCCCAGTGCCCACCGCAAAAGTCGCCGCAGAAAAGCTCGCCTCCCAGTGGCCCTCTGTCCACCCCGGCCGAGGGTAGCTGAGCCCCTTTGCCCTCCCTGCATCCAAAGTTTCGGGCGGGGTGGGGTGCTCCCAAGGCTGCCGGCAGCATCACCCTCCAAATGTTCTCATCTCCCATTGTTTCTGAGATAGAACTCTTAAATAATAGAGCCGATGATAAGTAGAAATCCGCAGAAATCGTTTAGTCCTAAGGAAGAAAACCATTGGTTGATTCAGACGCCGGATCTCTTGTTTGACTGTTCGCAGTGCTACGGTCCAAATCTGACCTTGGGAGACGCGCTGAGAGCATCTCGTGGAGGGAGAGCATGCAGGCAGGAGGCCTCCAGGGCCAGGTCTGTGGGCTGAGAACAATGGCCGGCCTCATCTCTGTCTCTGGGCCCCGCCCTGGGAACAGACACAGTACACTCCACGTCCAAGGCTAGTTTCTGTACCTCGGGTTGGAGGCGAGTCTGCAGCACGGGGCGGGGGTGGGGGGAGCAGGCTGGAACAGAGGCTTCGTGTTATGCGGTGTTTTGATCTCAGCTTTCAGCACTGCTACCTCCCCTACAGGTGGGAGGAAGCAGGAAATGGCCTGCCTGGGCTTTCCGAAACTCTGGGGAAAGCAGCCAAACTGGAAGCTTACTGACGGAACAAGAGCTTGCCTTCTGGTGCTGGCAAGGCCAGCGTACTCGGTAGCACTGGAAAATGACCGACTGATCTCGGGCTGCAGAGGTCCTCAATGAGCCTAAAGGGTCACGCTGGGGGCCCAGGTCTGCAAGATGAGAAGTCGGGTGGGGAGGAGGCATTTCTTCTGTTCCTCTGCTGGACGAGGGCACGCAGATCCCAGGGGTAGGAGGAAAGGGTAGCACCAAAGGCAGTCCTTGTTCCTTTTCCAATCCTAGGAAGCTTTGGGAGGAACAACCCCAGGAAGGAAAAATCCCAGGAAGCTTTTTGAAACAAGGCAACGTCCGTCACTTTGGACCTTTCTCTGTAAGGTAAGGTTGACCTCATGGCAGCCTGTGACCAGCTGAGAATGGGAGGATTAGGGACCAAGGCAGAGCTCAGTATCTAGAGAGGGGGCTGATGGGTAACAGCTGGTGCATCCCGCAAGAGGCCATGTGTGCAGGGCGCAGCAGTGGGGGTCCAGGAGCAGGCTGTTTTCTGAGATTGTCCTGCCACGTGCCTTCGTGTGGGCTGCCTCCTTTGCCTGAGTGTCCTCTCCTTTCCTGATTGGAAGATTACTGACTGTGCTTTAAAAACAGCTCACATCTTACCCCCTCCATGAAATCCTTCGTGACAAAGTGATTCATTCTCTCCACAGTGTTGGCAATCTCTTATTCATTTCTGCCATCATTTTCAAAATGCTAAATTATTAGATGAACGTTATTTCATGAAATATTGAGCCCTTAGAGTAGATACTTGGTCTTTAAGTGCTTCCCATATACCAGCTAGTAATTTATTAATTCATTCAGCAGACATAAATAAGGATTCAGGGGGTCAGCTGGCTGGCAGCACAGGGGTGAGATTTGATGGGGGTGTTATCAGGGCAAAACCCGGAAACCCAAGATGAAGGTGGAAACAAATGCAAAGAAGTGTCCTTGTCCCCAGGGAACTAGACACTGGGTAGAGTTCTGATGCAGGGATTCCAGCACTGGAATCCAGGTTGGAAATGAGGTCCAGGAAGGAGAATTCACTGCAGCAATGAAACAGGGACTCTGTCACCGAGTTGAATGCTTGCCCTGAGAAAGGCTGGATGCTGACTGAGTTTCAGGAACATTGAGCAAAAGGATCTTCTAGGCTTCTTAGTGGAAGGCAGTCCTGATGTCCAAGCTGGGGTGGGTCTGACTGAGTCTGCCGCTGGGGGCTCAGGGTTGAACGGATCTCAGTTGCAGTTGGAGGACTGATGCCTCAGCAAACCAGAGTCTGGACCATGGCTTTGTCCTCTCTTCTTCACAGAGGGAACCCAGGTATCCATTTCCAGCCCTCCAGCCTAGAGCAGCGGAACGCTGGCCCGTCCGACGGGATCCCTGGAGAACTGACCCCTGCTCCCTTGGATATTAGACATGCCACGTGCAGCCTATGGAAGCGACGCCTGCAGAGACACACCTACTGCCTGCCCGTGTTTTCCGCAGAGCCTACTTCTAGTTTTAAAATTCAGTAACAGTTCTGTGGCTTTTGTCTTTCCATGGGGAGCATCACACACTTTCTCGATCAGGAAAAATCTCCTAGGAGAGATCTTGCTCCTAACCCATGGATTAGAGAAGGGAGGATTAGAGTCAGGTGTGCTAAACATGTCTGTGGGTGGTGGTTAATCATAAAAGCAACCAGAAAGTGAAGTGGGCAAGTCATCTAAGTTTTAGTCTTGAAGACATTTCAGGTCCTAGCAGCCCTTTGCAAATTCTCATCTCATAGAAGAGGTTTTCATTCGGGATGACTTCAGATAAATCTGAGCCTCAGTTTCTTCAACTCTACAATGGAGGAATAATCTTGTAATTTTTGTAAGTAATCTTATAAGTGGGCTTCCCTGGCGCCTCACTGGGGAAATAATCCAGCTGACAATGCAGAAGACACAGGAGATGCAGGTTCGACCCCTGGGTCAGGGAGATGCCCTGGAGGAGGGCATGGTACCCACTTCACTATTCCTGCCTGGAAAATCCCAAGGACAGAGGAGCCTGGCAAGCCACAGTCCACAGGGTTGCAAAGAGTTGCACGTGACTGAAGCAATTGAGCATCCAGTCTTGTAAGTAAGCACTTGTCAGTAAGTAATCTTGCCTGCATTCAGGTTCTTATGAGAATAGAGGATACAGCTCCTGTGGGGTCTTCACAGCCCCCTTTGTCTTTTCTGGGTACACCCCTTTGCTGCTGGGAAATT
The DNA here is from genome assembly GCF_032405125.1 of Capricornis sumatraensis. Lineage (NCBI taxonomy): Eukaryota > Metazoa > Chordata > Mammalia > Artiodactyla > Bovidae > Capricornis > Capricornis sumatraensis. Next base: position 80,978,336 of record NC_091082.1, read on the forward strand.
CTCATTTTCTTGTCATATGGGTCTGATGGGAACCATCGTGAATATGGAGAACCTACCCTTGGCCACAGTTGATGGATCAGTGGTGAGTACAAGTCAATTATGTTTAGTTTTGTTCCTAATGAGCTTCAAATTTATTTTTTTAAAAAACGTTTTCTTTTGGATTTTCTGGACTTTGTGGATTTTTTAATTGTAGATAATGGGTGGTAGAATTATAGGTAGTTGAGTCTACACGTATTTAGATCACACATGTCTATTTTCTCTATTAGAATGTAAATTCCTTAGGGAAGACATGAACACCACCCCCAGGGGTCCCACACCCTCAAGTTCATCACGTCTAACGTGAAATTAGGAGTAGGAAGCGTCAGGGGTGATAGGGAGCCAGAAAACTAAACGTGACATTGTCTTTCCACCTCTGGAAAGACAGAGGTCCCTCTGCCTGCATCCTGTCTTACCCTCTTGGTCATCCACCGGGTCCCCTGAGTCATCTGGGGTCCCCCAACCTCCCTCACCCTTCCCTATCCAATAAGTCTCCTAGTCTTACTGATTTCACTTCCTATGAATTTGCCCTTTCTTCTCCATTCCTTCATGACTTGACTCCATCACCTCTTGCTTGGATCATAATAAGAGCTCTGAACTGGTCTTGCTTCCTCTGGTTTTGTCTCTCTCCCATCCCCATTCTTTGCTAGCCCTGCTAGAGTGCTTGATCTGAACATATCACTCATCTAAGATCTGCCCTCAGCGCCCCGCTGTTTGCAGGACCAAATCCAAGCTCTATGGCACAGCACAGATATGGCTCAACTCCCTGCATGCACCTTGATGTTTCATGCTTCATGGACGTTTTCGTGCAGGCCCTCTCTTTTTGCTTAGGATACCCGTCCTGTGTTCTTCCCCTTTAAAAGTCATCTCAGGCTTCCGCTCCTTGAAGAGCCTTCTTTGGGCTAGGTAAAAAAGTCTGTGACACTCTATCACTCTATTTATGTACCTTTGTCACTCAGTACATGATTTCGTGTTGAAAATATTTTCCTAATGACTGTCTCCTCAGCGGGACTGCAAATCCTTTGAGAACAGGGACTGTGCCACACTCATCTTTGTAGCCTTAGTTCTTACTTAGTGCACAGATAGAACTTAGAAGATTCTTAAGACGTGCTGAGGAAGATGTGAGTGTGAGAAAGATGCTTCTGGGCACATCAGGGAACCTCACGAGGTTACCTGCCAGTGATCTTCTTGCATGGAGGTTGAGTAGATTCTGAGAGAGCACCTCGGTGTATGTCTGCTGATGGGGTCCAGATATAAGAGGCCACGTCTTAGGAAACCAGGATTGTTCTATAGAAGCCTACATGCAGAGGAGCCAAGGAATGCTCTGGGAGAAGCCACTCTGAGGCACGATCAGCTTGCTCCTGGGAAAGACACTGCTAGTTAGATGGGAAAAGCATAGTCTGGTGGCAGTCACTGGGAATCACCTTTGGCTTGGTGCTAAAATGTGCTCTCCAGAAGAAAAAGCGCTTCTTACTGAACCCAGAAAGTGTCGTTTCAGCAAACTCTGTAAGCCGTTATGGCACAAAGAGCCTCTTAACAGTGTTCCATGAAGGGGAAAGAGCCATTTCCAACAGACTCCTCTTCATTCTCAAACTGGCTGTGCACAACACGATAGGTACTGAGAAGGTCAGGACCCTGGAGAAGGTGTGATGGATCAGTGATGGTCACCAGCGAGGAGCTGCGTGGCTCAAAGCAGGTGAGATCAGAGGGGCAGGTGCAGAGTCCCCAGGCATCTCAGAGCAGCAGCAGCAGAGAGACTTGCTCAAGGGCAGACATGAAACAGCCCCTGAGGATTTGCAATAATACTTGGGGCAACTTTGCAGAAGGCTTTCCTTTTGATGTGAACTGGAGGGGTGGAGTCGAAAAGGAGGGGACATTTGGGTTATTACTCAGGGAGATTTCCACTCTGTACTGATAGGCCAGCAAGCTGGAGAAATTAAATCTAGAATCTAATTAATGAGTTGTTTCTTTTTCTCTTTATCCCCTGGACATGGGCACCCCATCTGGCCTGGCAGATGAGTCGGTGGTTGTGGGAGGGTATACCTTCCTGTTATGGGTTGAATTGTATTTATCTCAAATTCATATATGGATTTTGAGATTTCCTAACATACCCCATCAACCACTGCACCCCCCACCCCCCACACACACACCAATGCCAGTAACTCAGAGTGTGACTTTACTTGGAAATAGAGTCCCTGCAGATGTAATTAGTCAACATGAAGTCATTGGGGTGGGTGCTAATCCAATATGACTGGTGCCCTTATAAAAGGGGACATTTGATCACAGATATGCACACAGAATGTACACCATGTGAAGATGAGGGCGGAGATCGGGAGGAGGCCTGGATAAGCCAAGAAACACTAGAGACTGCTGGCAAATCAGCAGAAACTAGGACAGAGGCAAGGAAAAGACCTTCCTTCACGACTCCCTGAAGGAATCAACCCTACCGACTCCATGCAGAAGGCTTTCAGTTTGATGTGAATTGGAGGGGTGGAGTGGAAGTGGTAGGGACATTTGCGTTAGTACTCATTGAGGTTTTGAACACATAGCCTTCAGAACTGTGAGACAGTCCACTTCTGTTGTTTAAGCCCCTCATATGCGGTCCTTTGTTACAGCAGTCCTAGCAAATTAATGTGATTCCCTGGTAACTCAGCTGGTAAAGAATCCTCCTGCAATGCAGAAGACCCCGGTTTGATTCCTGGGTCTGGAAGACTCCCTGGTGAAGGGATAGGCTATCCACTCCAGTATTCATGGGCTTCCCTGGTGGCTCAGATGGTAAAGAATCTGCCTGCAATATGGGAGACCTGGGTTCGATCCCTGGCTTGGGAAGATCCCCTGGAGAAGGGAACGGCTACCCACTCCAGTGTTCTGCCCTGGAGAATCCCCACGGACAGAGGAGCCTAGTGGGCTTCAGCCCATGGGGTCGCAGAGTCAGACAGGACTGAGCGACCAGGCACAGCACAGCAAACAACTACACCTTCACAGGGACGGATGGGACTGAACTGGGGGTCGGAAGCTCGAGCAGCTGGGTAGGGATGAAACAAGGCTGTGCCGGATCCGCCTGCCTACCACCCTCTCCGCCCGCCCCCAACACGGGCAGGAATGCGAGTTGGGGAGGGTCCCAGGTCTGCTTCTGTTGTTTGTTCTCTCAAAATGTGAAATCCTCAATCCTTATTTTTTCATTCTCAGTCTGGAGTCAGAGCCCCCGGGGTGCCCTCCAGGAGCTGTGTAGGCAACATGCTTTGCGTGTCAGAATCAGCTGACAAGTGAGTGGTTATCGCTTGTTTTTCACCACACCATTTCCACTGCTGGCCCATCTGACTTTTGCAAGAAAGGGAAGACATGAGCTCATGCCTTTGCCCACCTGGAGCTTCAGTCAGAGACAAATCGCTTTAGTCACTGCTTGACAGCACTGTGCCCGGGAGTGCCAAGCGCACCCCTGGGCAGGCTGAGAGCCTCCCATCGCAGGCCTTCAAGGCGGGGTGGCTCATTTGAGCACTTAGTCGATTCTCAGTCATCTGTCTTCGGTCAGACCCCAGGTTGTAGACAAAGGCTTCAACTGTTAGCAGAAATGATGGCTGTTCAGTGAATGTGAGTGTGTGTGTGTATCTGTGTGTGAGTGTGTGTGTGAGAGAGAGGGAAATGGATGGAATAATTGGCCTTGGATCTTTGATAGCTGTCTAAACAAAATAGCCAGTATTTTTAGATCGCCTTGAAAACTGTAGTGTTTCAAAAATCATTGCCAGGGAGATTTTGAAGTTTTATTAAGAAAAACAGGAAATGAGAGAATTGTAAACCCCAGGGAAGAAATCTGACATTTTGAGGCCAAAGACTGACTCCCTTTGATGCACTAACAAGGATCATTGAATATCCTGTGGTTGGGTTTAACAAATCCCTCTTGATGATGTAACCCTAGAAATGCCAGGAGTGACTGCTACTGCTAAGTCACTTCAGTCGTGTCCGACTCTGTGCGACCCTATAGAAGGCAGCCCACCAGGCTCCCCCATCCCTGGGATTCTCCAGGCAAGAACACTGGAGTGGGTTGCCATTTCCTTCTCCAGTGCATGAGAGTGAAAAATGAAAATGACGTCCCTCTGTCATGTCTGACTCTTCGCAATCCCATGAACTG